>NC_056680.1:63794991-64094991 GCF_018350215.1 Panthera leo | reverse complement strand
TCTGCTTTCCAGATTATCTCTTTGATTTTTGACAGTTTGGTTATAATCTTTTTCACTGTTGAATCCCTTGCATATATCCTGCTTCAATTCCATTGATCTTTTTGGATATGTGATTCATGTCTTTTATCAAATTGGGACACTTTTGTCTATTATTTTTTCAAGTGTTCTTCAAGTCTTTTTCTTTTTCTCTTTCTTTTTCTTTTTCTTTTTTTTTTTTTTTTTTCTTAACTAGGACCCCCATTATGCTTATGTTAGTACACCTGAAGTCCAACAGTCTCTTAGGCCTTCAGTTCTTTTCCTGCTTTTTCTTCCTGCTCCTCTAATTGGACACTCTCAGTTTTCCTATCCTCAAATTCACAGGTTCTTTCTTTCACAAGATCAATTGAAAACCTGTAGTGAGTTCTTCATTTTAGTTGTTGTAATTGTTAGTTCCAGAATTTCTGTTTGGTCTCCTTTTATATAATCTTTTACTTTATTAATATGATATATTTGTTGAGAAATCATTTTCCTTTTTGTTGTTGTTCTCTGTTCATTATTTCCTTTAGCTCTTTGAGTATATTCAATCCAGTTGGTATGGAATATTTATTTGTCTAATAATTAAAATTTCTGTGCTTCCTCAGGGATAGTTTGTTTGTTTGTTTTCGTGAATGGTTCATACTGTCTTCTTTCATTCCTTGTAATTTTTTTTTTTTTTGAAAACTGTACATTTTTAATATTCTAACCGGTAGTTACCATGAAACCAGATTCTTCCACCTCTTTTGTGTCTGTTGTTATTGTTTATAGGTGTTGTGGTTGTTGGTTTAGTGACTTATCTAAACCACCTTTGCAAAGACTGTTCTTTGTTGTGTGTGATCTCTCAGGTCTCATGTCCTTTAGCTTGATGTTAGTGTTCTGATAAGAGATTCCTTAAGTGCTGTGCTTAAGTCAACTTCCCTTGATTCAGGTTCTTTTGAATCAATGATTCAGAGACCATTGATTGAAAAACCATTTGATTCTTCTAATTGTAAAAATTCAGCTATTTTCCAGAGTTTCAGCAAAGTTGACTCTGTTTTGGGTTATTTTTGTCAGCATTTCTGTGGTAGGACATGGCTTGAAGTATCCTAAATCACCATATTACTGACATCGTTTCTTTTTCATTGTTTCATTTTATAGAAAGTTTAATCTAAAAAAACAAAACAGGGTGCATAGTTTCATACAGGGTGAGGTTAGCCATCTAGCCTAAGTAAAGCAGGTATATCATAGGCAGGAGTTCAGGAAGAAATTGTGCTGTCTCAGATCCAGAGAACTGATTGAGTGAACTGATCTAGGGAGTGTGAGCGTTATGTGGTTTATCTAACATGGTGGAGGAAACTATACTGCCCGTTGGCCCTTACTAGCTTTGTACTGGATTTTAACTTAAACATTCTACATGTTAGTGACTTGATTGATCACTGTCCGTACTGACTGATCCTGAAGACTGGATAATTTCTGTTGATTCTGTGTTACTATTTCCAACAATTTTGATTTAGCGTAATAAATAGTAGATTTTAATGAATTTTTTTATTTGCCTTAAAATTTTTATAAGGATTTAAATTAAAAATAAAATTGTGGGAGCACCTGGGTGGCTTAGTCAGTTAAGCATCTAACTTCAGCTCAGGTCATGATCTCACAGTTTGTGAGTTCAAGCCCTGCATCAGGCTCTGTGCTGACAGGTCAGCTCAGAGCCTGGAGCCTGCTTCGGTTTCTGTGTCTCCCTCTCTCTCTCTGCCCTACCCCCACTGGCGCTCTGTCTCTCTCTCTAAAATAAACATTAAAAAGTTAAAAAAATAAAATTGTGTATCTTCATGATGATCTGATCTCATAATCATATTATGTTAAATTGGTAGACTCTGGTCTACCGTCTTCTGAATTACTTCATGAGCAGTGGCTTCAAAAGCAAGCATTACCTTGGGTGAATAATATTTTAAATATTTGGCTACAATTTGAAAATGCTTTCTTTAACTCCATTGTATATTTTTGATACATACATTTAGAAATTTTACATTTGCTGGGTCTGGTTTTAGGATTGTCTCATTTTAAAAGGATTTAAAGTAAAAATAGTCCATAAAAAAAAAAACAAAAAACAACCTCCTTTTTTTTTTTTTTCCCCCTCCAAATCTACAACCCTACTTGGAGGTCTCCTTCAGCTCAAACATCTTGTTCTGTTTGCTTTTATAAAATCACCCAGATGTGGTTTGTCTTTTTTGTGATATTTGATAATTCTTTGTGATATTAATTCAGATGAAAGCAGGGAAGTTACATAATGTGTCTGGTTTGGGGAGAATACTGAAGGGGCGCCTGGGTGGCTCAGTTGGTTAAGTGTTCAACTCTTGATTTCCACTCAGGTCATGATCTTGCGGTTCGTGAGATCGAGCCCTGCGTTGGGCTCAGCACTGACAGCATGGAGTCTGCTTGGGATTCTCCTTTCCCCTGTGCATGCATGCTCTCTCTCAATTGTAATTGTCAAAATAAATAAACTTAAAAAAATAAAAATAAAAAAGAATACTGAAATAATGAAGATTGCCCAATATTCTACAAGTGTATTCTGCATTTATTAGTACTTCTGTGGTCAATTTTATTACCTTCGTATCAACACTTATCCATCCAACATATTTTACATAACATATCAGGCAAAGTCAATAATATAGAGCAAGGATCTTTCTTCAAGAAGGTCATATTCTACTTAAAGGAAGATGTCATGTAACAGTAGTATAGCAAATACTGTGGCGGAAATTCCAGGTGTTCTTTGGGTGCTATGAAAGTAGAGATGTCATTAGGAGATAAACAGTTAAGGAGACCCATGAAATTATTGGTGTTTTAAAAGAATTCCATGCAGAATAGCAACTTAAAAGTCATGTATAAAGACAACACAGAGTATATCTAGGAAACATTCTAGAATGGCTAATGGGTAGGATATGATTGAGAATTTGAAGAAAGTAAAATAAGTCATGATTGCTTGTGGTTAGAGAAGAGCTTAGATTGTTAAGAGCGACATATTTATATTTAAAATTTTTTTTTAATGTTTATTTATTTTTGGGAGAGACAGAGACAGAATGCGAGTGGGTTAGGGACAGAGAGAGAGGGAGACACAGAATCCAAAGCAGGTTCCAGGCTCCGAGCTGTCAGCATGGAGCCCGACATGGGGCTCGAACTCACTTGCTGTGAGATCATGACCTGAGCTGAAGTCAGACGCTCAACTGACTGAGCCACCCAGGCGCCCCTGACATATTTATATTTTAAATCTTATTTTTACAACTGGAAAGAATGGCAAAATCATAATATTTAGCCTGTTGTTTTACAGAGCAGAGAGCAGAAGTCTCAAGGAGATAGTAAATAATGTGCCTGGGTTTCTTGGTGATAGACCTAGGGGTAGAAATCAGACTTTGTATATTTTGGTCCATAGTGAAGTAACTGAGGGTTTTAGAACCCTGGTAATTAGGTTGATGAGGTAATTTAGAAAGATTATTTAATAGAAATCTCTAAAGTCCTCTTTTTCTTACTCCCCTTTTGGTTTTTATGTCTTTGCAAATTTTTTATATCTTCCATATTCCTCAGTCAAGTAAGGTATAGTTATTCATGGTAGTCTCTTAATGATCCTTTGAATTCCCATGTTAACGGTTATAGTGTCTCCTTGTTTATTTATAATTTTGTTGGTTTGGGACATTTCTTTTTTCCTTGGTTAGCTTTCCTAAGAGGTTGCCAATTTTGTTTCCTTTTCAGAGGAGCAACTAACTCTTACTTTGGTGAAGCTTTTCTATGATTTTTCTGTTCTTTATTTCATACGTTTCTGTTCTAGTCTTTATTGTTATGATCAGGCATTGTTATTGTTACTATCGTTATTATTAATTCTTAGGACCAATGTAATAGTGAGGTTTTCCTGATTCATATTAAAAAAACTTTTTGGCTTAGGTTTGTAGCTAAAAAGAGTAGTTTAACATTAGGAAAATTGCTTAATTACGAGTGGAAGAGAAGTATTAGATAAATCATCTGTTTTATATTTCAAAAGCCAGTTTTAATATTATGATACAGTACTTTGGGCCCATGATAAAATAAAATGTATTTTCTCAGTTTCATCTCTAGACACTGAAAAAGGACCTAAGCCATGTGCAGACCATAATTGTGAATCTTCCAAAAGACTGTCTAAGGTATGTTATGTGAGGCTGGAGAAAGAAAACACCATGAACATGCTCAGTGTGTAAGTAAGCACTTCAGCTGTTTTAGAACACATCAAATCCAACCCTGCACTTAGGAAGTTCAACAATAAAAATAAAACTTCAAATAATAAATGACAATAGAGTTATTTTTATGAAAAGCTTTAGAATTTAGCATCTTGTGACTATATTAAGAAAGATGATTTTTCTACTTATTGGCCTTATTTGTTGTTCCATGTAATTAGTGTATATGTATACATACATATATTAGTATGTTATATATACTATGTATATGTATATATGTATATTAGTGTGTATGTGTATATCTATGTAATTATAATTAAATCACATAGAGTCCTCTCAGTGCTTAGGCTAAAAATTATGCTGAAACTCCCAGCAGGTATTTTAATGTACTTTTCTCTCTAACATTATACTCCACGTATGTAACATACAACAGTGTTTTCCTGTCTCTAATGACTCTTCAGTGATCATAAGCACTTTGTAGAAAGGTGATATGTTTGAATACTTAGAATATAAAATTATTTAGATTATGATAGTTGTAAGGGTTTCCTGTTCAAGGTACAGGTATTGCATATTCAGGTCAATATCCATTACTTTTGCTCAGTGAAATTGATTGAAGGGGATGATTTCTTAACTTGCACTTAGTAAGTATGTTTTCAAGTATTTCCATTTAAAATTTTTCCTTAGGGGTTATCTTTCACCTATGGGATAATTTTTTTGTTTTTTTGTTTTTTTTTTTAACTTTTGAAATAGGAGTTATGTTATGGGGCACCAGGAACAGAGAGCAGTAAGTCTTATTTTTTTAATCTTATTTCTTAATCCATGGGTACTGTGCTAACCTTTATTATTAACACATCTTTTAGACTTCTACCAATCTTCAAACTTTTACATAGTCATAAACCTTCATTTCTTTGGTGATGGAGTGGGAATGTGTGTTCAAGCCTGGGAATTAGGAGTAGGGAAGGAAATGGACACATTTTATTAATTTTCTTCAAGATGATCTCATGGTGCTACCCATTTGTAGTTTCCTTACGTCATTTAACATTGAGAGTCAATTTTATTTCTACTTTTTAAGTAGAAACAAAAAATCAAATTCTGCAATCCATGAAGCTTGTAATAAGAAAGGTCTGCAATTTTATTAACTCCATTTGTTCGTTTAGAATGTTATTTGGTTATATTAGGTTGCCCCTGGAACATTCTGCCCTGTGACTTTTCCTTTCATTTGGATACTTTTTTTTTTTTTTTTTTTTTTTTTTTTGCTATTCATCTGTCCCTTTGCTTCCTTTTTCTCTTCTGTCCTCCTTCCTGTTGTCCTTCTTTTCTTTCTTTTCTGGGCATAAAATGGTCTCTTTTTGTTTATTATCTCAAAATAAAGACTGGTGCTTTTCTGGCTTGATGGTAGTGTAATAGCGGTGTAATGGTTAGCATAATAATAAAAAGATTTCAGTAGCACCTGGGTGGCTCATTCCTTTGAGCATCCAGCTTCACTTCAGGTCATGATCTCCTGGTAGGTGAATTCGAGCAGGCATCAGGCTCCAGGTGTCTCCCTCTCTCCCTCTGCCCCTCCCCAGCTAATGCTTTTCTCTCTCTCAAAAAATAAATAAACTTTAAAAAAAAAAAAGAATTCAGAATTTCCAGGCCAAAGTATTTTCAAAGAAGCATTTCTGGGGCCTTCATTTGCAGATCTGAAAAATTATTTAATATTATCTGCTTTAGTGTTCATTTGATTCGGTTTTCAACTTTAGGGCCTTTTCATTTTGCATTAGCTTCTTATTTATTACTATAAATACACTTCTTTGAACTTAGAAAGATCTAAGTAACTTGAAATTTTCCCCCAACTATGGTAAATTCAAACTTATCTTGGCATATTTGCTGCAGTGAAGATCTGTCTATTTGGCTCTTTGAAGATTTGATCCGAGTATGTTCTGTTTCTTCTTAGATGCACTGTTTTTCCACTGTTCTCTTGCATTGATCTGTTTGTTAATCCTGTGCCATACTTTCTTCATCACTGTACCTTTACAGCAAATCTGATGTCAGGTAGTATAAGTATTTTATCTTGGTTCCTTTTCAACATTGTTTTATATTTTCTAGGTCCTTTGTATTTCCAAAAATGTCTATTTTTTATTTTTTTAATGTTTTTATTTTTAAGACAGAGCACCAGTGGGGGAGGGGCAGAGAGAGGGGGGCAGAGGATCCCAAGCAGCTAGGTGCTGACAGCAGTGAGCTGACACGGGGCTGGAACTCAGGAACCCCAAGATCATGATGGCTGGAGCCTAAGTTGGACACTCAACCAACTGAGCCACCCAGGTGCCCCTGTTTCTAAAAATTTTAAATCAGCATGTCAAGTTTCTAAAAACAATGAAAAATGCCCCAGATTCTGATTGGAGTTTCCATATATCTCCCAGTCAGTTGGTGAGAAGTGAAATTTTAATAATACGAAGTTTTCCTATACCTGATCATGTTAGTTTTTCCATGTTTATTTAGGTTTAAAAAATTCACTTTTTTTTTTTTTGGCAGTTTTTAGTTTAAATGCCTTGCATGTTTTCTGCTAAATTTATTCCTAAGTATTTTGTAGGGTTTCTTTTTTTTTTTTTTTTTTTTTGGTACTGTCTTAAATGGAATATTTAAAAAAATTCATTTGTCAGTTTCAGTTTTCAGTAGATGTTTGCATGTTGTATATTTGCGTATTGTATTTGCCACCTTGTTAAATTCATTTGCTATAGTAGTTGTTTTAAAGATTACTTAGGATTTTCTATATAAACCACCGTGTCATATGCAGATAGAGACTGTGTTTTTGTTTATGTTTTTTTCCTGATTTTTATACCTTTTGTTTCTTTACTGATCCTGTTTGAATGGCCAGATATTACAGTATTTAGTCATAAGAGTAGGTATCCTTTTCTTGTTCCTGATCTTAGGGGAAAAGCATTTTAGTCCTTCACTATTAAATACATTGTTAGCTCCAAGTTTTCATAGATGCCATTTACCAGATCAAGGAAGCTCCTTTCTATTTCTAGTTTACTGAGAGATTATGTTATGGATATTTGTTCAATTGTGTTAATACTAATTCTGCCTTTATTGAAAAAACCCCATATATCTTCATTATAAGTTTAGCAGAAAACATGGAAGACCTTCAAACTAAAAACCACAGTTTGTGCTTTTATCCTTATAAAATGTCCCCTTTAACCCTTGCTCTCAAATGTTATCTGAAATTAATATTATTAATTCAGTGATTCTGTGCTTACGGTTTGCCAGGGATACGTTTCTAACCATTTGGTTTCAATTATCTATGTCCTTATATCTAAAATGCATGTTTCTTATAGACAACATATAATTGACCCCTTTCTATTCTCAATAAAAACGTCTTTAATTGGAGTATTTATTCCAGTAAAGTTTAATGTCATTATTGATATAATTGGATTTATGCCTATTATTTTACTATTGTTTCCTTATTTTCCCTTTCTTTTGTAATTTTGTTCCCCTTTTTCTTTTTCATTCTTTGTGTGTATTTTCAGAGTTTCATTTTGTCTATCTATGTTTATTTATATTGAGATACAACTGACATGTAACGTGATACTGCTGTCAGTTTTAGGTTTACAACATAATCACTTGATGTATGTATATATTGCAATACTATTATTACACTAAATTAACATCTATAACCACACAGAGTTGCTGATTTTGTGTGTATGTGTGATGAGAATTTTAAGATGTATTATCTTAGCAACTTTCAAATATACAGTACATTTTTGTTACCAGAGTAACCATGCTGTACATGACCTCCCCAGACTTATTTATTTTATACAGTTGTCTTACCACATCTACGGTTTCACTTTCCATGGTTTCAGTTACCAGTGGTCAACTATGGCCCCAAAGCAGATAATTTTCCTTTCTCATGTTTGTCAGTAGGTCATTAGTGTCACAATGCCTGCATTATTCACCTCACTTCATCTCGTCACATGTGCTTTTGTATCATCTCACATCATCACAGGAGAAAGAAGGGGGCAAGTAGAGTGCAATAAGATATTTTAAGAGACAGATAAAGAGACTACTTTCACATAACTTGTGTTATAGTACATTATTATAATTGTTCTATCTTATTGTTGTTGTTAATCCCTTATTGTGATATAATTTGTAAACTCAACTCTACCATAGGGATGTATGTATAGGACAAAACATGGCATACGTAGGGTTGAGTAACAGCCACAGTTTCAGGCAACCATTGGGGATCTTAGAATGTATCCTCCATGGTAAGAGGGGACTCCTGTAACTGGAGCTTTGTGCCATTTGATCACCTGTTGACACATCTCATCCCCTGCCCAACTTTGATTGTTTTAAGATTGCACATATAAGTGAATTCAGACAGTATTTCTTTCTTTTTCTTAATTTTACTTAGCATAATGCCCTTAAGATCCGTCCATGTTGTTGCAGATGGTAGGATTTCCTTTTATTTTACATGTGTGTATATGTGTGTGTTTACTTAATAGTTGTATATATGTATATACATACACACACATATATACACTGTGTGTATATATGTGTGTGTATTTACATATATATATACACATATATATACATATATACGTATATATACACATATATACATATATACGTATATATATGTATACATGTATACATATATACGTATATATGTATACATATACACGTATATATATGTATATATACATATACATATATATATTACATATATATGTATATATATGTAATATATATATGTGTATTTACATATATATGTATATATATGTATATATATACACATATATGTGTATATACATATGTAAATATATATGTATGTAAATACACACACACACACACACACATACACACACACCGTGTTTTCTTTACCTGTTTATCCATTGATGGACACTTAGGTTGTTTCCGTGTCTTGGGTGTATAAGTAAATGCTGCAGTGGACATGGGGGTGCACATATCTTTCTGAGATAGTGACTTCCCGGATATATACCTGGAAATAAAATTGTTGAATTATCTGGTGGTTCTGTTTTCAATTTTTTGAGGAACTTTTCTGTGGTTTTTAGTGGCTGTACCTATTTCCATTCCCACCAATAGCCCACAAGGTTTTCATTTATCTCATCATCTTTGCCAGTGCTTGTTATTTCTTGTCTTTTTGATAATAGCCTTTTTCAACAGGTGTGAGGTTATATTTCGTGGTAGTTTTGATGTGCCTTTCTCTTATCATCAATGACATTGAGCACCTTTCCATGTATGGGTTTGCCATTTGTAAGCCTTTTTTTTGTTTTTTGGAAAAATGTCTGTTCAGAACTTCTGCCCATATTGTAATTGTGTTTTTTGTCATTGTTTTTATTGACTTGTAGGAGTTCTTATATATATATTTTGGATATTAACCCCTTAACAGATACATGATTTAAAATTGTTTCCTTCCATTCCATAGGTTGCCTATTTATTGCTGGTGTTCTTTGCTATAGAGAAGCCTTTAGGGTTGCTGCAGTTTCACTTGTTTATTTTGGTGTTTGGTATCAAATCCAAAAAAGTCATTGTCAGAACCGATCTCAAGGAGCTTACCCCTTATCTTTTCTACCAGGAGTTTTATGGCTTCAGGTTTTACATTTAATAAGTGGATTGCTTTGGGTAGTGTGGACATTTTGACAGTATTAATTCTTCCAACCCATGAGCATGGACTGTTTTCCCATTTATTGTGGCTTCTTCAGTTTCTTTCATTACTGTCTTGTAGTTTTCAGTACGTAAGTTTTTCACCTCTTTGGTTCCATTTATTTTTAGGTATTTTATTCTTTCTGATATATAATTTTGTGTGGGATTGTTTTCTTAGTTTATCTTTCTGATGTTTTATTTTTAAAGTACAGAAATGAAGCTAATTTTGTATGTTGATTTTATAACCTGCAACTTTTCTGCATTCATTTGTTTTACAGAGTTTTTTTTCTTTGTAGGTGGAGTCATTAGGATTGTTACATATAACACCCTCCCATCTGCAAATAGAGTCCTTCTTCCTTTCCAGTCGAATGCCTTTTCCTTCTTTGATGCCTTGAACTGTTCTGTATCTCCTTGCTCTGACTGGTGCTTCCCGTACTGTGTTGAATCAAGGTGGCGAGAGTGGGCATCTGCCTGGGTTTCCCATCTCAGAGGAAGACTTTGAAAGTTTCACTGCTGAGTATGTCAGCTGGGGGTTTGTCATATATGGCCTTTGTTATGTTGAAGTTCATTTCCTCTGAACCCACTTTATTGAGAATTTTTATCGTAATGGATGGTGAATTTTGTCATGATTTTTAACCACCTATTGAGATGGTCATATGATTTTTATCCTTCATTTTCTTAATCCGGTGTATTGTACTGATGCATTTGTTTATGTTGAGGCTTCCTTGTAGCCTTAGGATAAATGTCACCTGATCATGATGTATGATGCTGTTTTTTTAAAAAAAATTTTATTATTTTAATGTTTTTATTTATTTTTGAGAGAGAGACAGAGTACTAGTGAGGGATGGGTAGAGAGAGAGGGAGACACAGAATCTGAAGCAGGCTCCAGGCTGTGAGCTGTCAGCACAGATCCCGACGTGGGGCTTGAACTCACAAACTGTGAGATCATGACCTGAGCCGAAGTTGGACACTCAACCGACTGAGCCACCAGGCGCCCTGATGTATGATCCTCTTAATGTAGTGTTGAATTTGGTTTACTAATGTTTTGTAGAGGATTTTTGCATGTCTGTTCATCCAGGATAGTGACCTCAGTTTTCATTTCTGGTAGTGTCCTTGTCTGGTATTTGTATCAGGTAATGCTGGCCTCATAAAATGAGTTTGAAAGTGTTCCCTCCTTTTGTATGTATTTTTAAATAATTTGAGAAAAATTGGTATTAATTTTTTCTTTGAATTTTTGGTAAAATTCACCAGTGAAGCCATCTGTCTGGTCCTGGACTTTGGTTGTTGGGAGGGTTTTTGATTGTTGATTTAGGCCCCTTACGAGTAATTGATATGTTCAGATTTTCTCTTTTTTCATGATTCATTCTTGGTAGGTTGTATGTTTCTATATATTTATTCATTTCTTTTAGGTTGTCCAATCTTGTTGGTATATAATTGTTCATAATAGTTTCTCGTGTTTTGTATTTCTGTGGTATGGTATGTAATGTCTCCATTTTCATTTCTGATTTTATATGCTGGAATCTGCTCTCTTCTTGGTGAGTGTAGGTAAAAGTCCATATTTTTTGTGTTTTTTTTAACTGCTTTTTGTTGATTTTTTTTATTGTCTTTTTGGAATCTTTATTTTGCTCTGATCTTTATTGTTTTATTCCTTCTACTTTCTTCTTTTCTTTGGGCTTCGTTTGTTCTTTTCTAGTTCCTTGAGGTGTAAAGTTAAGTGATTTGAGATATTTCTTGTTTCTTAAGCTAGGCATTTATCACTATAGACTTCCCTCAAAGAGCTGCTTTTGCTGTGTTCCGTTAAGTTTTACTGTGTTGTATTTCAGTTTCCGTTTGGTTCAAGATTTTTTAAATTTTTCTTTTGATTTCTTCTTTGACCTATTGCTTATTTAGTATCATGTTGTTTAACCCTCCTGTATTTGTTAGTTTTCCAGATTTCTTGTGGTTAGGCATCTTGTTCATTCCATAGTGGTTGGAAAAGATGCTTATAGTAATCATAAGATTTCAGTCTTCTTAAATTTCTTTTGTGGCCTAACATATGTTGTGTTCTGGAGAATGATTCATGTTCACTTGAGAAGAAACTGTATTATTATGCAGCTATTTGGTGGAATGTATTTTGTATGTTAAGTTTATCTGGTCTATTATGTCTGTTTCCCTATTGATTTGTGTAATTCCTTTTTTCCTTTTTCTCTTGCTCACTTTCCTTGTGATTTGAACATTTTTTATAATATTATGTTTAAATTTGATTGATTGATTGATTGATTGATTGTGAGAGTGTTAGTTGGGGGAGAGGCAGAGAGACTGGGAGAAAAAGAGTTTTAAGCAGGCTCCATTCCCAGCATGGATCCTGACCCAGGGCTCTATCTCACCACAGTGAGATCATGATCTGAGCCCATTCAAGAGCTTGATGCTTAACTGACTGAGCCACCCAGGTGCTCCTGTAATGTTATATGTAGATTTCTTCCTCTTGTGTGTACTTACTGTAGGTTTTTGCTTTGCTTTCACAGATGATTACATAAAACATCTTATAACATCTTATTTTAAACTGTTAACACTTTAAGTTCACATGCATTTTGGGTGCGCCTGGGTGGCTCAGTTGGTTAAGCACATGACTCTTGATTTCAGCTCAGGTCATGAGCCCCGCATTGGGCACTGGACTGACAGCATGGAGCTTGCTTGACATTCTCTCTCTGTCCTCTGTCTCTGCCCTGTTTGTGCTTGCTCTCTCTCTCTCTCTCTCTCAAAATAAACATAAAAATTTTTTTTCAATTGAGAAAGTTTCACATGCATTCTGAAGCTCTCTATATTTTTACTCCCCTTAGTGTTTTATGTTTTTATGTCTCTATTTAAATATTTTTTTTTTGATGTTTACTTAATTTTGAGAGACGGAAGTAGCAGGGGAGTGGTAGAGAGGGAAGGAGAGAGAGAATCTCAAGCAGGCTCCACACTGCCAATGCAGAGCCCGACATGGGGCTTGAACTCATGAACTGAGAGATCATGACCTGAAGTGAAATCAAGAGTCAGATGCTCAAGCGACTGAGCCACCCAGGAGCCCCTCTATTTAAATCTCCTTACCTTGCGTGTGCGTTAACTAATTACTGTATTTATTATGATCATAGTTATTTTTTTACTATTTGTCTTTTGTTCTTCATACAGTATTTGTAAGTGCTTAAGCAGTTAACACTAGATTATTCAGAATTCCACTGTACATTGACCTTGAAATGTGCACTTTCACATGTTTTCCTGGTTACTAATTAGCATGCTTTCCTTTTAGCTTAAGGCACTCCCTTAAACATTTCTCATAAGGCCAGTCTGGTGGTGAGGAACTCCTTCAGCTTTTTATTTTGCATGAAAAAATTGAGGAGAGTTTTAAGTAAAATAGAGCTGTAAGAATATTCCAGAGAAATCCCTTGTACCCTTTGCCCAGTTTCTCCCAATGGTGACGTCTTGCAACCTTACCGACAGAGAACAGTCTCCCAGGAGGGGGTATTGACATTGGTAAAATCCACTGCTGTCCTTTTTCTTTGGCCAGTTCACTTGTATTCATTTCTGTGTGTTAAGTTCTGTGATGTTTTATCATTTGTGCGGAGTCATATATCCACCACCATAGTCCGGATACAGATAGTTCGGTCCTGCAAGGGTTCCTGTGCTGCTTTTTCATAACTACGCCCTCCTCTTTCCTCACCCCTCCCACCCCTCTCCTTAATGTGTGATGTTAATTCTTAATTAATTAATTCTTAATTCTGCCCTCCTTTTCTAAAGTTTCATCATTTTAAAAATTACAACAAAGGAATCTTGGAGAATGTAACCTTTTGCTGTTGACTTTTTTTTCCCCTCAGCATAATTTCCTACAGATTCATCCGAGGTGGTACATCTATCAGTAGTCTGTTCCTTTACTTTACTGAGTTAGTGTCCCACAGGGCATATACCTATACAGCTTGTTTAGCTTTTAATCTGTTCTAGGACATCTGGACCGATCCCAAGTTTTGACTGTTAAAATTAAAGCTTTTGTAAACTTTGTGTACAAGTTTTCATGTGAAAATAATTTATCGTGTCGGAAGACTAATTGTGGGTGATATTACAGTTAATTTTCCGTTCCCATCAGCAGTGTCTGCGTGGTCCAGTTTCTCTGTGCCCTACTCCGCATGTGGTATTGTGTAACTGTTGTTGAGTTTGTCTCCATGAAAGTTACTTAGCAGTATCCCATGATGGTTGGCATTTGCATTTCCCTAGTTGCTAATGATGTTGATCAGGTTTTGTTATGCTTATTTGCCACCTGCACTTCCTTTTTGATGAAGTATCTGATGCTCATTTTCTGCCTGAATTGTTTGCTTTTCTACTGTTGAGTGAGGAGGGCTCTTTGTATATTCTAGATGTAGTCTTTTTCTGAGAGGTTGTTTGTAAATATTTTCTCCTAGATTTTAGCTTCTCCTTTCTTCCTCTTCACATGGGTTTTTAAGGAAAAAAGTGTATCATTTTTATGAGTTCAAGTGTATCAATTGTTCCTTTTATGGGTTGTGCTTTTTTTGGGTCAAATACAGGAACTCTGCATAGTCCTACATTCTGAAGATTTTCCTCCCTTTTTAAATTTTTTTACATTTTCCATTGGTATCTGTGATCATTTTCAGTTAGCTTTTGCTTTATACATGAGATTTAGGGCAAGGCTATTTTTGTTGTTACTGTTTTGCCCCTGGGTATTGCATTTCTTCCTCATTTGTTAAAAATGCTGTCCTTTATCCACTGAATAGCTTTAGTACCTTTGTTAAACCATAGCTGAGAGTATTTGTGTGGCCCTCTTTCTGGGTTCTTTATTATTTTCCTGTCTTTGTGTTTATGCCTCCCTCAATACCTCACTGTTTCAGCCAAGACAGCCTTAATGACGGGCAGTTATTCATCGCATTGTATTCCTGTCTTTTCAGGATTGCTTTCACTATTTTAATATTCGTGCTCCATTAAATACATTTTACAATGAGTTTGTGTATGTCTGCAAAAACCTTTGGGATTCTTGTAGGAATTCTGCTGATCAGTCCTGCCCAGGGGCACCTTGTTGTGTTGGCTTTGCTTTATTGCGCTTCACAGATACTACGTTGTTTTTTTGTTTTGTTTTGTTTTGTTTTTTACAAATTGAAGTTTCCAGACTTAGGGGAAGAAGCCGCTGCAGAAACAGCAAGAGAACTGGAATCAGAAGTAGAGCCTGAAGACCAAATTGCTGCGTCTCATGATACAAGTTGAACGGATAAGGAGTTGCTTCTCAGGGAGGAGGAAAAAAGTGGTTTCTTGAGATGGAAGCCACAGCTGGTGAAGATGCTGTGAAGATTGTGGGAATGGCAATAAAGGATTTAGAACATTCCATCAACCTGGCAGGTGAAGCAGTGGCGGCCGCGTTTGAGAGGATTGATTCCAATTTTGAAGGAAATTATGTGGGTAAAATGCCATCAAACAGCATCACATGCTGTAGAGAAATCATTTGTGAAAGCAAGAGTCAGTTGCTGTAGCAGAGTTCATCGTTGTCTGATTTTAAGACATTGCCACGGCCACCGCATCCTTCAGCCGCCACCCTGATCAGTCAGCAGCCGCCAGCATCGAGGCAGGACCCTCCACCAGCAGAAGTGCGACTTCCTGATAGTTCAGATGAAGGCTAGTGTTTCTTAGCCAAAAAGTAATTTTTAATTAAGGTACGTACATTGGTTTTTTAGACAGAAAGCTGTTGCACACTTAATAAACTACAGTATTGTGAAAGTACAATTTTTTCTATGTATGCCCAGGGAAAACAAAAACTTCATTTGACTCATTTTTTTGTGATATGCACTTTACTGTAGTGGTCTTGGAGCCAAACCCACCTTTGTAGAAGTTTGGGAATAACTTAACACTTTGTGTTCGTTCTTCTAATCCATGAACGTGCTGTCTCTATATCTCTTTAAGTCTTCTTTAATTTTTTAAATCATCTTCCTGTAACTTTTAGCATACATAACCTGCTAGCATGAACTGTGTCTTGGGGTCCCTGGGTGGCTCAGTTGGTTGAGTCTCCAGTTCTTGACATTGGCTCAGGTCATGATCCCACAGTTCTTGGGACTGAGCCCCACATTGGGCTCTGTGCTGACAGCGTGGAGCCTGCTTTGGATGCTCTCTCCCCTCTCTCTCTGCCCCTCTCCTGCTCACGAGCACGTACATGCCTTCTCTCCCTCCCTCTCTCTCTTTCTCTCTCAAAGAAACTTAAAAAAAAAAAAAGGAAATACTGTGTTTTAATTTTAGTTTCCTTATGTTCACCGTTTATGCCTAGTAATGCACTTTATCAGTATGTGTTGATCTTGTTTCTGAGGTCCTTGCTGAACTTGCATATTAGTTCTAGGTCTTTTGTATTGTGGAGTGTTTTATGTTCCTTGAGATTTCCTTTGCTGACGATCATGTCATCTCCAGTTTCATTTTTTTCCTTTCCAGTCTGTGCATTTGCCTCCGTATTGATTTTTTTGACTTCTTGAAGTAGCCAAAGCATCCAGTGCTTTATGAGTTTGAATATGAGTAGTGAGAGTAGATTTCCTTTTTCTGAGCTTATGGAGAAAGCATCCATTCTTTCAGCATGAAGTACGACATTTCTGATAGGTGTTTTATAGATGCTTTTTGTAAATGATTTTGAGACCGTGCCCCTGTAATCTTACTTTGGTAAAATTTTTATTAACAGTAGGTATTGGATGTTGTCCAAGACTTTTCTGAGTTAATTAATTGTTATGATCATATGCTTTCTCTTCTTTTACTTGTGGATTACATTGATTGGTTTTAGAATATTGAAGCAACCTTGTATATATGAAATAAATCACACATGGTCATGTTGGATTTAGTTTAATATTGAGAATTTTTGCATGTAAGTTCATGAGAGATATTAGTCCATAGTTTTCCTTTAATTAATTAATTTTTTTTTTTAGTGTTTATTTACTTTTCAGAGAGAAAGAGACAGAGAGAGATACAGAGCATGAGTGGGGGAGGGGGCAGAGAGAGAGGCACAGAATCCTAAGCAGGCTCCAGGTTCTGAGCTGTCAGCACAGAGCCTGATGCGGGACTTGAACTCATGAACCATGAGATCATGACCTGAGCTGAAGTCAGATCCTTAACTGACTGAGCCACGCAGGTACCCCTCCTTTAATTTATTTTTTAATGTTTATTTATTTTTGAGAAAGAGAGAGGCAGACTGAAAGTGGGGGAGGAGCAGAGAGAGGGAGACATGGAATCCAAAGCAGGCTCCAGGCTCTGAGCTGTCAGCACAGAGCCCAATGTGGAGCTTGAACCCACGAACCGTGAGATCATGACCTGAGCCAAAGTTGGATGCTTAACCCACTGAGCCATCCAAGCGCCCCTAGAAGAGATTTTTTAAATTCAGCATTAATTTTTGAAAATTTGTTGGAATTTTATGAAACCTGGATATTAACATTTAGGGAGCTTTTTCTTACATGTTTAGTTCCTTTACTAGTTACAGAACTGTTCAGATCATTGTTTTTATTATAGTTGAATTTTTATAGTTTGTGGTGTGTGAAGAATTAATCCATTTCTCAGTTGTCCTTCGCTTGAGCATAGAGTTGTGTGGAATTTTCTGTTATTGACCTTTAATGTCTCTTAGTGATACTCTCCATTTCATTGCGGACATTTCCATTGGGTCTTCTCTTATTTTTGTCACTCACATTAGACCTTTATTAATTTTATCGATCTTTATGAAGAATCAGCTTTTTGTGATACTGACTTTATTGTTTTCCTGTTTTCAATTTCATTAAATTTTGCTTCCACCTTATTATTTCCTTTCTTCTGTTTGTCTCCTTCCTTGTCTTACTTGTAGCTTCTTGAGACAGGTTACTTCTATTCCTTTGTCTTGTCTCATAGAAAGGTTCATGCTGTAGATCTCCATTTCAGCTTGGCTGTAGCTCTGTCTCACGTATTTTGACATGTTATTGATTTTATTTTATTTCTCCAAGTTTTTATTTAAATTCCAGTTAACACACAGTGTGATAATCAGTTTCAGGTACAGAATTTAGTGGTTCATCACTCTCCTACATCACCCAGTGCTCATCACAGGTGCCGTCCTTAATCCCCATTCCCTGTTTCCCCCATTTCCCTACTTCCCTTCCTTCTGGTGACCAGCAGCTTGTTCTTCATGGTTAATAGTCTGTTTCCTACTTTGCCTCCCTCTCTGTTTCCCCCCTGTGTTCATTTGTTTTGTTTCTTAAAACTTTCAAGTGAGTGAAATCATAGAATATTTGTCTTTCTGACTGATTTTGCTTAGCATAATACTTTCTAGCTCCATACACATTGTTGTAAATGGCAAGATTTCATTCTTTTTTGTATCTGAGTAATATTCCATTCTATAAATATACCATGTCTTTATCCATTCTTCAGTCGATGAACATTTGGGCTCTTCCTATAATTTGGCTATGGTAGATAATGGTGCCATAAACATTGGAGTGCATGTATCCCCTTCAAATCAGTATTTTTTTTATCCTTTCACTGTTTGCAGATGACATGATACTCTATATAGAAAACCTAAAAGACTCCTCCAAAAAATTGCTAGAATTGGTAACACGAATTCAGTAAAGTCGCAAGGTACAAAATCAATGTGCAGAAATATTTTAACATTTCTATACACCGATGATGAAGCAGCAGAAAGAGAAATCAAGGAATCGGTTCCACTTATAATTGCACCAAAAACCATAAAATTCCTAGGAATAGACCTAATCAAAGAGGTAAAAGATCTATACTCTGAAAACTATAAAACACTGGTGAAAGACATTGAAGAAGACACAAAGAAATGGAAAAACATTCCATGCTCATGGACTGGAAGAACGAGCATTGTGAAAATGTCCATACTACCCAAAGCAGTCTACACATTTAATGTAATCCCTTTCAAAATACCACAAGTGTTTTTCATAGAGCTAGAACAGATAATCCTGAAATTTGTGTGGAACCACAAAGACCCTGAATAGCCAAAGCAATCTTGAAAAAGCAAAGCAAAGTTGGAGGCATCACAATTCCAGACTTCAAGTTACATTACAAAGCTGTAGTGATCAGAACAGTATGGTACTGTCACAAAAATAGATCAGTGGAACAGAATAGAAACCCAGAAGTGGACCCACAACTATATGGTCAATTAATCTTTGACAAAGCAGGAAGGAATATCCCAATGGGAAAAAGACAAGTTTCTTCAACCAGTGGCATTGGGAAAACTGGTCAGGATCATGCAAAAGACTGAAACTGGACCACTTTCTTACACCTTACACAGAAATAAAATCCAAATGGATGAAAGACCTAAAAGTGAGACCTGAAGCCATAATAATTCTACACAAGCAGTAGTTTCTCTGACACAGGCTGTAGCAACTTATTACTAGCTATGTCTCCTGAGGCAAGGGAAACAAAGCAAAGATAAACTGTTGGGATTACATCAAAATAAAAAGCTTCTGCACAGTGAAGGAAGCAGGCAACAAAATTAAAAGGCAACCTACAGAATGGGAGAAAATATTTTCAAATGACATATCTGATAAAAGGTTAGTATCCAAAATATATAAAGAACTTCTCAAACTCAACACGCAAACAACAAATAATCCAATTGAAAATGGGCAGAAGACAAGAAAAGACATTTTTCCAAAGAAGAGATGGCCAACAGATACATGAAAATATGCTCAATATCACTCATCATCAGGGAAATGCAAATCAAAACCACAATGAGATACCACGTCATACCTGTCAAAATGGCGAAAATGGACAACACAAGAAACAACAAATGTTGGCAAGGCTGTGGAGAAAGGGGACCCCTCTTGTGCTGTTGGTGGGAATGGAAACTGGTGCAGCCACTCTGGAAAACAACGTGGAGGTTCCTCAAAAAGTCAAAGAACTACCCTGTGATCCAGCAATCACACTACTGGTTATTTACCCAAAGGATGTCACTGATTTCAGTACTTTTAAATTTGTTGAGCTTTGTTAGATGGTTCAGAACATGATCTATCTTGGTAAATGTTGTGTGAGTACTTGGAAAAAAAAGTGTATTCTTGTTGGGTGGGTTTTTTTTGTATGTAGTTGATTATATCATGTTGGGTGATAGCATTATTTATATCTTTTTCTGGTCTTGGGGTTTTTCTGTGCAGTATTTCCACCAGCACCAGTTGCTGGTCAGGCGTGTTAACTCCCCATTTCCCCTTCTCCAGGTCCTGGCAGCTACCATTCAACTTTCTGTTCCTTTGAGTTTGACTCTTCTATATATTGTATATAATTTCAGTAGTATAGTAATTTTTGTGATTGGCTTATTTCACTTAGCATAATGTTCTCAAGATTCATCCATATTTTACCATGTCTTACAATTTTCTTCCTTTTAAAGGCTAACATTCCATTGTACATTTATGCCAAATTTTGTTTATCCATTCATCCATTGATAGACATACAGGTTACTTTCACTTTTTGGCTCTTGTGAATAATGTGTCTGAAAACATGAGTGTTTATGGAATGTTTAATATATCTGTTAAATCTGTTTGGTGTATAGTGTTGTCCAAGTCTGATGGTTCCTTATTGATTGTGTGTCTAAATATTCTACCCGTTATTGAAATTGGAGTATGAAGTCTTCTAATATTATGTGTTGATGTCATGTTTTTTCTTCAGTCCTGTTAGTATTTGCTTTATATGTTTATATAAACGTATGTGTTTGGTGCATATATATTTATAATTGTTACATTGTCCCTTTGAATTGACTCTTTAATCATTACATAATGCATGACATTCTTTGTCTTTTATGATAGTTTTTTATTCTGCGAAGGGGATTTTTTTCCCAGATGTAAAAACAGCATCCTTGCTGCCTGGTTTTCATCTGCATATCTCTTTTTATCCTCCACTTTCCGTGTGTGAATCCCCTTAAATATAAAGTCACTTTCTTGTACACAGCGTAGAGTTAGTTGCATCTTGTTTTATCCACGAAGCCACTCTGTGCTTTTTGACGAGGGGGATTAATCTGTTTATATTTAAAGTAATTATTGTTAGGTGGGGGTTTACTATTTCCAGTTTGTTCATTGTTTTTGGTCTGCTGTGTAGTTCGTTACTCTCTTCCTCTGTTGCTGTCTTCCTCTGTTTTTTGATGAATTTTTTGTACTGATATGCTTTGATTCTTTGCTTGAGATATTTTCTTTGTCGTTATCATGAAGCTTGTATATAAATCTTACGTTTATAACAGTCTGTTTTAGTGGATAACGTAATTGCATATGAAAACTCTATATTTTTGTCCCCTCCCCCGACACTTTGTTATTGGGGTCACAGTTTACACCTTTTGTATTGTACATCCATGAACAGATTTTCGTAGTTGCATTTATTGTTAATACTTATGTCTTTAACATTTTTACTAGCTTTAAGTATGATGTGTGCGTCACCCTTATAGTATTCCGTTATTCTGTATTTGCATATATATTTACCTTTACCAGCGAGATTTACACTTTTCATTCTCTTTATGTTGCAATCTAACATCGTCTTACTTCGTCTTGATGAACTCCCTGTAACACTTCTTGCAAGGCAGTGCTCTCCCTGAGGTTCTGGGGCTTCTGGTGGTGTCAAACTCCTTCAGTTTGAAAAGTCTCCTCTCCTTCATTATTAAAGGGCAGTTTTGATGGGTATGGTATTTTTGGTATTGTTGGCAGTTTCTTTTTCTTCCTGAACTTTGAATATATTATTACACACTTTTCTGCCTGCACGGTTTCTGTCGAGAAATCCACTGATATCCTAAGGTGGTAGGGGTACCCCTTTTTTGACTGGTTGTTTTTCTCCAGCTGGTTTCATAATTCAGTCTTGGTGAACTTTGACAATTTTAGTTATAATATTTCTTGGTGTCCTTGGTAGTACTGATTAGTACAACCCTTTTGGGATTCTTTAAGCTTCATGAATCTGGATGTCTGTTCCTCTCCCCAGATTTAGGAAGTTCTTTGGTTTTATTTCTTTAAATTAGCTTTCTAATTTCTTTGTGTTTCTCTTATATTATGGGACCTCCATAATGCATATATTGATTTAGTTGATGATGTCAAATGAGTCTTGTGGGTTTTTTCACTTTTTCTTTTCTCTTAGACTGGATAATTTCAAATGATCTGTCTGTGAAGTTTGCTGGTTTCTTTTTTTTTTTTTTTTGGTTTTTGGTTTTTGGGTTTTTTTTTTTTTTCCTCTGCTTCATCAAATCTGCCTTTGAAGCTCTCTCTTGAATTTTTCCATTCAGTCATTGTATTCTTCATACCAGAATTTCTGTTTGGTTCTTTTTTATGGTTTCTGTCTCTTTGTTGAAATTTTATTTGTTTATTGTTTCCTGTTTTGTTATTTCTCAGTGTTTTCTTGTAGCTTACTGAGCTTCTTTAAATTTATTTTGAATACTTGGTTAGGCAATTCATGGATCTTCATATCTTTGTAGTCAACTATTGGAACTTTTTTGTTGTTGTTGTTCCTTTATGGTGTCATATTTCCCTGATGATTTGTGATCCTGGTGGCTTTGACTGGTGTCTGAACATTTAAAGAAATTGCCACTTTCTCCAATCTTTGTGGTCTTGCTTTAGGAGAGAATGACCTGACTAGAGATTTGGTGGGGCAAGGTGGGGAGGGGAATCTCTTAAACCTTTTCAGTGGATGCACTTGCTGAATTCCCCTAGCTCTGTCTCTTGGGGGAAATGTATTAGAATTGTTTCCCTTCCTCAATCCGATAGAGCCATGCTGGGTACCGAGAACCATATCAGGTATTTAGGGCAACTCAGTCCTTTTCCCTCTGGCGATGGCCTGAAATGCCAGGGCTTTGTGTGACAGTGCCACTTTTCTCCCTCCCTACTGAAGGAAGTATTTTGATTATTTTGCCCCTGTGTAGCCTGTGGAGTCATGCCAGCTGCCCAAAGGGTCACCTTTCTCTTTTCCCTGAAGCAGTCCACTTAGATTCTTGGCCGATGGGTACGAGTGCCATTTCTCTCCCTCTTTCCTGAAAGGGAATTTCAGGTTTGTATACATTTTCCACATTTTGCAGAGTTAAACTTGTTACTCAATTTCGCTCTGGTTGCTTAGCTCTGCGTGCCATCTGTTGGAGTTCATGGTGTCCTGGCTCATTCCCATGAGACTCCATCCCTTTTCTTTGTTCGTAGCTTTCCCTAGATGATCCAGCCTTGCTGATTTCCTCTGAGTTCTGGGTGCAGACAGAGAAGTAGACCTCCAGGAGCAGGCCTCATGGACAGTGCTCCACAAGGCTGGGAAGCCAGACCTTCACATGGCACTGTCTCTCCCCCGTGGGATAAGTTGTGGGCCAGAAGGATCTTTCCAGGTTTTGAGTTTTGCTGGCCCCCAGGGGAGCAGTGATGTAGTCAAAGTGAAACTGTTCTTCTAACCATTTTCAGTGTATCCTATCTTGGGTTTTGTGGTCCATGGGGATGCTGGAACATTTCTAGTATATATTGAAGAGTTCTTACAAAGTGTTTTCACCCACAGATTACTGTCCAAACAGTGTTTCTGTGTAAGGTGAAAACTGGGACTCCTGTTCTGCCATCTTATTGATGTCTTTCTTTTGGGGGTCCAAATTAACAATCTAATTAACAATCTTTTAAGTCCAATTAACAATCTCTGCTTTTTAATTGGAATATTTAGACCAGTTACATTTAATTTAATTACATTTGGATTTAAATACAACACCCTTCTATGGGGGGGGGTGCTTCCGTCTATTCTTTATAACATTTTCCCTTTGATTCTGCTTTCTTTCAGTTGATTGTGCCTTGTGCCTTGTAAAAAGAAATAATTCTGTTTCATATCCTGCCTTGTCCATTGCCTTATTATTTTCAAATAAAACGACTGCTTTATGTGGATTGGTTTCTATCATTCCACTACATACCAGTTACACTGGTTTTCTATTCTTCAGGTTTTGTTCCTTCCCTATATATATTTTTTGGATTGATTAAACTTTATCTTCCCTCTGTTATTTGGATGTTATACATTCTTTTCTTACTCTTTTTGTGGGTTTGCTTCAAATTTTAAGATGTATTCTTTTTTTTTTAATTTTTTTTTTAACATTTTATTTATTTTTGAGACAGGGAGAGACAGAGCATGAACAGGGGAGGGTCAGAGAGAGGGAGACACAGAATCTGAAACATGCTCCAGGCTCTGAGCTGTCAGCACAGAGCCCGACGCGGGGCTCGAACCCACGGACCGCGAGATCATGACCTGAGCCGAAGTTGGCCGCTTAACCGACTGAGCCACCCAGGCACCCCAAGATGTATTCTTGATAGCAGAACCAAAAGTTACTTATTTTAGTTTCCAAAAAAGTACAAGGGACATAAAGACCTATAACTCTGATGACCTGATCATTTTTATGGGTTTTTTTCAACACTATTTTAGTTCTTTTAAAAGTTTTTCTTATTATTATTAATATTGTTTCAATATTTCAATGTCTATGTAGATAGATCCACAGTTTTATCCATTTCCTTGTTAACTTTTCCTTCTTGCATCTCTGTCCATCCTTCTCATGTCATATTTTTCTCCCAGAATTTATTTTTCCATTGAGATCTGAGGATTCATTGCCGTCATCCTTTCTGGAATGTTTCTGCTGGAATAACTTTGAAAATTACCTTTTTGCCCCATTTGTTTCTCTAGAACTTCTATTTTTAATATGTTTTAGATGATCTCATTGATTTCTCCATATTTCTGCTACTGTCCTACTTTTTTCTTTTTTATGTTCTGTATTGAGTAATCTCAGATATTTATTGTATTACATTATTTTGCCTCCCACTGGGCCTATTCTGATGTTCCGTCTGTCCACTGAGTTTCTAATTTCACTCCAGTTTGCAAGCCATTTATCATTTGTAGTTTAGGGAGATTGTTTTACAAATGTACTTTACCTTGTTTTATGGTATAAATTTCCTTTTTCATGTTTTCATATCACTTTTGTGTCTTTATGTATTTTAAACATACTGTATATCATTTTTGTGTCTTAGGTAACTGAAATTCTGTTGTGTGACTTTCTCGATGTTCTAATTTGGCGGTTTGCTGTTTCTCCTTTTGCTTCTCATTTCATCCTTTTCCTTATAGTTCTGGTTGCTGAAGTCATGTTTATCAGCCTTTATTGGTAGATAGTCCCTTTGCCTAAGTTGTGGGTACGCTTCTGCAGGATTTCTGGGTTTGCTTCTGACTAACTCTCCAGGGTTGTTCTCAAAAAAAGCCACATTTTATGTTAACTTCTAGTTTGGGGATCTTATACCACATAGAAAATGCAATAAAAACCCAAACCCACTTGAAAGCAAACCATTGTGTAGGAATTCCCAGAGGAGTTTTTGCTTTCCCCAGCCCTCCACTCCATAGTCCCCTTCCAACACCCTTCCTCCCTCAGCTTTGATAAAGAAGCTTTCTTGTTGATTCCCTTTTGTGATTGAATGTTTTTCTTGGCTCAGTTTTTTACAGAGTCTTTTTTTTTTTTTAAACAGGTTTAAGACTTTTTCCCCTATGTCTTTAGGCTGGTAAGTTAAAACACTCTAGAATACTCAGACTGGCATGAAATGAATCAGGAATCTAGCTACTATTACATTTGTAGTTTTTTCCTCATTTTTGGCCTCCCTCTCTGTCTCTTCCTAGCCTCCTCCTTTTATCTTCTCTCATTGTTGAAATATATTCAGTTAGGTGATTTTTAGCAGGAGGATTTTTCAGGGTATCTAGGACACCATATAGTTGAAAATGGAAATTGTTTCTTGTACTTTTCGGGGGAGGGGAGGGTGTGTGGGGGGGAGGGGCAGAGAGAAGGGGACAGAGGATCCAAAGCGGGCTCTACGCTGACTGAGAGTCTGACAGCAGTGAGCCAGTGAACCATGAGATCATGACCTGAGCCAAAGTTAGACACTCAGCCAACTTACCACCCAGGTGCCCCAGTTTCTTGTATTTTTAAATGTCTTTTCCATACTCCCACTGCCTGCAACTTGCTTTTTTCAATTAGTAATATACTACTTTAAAAATTCTTAATATGACCATTTAAATCTCAATAATTTCAAAACATGAATTAGTTTGCCTTTAATCTTTCTTCCTTAAGAGCCTTGTGTTCCAGTGCAAGTTTTAATCCCTCTGGAACAATCAGTACTTCAGTGACATCGCTAAGTGAAGAGTAGATTCTTTGGTCTTTTGCTGCAGGGTTGAAGTCATCTCCACCTTGCAAATTTAACCTTTTCTGTTCTGAAGTGCTGGGATTCAGTGTGCATCTCAGGAACGGGTTCCAACTTCTATGGATTTCACACTGTTATATAAACTTGTACTTTCCTCCTCCTGCTTTCGGTCCTGCTTTGAGACTGAGCTTTATCCCCTAGTTCTGTGCCCAACTCACTGATGTGTACACAGTACCCATGTTATAGTGTTCCCGCCACGAAGACGACTTTGTATTTCTGTTTAATCATTTTTTATAGTTCTCCATTGGGACCTTCTCTTGTGAGATAGGATGTCCTTTCTCTCACTTGCTCCCTGAGCACTAGTATCTCTGATCTTTTTTGTGCAAATTCACAGCTCTGTCCATTACATCCAAGACACCTTTAAGCTTCTGTCTCCATTTTTGTTTCTTAATTCCATCCCCAATTGATGACCATAGTTATTTTTTCCACAGAGGTTTCCAAATGTAGGCGTTCACCAAGAGTTTCTAGAGGACTCTAACTTACAGGTGTAATACCCTAACACCTGGAAGATATTAGTTCTCCCCAGTAGATATTGGAGCTCCAGTTGGACTCTAGTCTTATACAATGTATGGCATGTGTGATCTATTACAGAACTACCATAATGTTAAGTAGTTACTGCCTTCTGGGCTAATGTAATGCTTAATGTATTAAGCAGATAGGACAGCCTTTCCAGTCACTTTTGTTCACTACCTAACTTGGTTGGCATGGTCAGTGGAGCAGACTGTGGTATTTAACATAAGCTGTTCAACTTCTCTCTGTAAAAGTTCATACACTTTACAGGCTGTTCATTGTTGAGATAGTAATGGCTTCTCATTCCAGCCCTGTAATTAATGACCAGTCGTTGTAGAACATAGTCCTTCCGTATATGCTTAATCATTCTTTAAAGTTTTTTGAGGGTGGTGAAGGAAGGAGTAGCATGGGCTGGGAAGTGTGGTATTTATTCAGCCAGGTATATTCTTTATATCTTAGACCAGATGATTAATTTATGGAGGGTTTCTATAATTACAGTTTCTTCTTATATCATCCACACTGATTCAAAAAGTTTTATGTTAAAATTTGTAATCCTTACCCACTCAGAGAATTTGTCAGTTTCACCCTTTGGTATAAGTAATTAACCCCACATCAACCATCAACATACTTACTATAAAAAATTTAATTAATGATTCAAACAATTTTTTGCCTTTTTTTTTTTAATCAGAGATCTATCCTTATTCTTTTTAGAGGGAAAATAGGAAACAGGAATCTAATTTATCTGATCATTTTTCTCCCTAACAGGTTTTCTCATGTTTAGTTGCAGTGATTTAGTTAGTTAGTTAGTTAGAGGTGGTGTTAGGAAGCTGAGTGATTATGTTTGTGCTCCTGTAACTTTTAATTATGGTCTGGCATTTAAATATGGCTAATCAGATACCAGATTTATATCTAATTAATTCTTAAGTATTTCCTTACCCCAAATTTATGTTTAACCAAATAAACAGTAACAAATTTACCAAAGTTTATCAAAAGCAAAAACAAACCATTTAAACTATAGAAAGCTGGTAAGTAATTGACGAATAGAATATTTGCCTTAAATGCAGTATATTGAAAACATTGGTATAATTATTTAGAATGAATTTTCATGCAAGGAAAATTTGCAAGAAATGCGAAGAAGTCAGTAAGTTGAGGTACACCTTCAGTGGTTAGAGATCAGCATGAGTCCATTCATTTGTGCTCCTGACCTGATTCGAAGTTCCCAGTTAGAGTGGTAAAATTGAGGAGAACTTACTGGCTTGTAGAGGGTTTGAACTCATGCCCCTACTTCCTGCTTTAACACTGAAAAGCATAAAAATCTCTTGTTAATTTTAAGACTCACACCAGAATAATTATTACAGGCAAAAAGGTAATTAATTATAGATCAGAATGATGCCTTAATTATTTTGTTAATTTAATTTTGGGAGCACAGAAGTGGAAATTTTAACATTTGCTGTATTTCCTCTTGATTTTAAACCTAATTTTTCTTTGTGGAAAGAGTAGAGGTTATTCCTTTTTAAAGGAATGCTTTTTAAAGATTCTTAAAGTACATTTTTAAAGCACGTTAATTGTTGGAGTACATTTCTTAGAGTATATTTAACTCCACAAAGAGCTGTTTTGATTTTGCTCATATGCCCATTCATATATTATTCAAAATCCAAAGGGGCCAAAATGCTGGTTATATATCCAAATGGTTTCTTTGTAGCTGTATTTGAAGTCTATTTGGAAATCTGATGTTTATAGGTGACATTTTCAAATTTTTATATGTTATTTATATCCTGTGAATGCAAGAATAAATAAGGACCTCAGGAATTTGTTTTCACTGCCTCTAAATATGTAAGCACCCTTATTTGTTCTAAAATTAACTTATTTCTGGTAATAATTTTCTCATATTGTATTTCAATTTTAGGCTAAAAATCTTATAGAGAGATTTTTTAATCAACAAGTAGAAGTTCTAGGCAGACGT
This sequence comes from Panthera leo, assembly GCF_018350215.1. Classification (NCBI taxonomy): domain Eukaryota; kingdom Metazoa; phylum Chordata; class Mammalia; order Carnivora; family Felidae; genus Panthera; species Panthera leo. The sequence continues at coordinate 64,066,522 of NC_056680.1, read as the reverse complement.
GCAGAGCCATTGCCCGAAATATACTATATTGAAGGTACTCTTCAAATGGTATGGATTAATCGCTGCTTTCCAGGGTATGGAATGAATACCCTAAAACATCCAAAATGTCCTGAATGCTGTGGTATGTAATGAACTATAATTTCATGGTTTATATTTATGAAACCTTCCTTCTTTTCATGACCCTAAGTGAATGCCTAGTATTTATTTTTACTATCACTTAGATCTTTAGCTGATTTTAAGCAGCGTGTTTGAAAAGACTACGTGAGCTTGAAGATACAAAAGAAAAAAAAGCTGGCTTAACTTGGGCCTTGTATTAATATTCTAGCAAAGAGGGGTTAGGGGCGTTAGGCAGTTGTCTGGGAGGACACACAGATAATGGATGTGAGTCATTTACTTACCCTAAAAAGAGACAAATTCTATTTTTTAGAATCCGTTATTGATGAGTTTACATTTGTACAGTTTAGACTAGCTATATTCTTACTTTCTCTTTTTTGCAATAAGTATATGAATTATTTTCTTATCAGTTGTTTTTTTTCTGACTTTTGATCGGAGCTCCAGGGCTATCTGGAGCTATCTGTGCTATCTGGCTTTCATCTGTCTTTTCCTTATTAAAGAAGAGAGTTCTATAGCGGCTGTTTAGAATAAGTTAATTCATGGATTCAGAGTCTTTGAATTTCTGTTTTCAAAAGTTGAATGAGGCAATTAATCTTCAGTTTTAAAAGGCTTTCTAATAGCAACATCAGTAAATTAGTACCATTTTCATTCAGTCTTCTCTGATCTTTTCTACTCTCTATCTTAAGTTAGATCAAAATCCTTTTAGTATAATAGAGCACTAAATTTTCTTTTTCCTTTGCTTGACTTAATTGGTAGATAATACTTTTCCTTTTTTTTTCTGATTGAGTTTTTGGTTAAGGATATGAAATTTGACAAAATGTACTTGAAAAATTATCTTAGGAAATATGACACATTTAACAAATAAAACACATGTACCAACTGTGTAACTATTTTGATAATCTGTGATTATGTATATCACTTTAGAGCACAGATAATGGTGAAGAAACCCTGGAAATACCAAACAGTGAGACCAGAACCTGGTAGTTTAGCTGTCTATTAAATGCATTTATATTTTCACTTTATAAAGACCTAAGATAAACTAAAAAGCTTAAATATTTGTATGTCATTAATTCCAAGAATTTTGAAATAGTTAAGCATAGCTTTTTCAAGTGAAATAATAGGGTTGAATCTCTGAGAAACATAAAAATTTTACTACTGAAAATTTTTTTGCATTTATACAATTTTGGATAATACAGTTGTCACATTCTCTCATTTTGCCATGCAATTATAACATTCAGTCTGTTATGCATCATCCTGTTTGATCAAGTTCATTAAAATAATTGTTTTATTCCTGACAACAGACCCCATGGGAAGTATGTAATGAAACTTACAAGTCTCAGAAGTATTTCCTGCCTCTGTTATACTATTTTGTTCTCCCAGACATGGGGTCTGTGCCCACAGAGTTTACAGACACAGGAAATGCATTCGTAGAACAGTTAGGGAACAAGAGGCATAGGGAAGAGAATGAAAAGGAAATGATATAAAGGAAACTGAGTTACAGATAGGCTGGGTCACAGAGGATGTCATTAGACATGGCTTTCTGGGTTGATGTGAGACTTGAGGTAGGACTTTGAACATGCAGGGATAGCAGTTCTAGCCAAGTCAGGGGCCTGAAGGAGCATCAGGTTGGGGCGGGGGGGGCGGGGAGGTTGCATAACCAGGGCTAGAGGGGTGCTGTCAGAAGAGCTCTGGGTTTAGCTGGGCTTGGAGAGGGCAGAGTGGAAGGGTACAAATTTAATGTGGCAGCAGGAGTCCTATCTTTGAGTGGAGGGGAGAAAGAACATTTTTTTTTTTTCATTTTTATGGGATCATTATCATTGCTCAGTATACTTATTAACTAGTGATTTGCTAAATTTCATTTTATGCCAACATATGGTAAATAAATGTTTTAATTTAGAATTACCTTTGTGCTGTCATCATTTCTGTTACACGAATGAAGTAAGACTGAGCTGCCTTTTTAAAACAGAACTCATTAAGTATAATGTGACCATCGCATACAGTACTTTTGTCTATATTACATGAGGCCATTGCTCCAAAATTTTTAGAGAGCAAATGCTACCCAAAAAGATATTTAACTCATCCTTTGAATTGGAAGCCGGTATTAAATGTGCCATTAGTTACAAGACAAAATTAGCATACTAAATGAACTTAAATCTATTTGGTATAAAATGGAATGCTAGAGAGAAGCAAATGAAAACATGAGGTACTTTGTAAAACAACTTATTTCCAAAATGAAGAGACAGCAAGTTTATGTTTAACAAGAGGATTGATTGGGACGTGAATGTGAGAAAAATACGTTTACTTTCTCAGCAGTAGATTAAGTGAACAGCGGGTGTTTTCTTCTTTTTTGGATGTCATACTTTACTTCTGTGATTTTACTTCTAGATGACAGATAAAGATTGCTTGCTTATAAACTAGTGGAGGCTTAACATTTTTACCTATGTTATCTTTCTCATTTCTAATTCGTTTAGCATTTTAAATTAATTTTCACTGTAAAATACTTCTCTCATTTCATATTTAGCATTGCTTAGTTTTGTCATGATTTTGTCAATCATTTTGATGCTGAAGAAAGAAGATTCTAATTAAGTCTGTGAATACTAGATGTCTCATACGTTCATAGATTATAAAGATAATATAACCAAAGACCAGCTAGAAGATTATATTGTTTTCTAATATAATTTTTTTTAAAACACAGATTCTGAAATTTGATTTCCTGGATGATTTCTGTAGTTTGTATTATTTCTGTAAAACTCTTATCTTGTTTTTATTTTTCTCCATTTTATTCGTATTTAATTGCCTTAGAAAAACACCTGAATGTCAAATAACGTTTTTTGACATAATTTCCCACTACACCTTCTTTTTCTTCTTAAACTTTGGCAGTGGTTTTAAAACTCTGGTGTGTATCAAAATTACCTACAGATTTTCTGAAAAATATATCAAGGTATGGGAAGCAGACATCTCCTTCTGGAATAAGCATTTAAGGTGATTCTGATACACATGGAGGTCTGAGATTCCTGAGTATTAGCATTGGTGTGGCAACACCTTTTTTAAATGCTTGAATAGTAACACTGATAAGCAGTACCCAGATAAGATAACTTTCCTTCTACTGGGAAAGCAGACTATTTTTCACTGACTGTTGCAGATTGAATGTATAGCTCAGTAACCGTTTATGTAATATTGTCAATTTCTGTTGCTTTCTTTGAACATAAGATTTGCTGCTGTACATTCCAAGCTCCCAGGGAGCTCTTTGTTAGTGATATCGTGTCTGTGAGTAGTCAGAAATAATTAGGTTGTAGGTACAGTATTTAAACATCTTGAGATGATTTTATTGATAAAGTATACCTTATAAAACACCTGTGTACTTTATGCAGTAAAAGTGAATTAAATGATACAGTTGTTTTTAATAAGGTCTTTTAGACTCCAAAATTTATCTTGCTCAGATATGCAACCCTGAACCTTTGTTTTAATTTTAAATCAAAGAACCAAGAAAAATAATAATAATAAAAAAGCTGATATTAACAAAACAGGATTGGCAAGAAGTCTCACTAGATACACAGAGGGGCATTACATGATGATAAAAGGGTAAGTCTGTCAAGAAGATATAATAATGTAAGATTGCTAAATTTATGAGTGCTTAATAACATGGTTTTAAATATGTAAAACAAAAAGTGTCAGAGAGGTAATACTGGAATGCCAAGCCATAAAGAAAAACAATGAAATTGGACCCAGTTTAAAAAGTCACAATCACCTCCAGACGTGTTATAGACATAAATACATATAAATAGTAAATATGTTAGAATACAGTGTAGAGAAATATCATCATGTCTTCAGCATCAGAAAATGATTTTCCAGGGCACCTGGGTGGCTCAGTCAGTTGGGCAACCGTCTTTGACTCGAGTCGTGATCTCACAGTTTGTGAGTTCAAGCCCCGCATCGGGCTCTGGGCTGACAGCTCGGAGCCTGGAGCCTGCTTTGGATTCTGTGTCTCCTTCTCTCTCTGCCCCTGCCCCACTGTGCTCTGTCTTTTCTGTCTCTCAAAAATAAATAAATGTTAAAAAAAAATTTTTTTAAGTGATTTCCCAAAAGAGACACAAAAATCACTAACTTTAATTAAATGGTTGATAATTTTTTCTACTAAATTAAGTACTTCTGTTTATCAAGACACTGCAAAGAGAGAAAAGGTAGTCTACAGAATGGGAAAATTATTTGTAATGGATATAACCAACAAAAGACCACTACCCAGAACATATTTAAAAATTTAGTACAAAACACTTTTTAAGACAGATACCATATGTTTTCACTCTTATGTGGATCCTGAGAAACTTGACAGAAACCCATGGGGGAGGGGAAGGAAAAAAAAAAAGAGGTTAGAGTGGGAGAGAGCCAAAGCATAAGAGACTCTTAACTGAGAACAAACGGAGGGCTGATGGGGGGTGGGAGGGAAGGGAGGGTGGGTGATGGGTACTGAAGAGGGCATCTTTTGGGATGAGCACTGGGTGTTGTATGGAAACCAATTTGACAATAAATTTCATATATTAAAAATAAAAAAATAAAAAATAAAGTAAATTAAAAAAAACACTTTTTAAAAAAGACAAAACAATTTTCAAAAATGGGAAAAGATTTGAACAGATGTACTTAACAAAAGAGTAATTCCAGGTCATCAATGGGTACATGAAAATACGTTCACACTTTCTGTAATCAGGGAAATGTAAATTCAAGACAGAATGAGATCCGACTACACAGCTCTGAGATTGACAGGAAGTAAACAGTCAGGGAATACTAGGTGCCGAAAAGGGGTGGAGGCCCAGGAGCAGCCGCACTCTGCCTGTGTGAGTGGAGATCATGCCACTGTGGGAAACAGTTGCATGTCGTAGTAAATGTGCCGTGCACGCATTCTGTGACTAGCGTTTGACTTGGGGAAATTTCATCACGGCGTATTTTCTAATAGTCCCAAACTAGAGACAACCCAAGTGTCCACTAATGGTAAGACGTGTGAATAACTAGTGATCTATTCATACAATGGAATGCTTTACAGGAATGACAGTGAATGAATGGGGATTACAGTCATATGGGTGCATTTTATTAACTTACAGGAAAGAAGCTAAACACCACGGAATCCATGTAGCGTAGGCATAGTTCAACTCTTTTATAGAGATATATTCATGAATGCTGAAACTAGAATGCAGTCCAGGGACAGTATTACCACAAAACAGAAGAGTGTTGACTTCTGGAGGGATGGAAGGGAGTGTGATTGGAGGGGGCACAGGAGGAATTTGGGGGTGATGGCAGTTTTGTGTTACAGCCTAAACTGTTTCCAGATAGGTTTCTGTGCAATATTCATTATATTGTACATTTATGTCTTTTTCTCTCTTCATGTGTTATATTTCATAATAAGATGTAAAGATACTAAATTGTCCCCTAAAGCTCGAACACCACTGTTAAAGGCACTGTGAAGAAAAGAAATTTACAAGGGTTTTTTTTTTTTTCTTTTTGTATGGTATCACTTGATTTTTGTCTTCATAAATTTACAATTCTAACAGCTATTAGTAATGGCTCAGTGGGAATAATGAAATCATTATGATTTACTTTCTTTTAACCATTAAGTTATAAACATAGTTCTGTATTATTCTGCTGTCTTCAGACTGGTTTTATTTATTTAAAATGGATAGCCAACAATAGAAATTCAGACTGGTTTTATTTACTTAAAATGGATAGCCAAGCATTCCTATTGTTACCATGATATTAAAGATGATTTACCATTACAATTATTCAGCTTTTATTTTTTGAGTTATTTCCTTGTATACATTTACAGAAATGTGACTACTAGTTTTAAAAAATGAGCATTTTGACTTTGGATATTTTTGGTTATTTTATCAGTTTTAAATGTTCACACCGTCTCCAGCGTCTCTCACAATAGAGATGGGATTACAGACAGTTTGGAACTTCTTTTGTTGGACTGCAAGCATCACTTTTCAAAAAGTAAAAAGCAGACTTTTACAGCCATACAGAGTTAGGCCGCGTCACTCCCCTCACCGCAGGCTGCGTCGGCTAATTCCCTTTAGTCTCCAGGGATTTTACACTTGCCACTCAAGGCCCGTTCCCCAGACAGCCTTCCATGGCCTCCTCTTAACTGTTCTGTACCTTCTTTCTCCCTCTCTGCCCACCTGCAGTTAAATCCTCCTTTAGGTCTTTCTCCCAAATTTATCTTCTCGTCTCTATTCCTGTTACAGTCGTCTAATTTGAATTCCGTGTGTGTGTGTGTGTGTGTGTGTGTGTGTGTACGCGCATACACACTCATGTGGAATGATTACGTTCCCTTCCTAACTGGGGAATTCTTCTTCTCCTCTTCAGCCCATATCTCACATAGCTTTCAGTTATACCCCTAAATTCCTAATGTAATCCCTTCATTTTTTACTTTAAAACCTTCAATAATAAGATGCTGGCTTCATAGCATAACTTGCTATTCCCATCCTGAGCCATTTCATCCTTATCTTTCAGCAACTCATAAATACCTTCAGTATAGTAGCGGCATTATTTTCTATTTTATTCATCCAGACATGTGTTAGAATTCAGAGATATATACAGTGGCTTATTGCTAAACGTCAGACCCTAGGGATACATTGATGAATGAACTGAAAAAGTGGCTTCTCTGATATTTAAGTTTATCAGATCAAACAACCCTTAAACAGAAGAGGTAATAAAATCATTGCACGTGGTGATCGGCACAATAAAAACATTAAACAGGGTGATGTGATACGCTCTAGCGTATCAGTCGGGTTCAAACAGGAAACACTAGTATATCCAATAGCATTTAATGAAAGTGCCGCAGTTGGAGGTTTGGGTGGAATGCGGGGGCCAGTAAGGTGTGTTGAAGCATCTAGAACTACAACGCCTTGAAGCTGGTATCACGTACCATCCCCAGGCTTGAAGGAGGACGAGGAAGGAGCCATGCAGCCTGTAGGGCTGGAGCTGGGGAGACGGGCTGCCTGGGGCAGGCTGTGGGCATATGGCAAGGTGGTCACTGCGGACACCCAGCAGCGAGGCAGGGGGTAACGAATGCCCTGTTGTGCAGACCTCTAAGGGAGCCTCCTTCCAATCAGACACAAAGGGAGGGACCCTGGGTGATAGGGAGTCTCTCAGTATTAGCTCCAAGAAGCATAGCACAGGGCACAGAAGGGTGGGAAGTGCACCAGGCTGTGGGTTTAAATGGAGACTGACCATCAGAGATAGTAACTAGGGTTTGGATGGAGGACCATATCATTTGGATTTTGAGGAAGACTTGACTCAAAAAGTGACTCCTGAGTCGAGCCCTGTGTGATGAGAAGTATGTCATAAAGATTTGTGAACAGAGTTTTCCTGGCAGAAAACACACACGAAAGCAAGACTGAGCATGGCCTAATTAATAACTGAGTCCTGCCCATGGCAATAGAGAAAGTGGATGGATTTAATATATTTAAGGGGCACAGTCAAGAAACATTATTCGTGGATTGTGAAAGCATGAGGAGGACAGGAGGAATAAGGTATAATTCTTAAGTTTTAAGTGTGAGTATGTGCTTTAACTGAGATCGCAGTTGAATTGTTTCGTATCATGTAAAGTTGCAGTGTGATTTTATCTCCTATTGAATGCCCAGTTTCTCAGGCCCATTTATTGAAAAGCTCATGCTCTCCTAAAAGCTCAATTGAAGTGTCTGTATAGGTAGAGGTGGGTATGTTTTTTTAATCCCCAGTATGGTGGTGTTTGGTGGTGGGGCCTTTGGGGAATTGATTTTTGTATACGGTGGAAAGTCAGGGTCCAGTGTTATTTACTTACATGTGGGGTATTCAGTTTCCCAGAAATCTTTTATTAAAAAGGCTATCCTTTATACATGGAATGCTCTTGGCTTTCTTGTTGGACGTCAGTTGATCATGTAGGGGAGGGTTTGTTTCTGGGATTCTCTCATGTCCCATTGGTCTGGATGTCTGTGTTCATGCCACGCTGTTTTGATCAGGAAGTGTGATTCCTCCAATTTTGTCTTTCTTTTTTTTAATATTTTCTGGTTACTTGTAGATGCATGAGTTTACATACGGATTTTAAGGTGAGTTTTTTTTATTTCTGAAAAAAAAAAACATGGTTGGGATTTTGATAGGGATTGCATTCAATCCGTAGATCACCTTGTGTGGCATTAGTGTTTTCATCTTAATAATATTAAGCCTTCCAATCCATAAATACAGATGTCTTCCCAATTATTTGTGTGTTCTTTCTTTTTCTTTTTTTCCAGCAATGTTGAAAGTTGTAGTTGTCAGTGTACAGGTCTTCTATCTCCTCTTTTAAATTTATTTCTAAACATTTTATTCTTTTGGATGCTATTGTAAAATAGTTTTTTAAATTTTCTCTTGAATTGTTCATTGCTGACTTAGAGAAATGCAACTATTTTAGTGTATTGGTTTTATATGGTGCAACTTTGCCGAATTTGTTTATCAGATTCACAGGGGTGGGTTTGTTTTTTTTTTTTTTTTGAGTCATAAGATCATGAGCAGAAATAATTTTCTTCTTCACTTACAGTTGGATTCCTTGTATTTCTTTTTCTTACCAAATTACTCTGTCTAGAACTTGCACTGTGGTGAATATAAATGGCAAATGTGGACATCTGTGTTGATTTTGGTCTTGGGGGAAAAGCTTTAGTCTTTTATTGTTGAATATGATGTTGCTATGAGTGTTTCATTTTTGGCCTTCACCATGTTTAGAAAGTTTTCTTCCCCTCATAGTTTGTTATTTTTACCCTGAATGAGTATTAACACTGGGAAAATGGTTTTTCTGCATTCATTGGATGAGCATGTGTTGGATTTTTCTCCCTTTATTCTGTTAATGTGGTATATTACATTGATCAAGTTTTCATATGTTGAACCATCCTTGCATTCTGGGAATAAAAACCCGCTTGGTTGCTGAATTTGGTTTCTTTGTATTTTGTTGAGGATTTTTTCATCAGTATTTTAAGGGTTATTGGACTGTATTTTTCTTACAGTGTCTTCGTCTGGCTTTGGTACCGGAGAAGTGCTAGCCTTGTAGAATTAGGAGGTTTTCCCTCATTTGCAAATTTTTGGATGAGTTTGAGAACAGAATTTGTGTTACTTATTGTTTAAATTTTGGTAGAATTCATTGGTGAAGCCATGTGATCCTGGGCTGTTCCTTCTGGGGAGGTTTTTGATAACTGATTCATTATCTTACCAGTTACAGGTCCATTTGGATTTTTTACTTCTTTATGGGTCATTTTAGTATATTATGTGTTTTTAGAATCTTTTCCATTTCATCTAGGTTATTCAGTTTGTTGGTATATAATTATTAATAGTATAGTTTTATATTCTCAAAATCAGTAATACTATTCCTACGTTTTTGTTTGTGTAAAATCAGTAATGTTCCTATGTTCACTGATACTGTGATTTTAGTATTTTGAGTCTTCTCTCGTTTAATCTTACTCAAACTAGCTGAAGTGGTCAATTTTTTTTGTTTGGGCTTTGTCGATTTTTTCTATTATATATATTATATGTAGTATATAAAATATATATATTAACTTCACCTTTAATCTTTATTATTTCCTTCATTCTGCTGGCTTTGTGCTCAGTTTGTTTCACTTTTCCTAGTTCCTTAAGTCAGTTTATTAATTTCAGATCTTTCTTCTTTTTTGATGTATATATTTAGTTATAAATAACACTCTTAGCACTTATTTTGCTGCATCCCTTAAGGTTTGGTATATAGTGTTCTCGTTTTTATTTGTCTCATGATATTTATTTCCTTTGTGTTTATTAACTGATTCATTGATTGTTTATATTGTTTGATTTCCAAGCATTTGCGAATTTTCCAGTATTCTTAATATACTGATTTCTAGCTTCATTCTTTTGGGATCAGAAAGGATACTTCATTGATTTTAATCTTTTAAAATTGATTAAGACTTATTTTTTTTGTGATCCAACACATGGTCTGTACTGGAGAATGTCCCATGTGCACTTGATAAAAATATGTATTTAGTTATTCTGGTGGAGGCTTCTGTGTATGTCTCTTAAGTCCTTTTGGTTTATAGTTTTGTTCAAGGCCTGTAATGATCTTTTGTCTGCTTGTTATTATTAAAAGTGGAGTATTCAAGTCACTATTTTGTATAACTCTTTTTCCCTCAGTTCCGTCAGTTTGCTTTATATGTTTTGGGACTCTATTGTTAGGTGCGGCACATGTATGTTTATAATTGTTGTATCTTCATGATGAACTAAATTGTCCTTCATCAGTATGTACTTCCCATCTTTTTGTGTTGTTGTTGTTAAGTTTTTCTCTGAAAATCTATTTTGTCTATATTAGGATAGCCACTCCAGCTTTCTTTGGTTATTATTTGCATGTTATGATAATTTTTTTCCTGTTTTTTTACTTACAGCCTATTTGCATCTCAGGCCTATTTGGGTCTCTTGTGGATAACGTAATTGCATCATTTTTTATTATATGCTCTGCCAGTATCTGTCTCTTGATTAAAGAAGTTAATCCACTTACATTTAAAGTTACTGCTTAAAAGGAGGGATGTCAGTTTTTTTGATATTTGTTTTCTGTATTTCTTAAAACTTTCTTTTTCCTAATTTCTTCCATTGATGTCCTTTTCTGTTGAGTTGATTTTTTTAATAGTGACACTTTTTTGATTCCCTTCTCATTTCCTTTGTATCTATAGCAGGGCTATACAATGGGGATGACATAAAACAACCTGACTTTAATTTTAGCTGATACCAACTTAAGTTCATTCAAATATAAAAGCTCTACACCCCCTTTGTTTGTGTCACAAATTGTATCTTTAATATTGTGTGCCCCAAAACAGAGATGTGTAATTATTTTTCTGCATTTTTCTTGTAAATCATTTTGAAAATAAAAAAGTGGTTACAAATTGAAATAATAATACCCACATTTATACTCCTCATGTATTTACTTTTACCAGAGATCTTTATATTGCCTCCTGGCTTTGAGTTACTGTCTAGCATTCTTTATTTCTACCTGAATGACTTCCTTTAGCATTTCTTGTAGGGCAGGTGGTTTGGTAATGAACTCCCTCAGCTTTTCTTGATCTGAGAATAGCTTCATTTCCCCCTTGTTTTTGAAGAGCAGGCATTATTGCCAGATGTAGAATTTTCAGGTGACCCTTTTTTTCTTTCAGTACTTTAGGTATACAGTGCTACTTCTTCCTGGCCTACAAGATTTCTGCTGAGAAATTGGGTGATAGTCTTGCGTAGGATCTCACGTACGTGATGAGTTGTTTATGTCTTGCTTCTTTCAGTATTTTTCTGTACTGTTGCCTTTCAACAGTTTGGTTTTAATGTGTGTTGCTGTGCGTCTCTGAGTTTATCCTACTTGGATTTGTTAAGTCCTTCTATTTATAAATTCATGCATTCAAGTTTTTGACCTTTATTTCATTGCCTTTCCCTTCTCCTTCTGGGATTCCCATAATTTCCACCTGCAGATGTCCCACAAGTCTTCATTTTTCTTTCTGTAACTTAGACTTGATAATTTCAATTTTTCTATCTTCTGATTCACTGCTTCATTCCTATTTTTCATTTCAGTTATTTTTTTTAAGATTTCTCTCTCTCTTTCTCTCTCTCTCTATGTCCTCCATTTCAGTTCTTGTATTCTGCAATTCTGATAGGTTCTTTATTATACATTCTCTCCCTTTCTTGAAGTTTTCACTGAGTTCTTATGCCCTTCTCTCCAACCCAGTGAGCATCTGTACAATCATTATTTTAAATTTTTTATCAGGCATACTGCTTGTCTCTGTTTCATTTGGTTCTTTTTCTGAGGTTTTGTATTTTCCTTTCTTTTTTGAGTATATTCCCATCTCCTCGTTTTGATTGACTTTTTGTGTTTCTGGGAGTTAGGTGGAATGGACAGCTTCTTGTAAACTTGAAGGAATGGTCTTGCATATGGTCCTTCTCTCGGTAGACTGTGTGTTCCTGGTGACTTTGGTTGGCTGGCTGTAGCTGTGGCCGGCATGGCTGGGGGTGCTCTGGAGGGATGACCAGAGTTGAAGTTGGTGTGGAGCAGGTGGTCCCAGTGCTCACCAAGCAGAGAGTAAGTGCCCTGTCAAGACGGCTGAAGTGTATGGAAGCCAGTGGTCCCAGGGCTGTCTGTACAAAGGGAACCCTGGGAGGACAGCTGAAACTGAAGTGGCTGTCCTAGGACATTCTGTGCAGGGGGTGCCCTGGTAGGGTGTGGGCGAGGGGTTCTGGGGTTTTCCGCACAGGGGCAGGCAGAGTGAGGTGGGTCATGGGGTGGCAGGGGGAGGCGTTCAGAAAACAGGGTCACCCTGGCGGGACAGCTGTTGCTGTAGTTCTTTGTTTTATTTGTTAAAAATCTTAATTTTTACCCGTTTGTTCCTTTTCCATGTCACTACCCAACTGCCAAAGGACACTTTTCCCTTTTGTTTTTTTCTTTTTTCCTCCTCAAAAAAAATATATGCATCTTGAATATTTGGAGATTTTCAAAATGTAATTTGATGTTGAGTTCTGATTTAATCTGTGGTGAATGAAAATACTGTGTTAATTTAATCCATATATTTATAGTTATTTTATTGGAAACCATGTGAATCCTGTAGTTGTTGAGTGTATTGGTCTGTAAGTCTCAGTTTTGTTCATGTACTTGATAATGCATGTTTGTTAATATAGCCTATATTCAAATGGGATTTTTGATCTACTTCTGTGGCTCTTTGTTCTATTCAGTTTTGTCACTTACCAGGAAAAAAATGGTCAAAATTCTCAAATATGATTGTTTTTAAAATTAATTTTTTGATATTAGTAAAACCACTCCAGATTTTTGTGTGATGTTTTCTAACCTTTTCATTTTTTGAAAGTAATTAATGTGTGTCAGCCTTATAGATGAACCTTCAAGTTTTCATCCATTTTGACAATGTCTTTTAATTGGATTTTTAATCCTTTTATATTTAATCTATGGTTTGGATTTAAGTATACCATAGTACGCTATATTATTCACTTAAGTATAGTGCTTTGATCAGTTTCAAAGGTATTAGGAGTTAACACTTAGATCTGTCTTTTTGAGGGACATAATTCAACACACTGCAATCTGCCCTTAGCCCTCAAATATTCTTGACTCTACCGCTTTCAAAAATCCATTCCCCCATCCCAGCATCCTCTAAAATTTCATCCCATTACAACTTCACCTCTGAGTCTAAAATCTCACTCAAATATCGGTTCAGAAATTCCAAATCCCCATTATTTAAGTCCTCCACATTGTGTATGGTTGTGACTCCACTGGTGATCCATCTTGGGGCAAACTTCCTCTCTGTCTGTGGACATTTGAACTTAGGAAAAAAATTACCTGCTTCCAAAATAAACTGGGATAGGCATAAGAAATTGCCAGAAAGAAAGGAGTCAGCAAGTTTGAAACTCAGGAGGGAAAATTCCTTTAAATTTCAGGGCTTCACCATAGTCCTTTGTATCTCAGGCCTTTTCCCGGGGGACACACAGAGGCACGGATTTCTGGGTCCACGGAGTCCATGGCTGCAGGTTCCAGGCCCGTGGCTCTCACTTGGTCAGCCTCTGGGCCTGGGATGCTCTCCTGCCAGTCATTCCTCCCTTTTTCCTCAGAGGGGAACACATGTTTGCAGATAATAATACCGGCCCATTGCCTGCTTGTAAAATTTTGGAACTCTAACAGCCCTCTTTAATTTTATCCTGTCTGTCCCCTTTAGTCCACGTGAGCAGTGTTTCTGCTGTAAAACATTCTCAGAAACCTTGCGGGTGTTCTGTTTGTGTCCTGGATGCTCACACCATTAATCAAAAATCTTGTGGAGGCACAGATCTTTTCTGAATAACTGTGAATATCAATTCCAGGTTTTGGGGTGGTTGAGTGGATCTATGAGTCACATACCTAATTTCAGTAACAAAAGTTTATCTGGCCATACCATCATTGTCCCCACAGCTTGCTTTTCTGCTAGCGAATATCCCGATTTCAGCGTGTTTTGGAATGTGGGTAGGCCAAGAACCTTTCAAATGATCACATGCTGGTTCTTTTTGCCGAACAGTGCAGTCCTCGGTTTCTCTGCTTCCTCCTGCATTTTACTATAAACAGCAAGGCAAAGCCAGAGTACACCTTTGATTTTTCTTTGTTGGGATTTTTTTTTTTTTTTTTTTGTCTTTCGTTTTTTGCTAAAAGTTCAGTTTTTGAAATACATATGGCTGTTCAGGTCATTTTTTTTCTTGGCAACATTTGGCTAATTTGTATCCTTCAGTACCCTAGTATTGCTTTAGTAGCGCTGAACAGATTTTCACATGTTGTATTTTCATTTTCATTCACTTCAAAATGCTCGTTTCTCTTGATTCTACTTTAAGCTATCAGTTATTTAGAAGTGTGACATTTAATTTCTACATGTTAAGGGGATTTCCAGATGTGTTTCTTTTATTGAAACCTAGTTTAATTCAGTTGTTGTCAAAGAACATACTTTACATGACTTGAACACTTTATTGAAATGTTTTATGACCCAGCAAATGGTATATCTTGGTAAATGTTCCATTCGTACTTCAAGAGACTGTATTTTTCCCTCATTTGGTAGAATGTTCTTCTGTAAGTATCAAATCAGTCAGTTTGTTGATATTATTTGAATCTCCTATATTGCCCCTGATTTTCTATTTTATTTCTGTCTATTTTATTCTATTGTTTAGAGAGGGGTATTTATTTACCTTTCTTACTAAAGTGATTGAGTTGTCTATTTATAGTTCCATTAGTGGTTTTTTTTTTTTTTTTTTTTTCATTTCTTTTGAAGTTCTGCTCTTTGGAGCATAAATGGTTAATGTTATCATATCCTTCTATTTATGATAACACCCTTATCATTATGAAGAGTCCTTTATTCCTTGTAATGGTCTCTCCTCTGACTTGTACTTTGCCTAATGTTAATATTGCCGAATAAGTGAGATTTCTCTTTATTAATGTTAATAGGGTTTATCAGTCAGGGTTCCACCAGAGAAATAGAATCAATAAGATACAAGGATATTTAGAGATTTATTGCAAGAAATTGGCTTATGTGATTATGATAGCTAGTTAATTAATTTAAAGTCCATAGGGCCGGCCCTCAAGGAAGTTATGCAAAATGTGCATGGCCCCCAGCCGGCAGCTGAAGTTCACAAGCAGAATTTCTTCCAACTCAAGGGAGTCTCAGTTCTGCTCTTAGGCCTTTTAATGGAGTAGATCAGTTCCCCCTCCCCCTCCAGAATATTATCTCCTTTAATAGAGTCAATTGACTGTAAATGTTAGCCACATCCACACAGTACCTTCACAGCAATGCCTAGATTAGCGTTTGAGTAACTAGCCAGTAGTGCTTATAGCCAGGCTGACACATAAAACTGATCAGTACACATGCTATGCTGTACCGTTTACTATTTCCTTACTTTAAATGTGTTTTTGTTATTTAAGATGTATTTATTTCAGCAATGTATAATTTGATTCTGCTTTTAAAAAAATCTAATCTGACAATCTCTACCTTTTAATTGGAATCTTTAAACCCATTGTAATGTGACAATTCATATTGTTATGTTTAAGAGTATCATCTCACTGTTTTCTATTTCCCTCTTACTTTTTGTTCCTTTTTTATCTATTTTTTTTTCAGTCGAATCAATTGAATATAACTTAAGATTCCATTAATCTTGCTGTTTATTAAGTACAAGTCTGTGTACTTTTATTTTCCTGGTTGCTTTAGGCTTATGATGTATATCATTAATTTATTGCCGTCTGCCTGTAAGTAATATTCTACCCTTTTCACATAAGTGCTAAGCATCATACGTGGTATGTTTCCATTTCTCCTCCCTTGACCTTTGTGCTAGTCTTGACATCCATTTTAGTTTTGTATGTATCACAAATCTCACACTACATTGTTACTATTTTTATTAGCTGATGTCTTTTAGCAGGACATAAATAATAAGCAAATCTCATGTATTTACCCATGTAATTACCATATCCAGCAGTGTTGATTTCTCATGGAGACCCACATCCATCCGCAGTTTTCAATGGCCTGGAGGATTTTATTTCTTTTCTTTTGGTGTGATTCTGCTACTGAAAATACTTCATCTTTCTAATTTCTGAAAAGAGTCTTTCTTTTTCTTCATTTCTGAGCTACTTTGTGTACTAGATATAGATATCTAGGTTGATAGTTTTTCTGTTCTTTATACATTTTTCCAGTGTGGCCCGCCCCTTGTCTTCTAACTTGAATTGCTTCCAGTGTGCAGCCCTCTGTCACCTCTTTGTTCCTCGGTACAGTAGGTGTCTTTCTTTCCGAGGATCCTTCTAAGAGTCTCTCTTTATCACTGCTTGTGAGGAACATACATGGGAGTCACCTCCATGTAGTTTTTTCTTTGTGATTCTTGCCCTTGGAGTTTGTCTTTGAGTTTATTGGATCTGTGGACACTCTGTGCTCTTTGAATTCGGAAAATTGTTCAGCTTTATTTATTTAAATAACTTTAACCCCCTTCTCCTTTAGAGATTCCACTTAAAAGCACGGGAGCCTGACAGTTTCTCACAGCTTTTTGTTGATCTCTTCACAGAAAAAGTCTTCTGTGTGTTTATTTTGGAGTTTCTATTGTTTCGTCTTCACACTTCACTAATCTTTTCTTTTGCAACATCAAATCGACCATGAAGCGTACCCTGTGTAGTTTTTCATCTCACGCATTCTTAGGTTTTGACTTCCAGATAACTTAAACACTTTTTATATCTTCCATGTCTTAAGTTTTGAACTTAGGGAATATTGTTATATTAATTGTTTTAATGGTCTCTTCTACTAGTTCTTACATGTTTGTTCACAGTAGCTTGCAATTCATTTATTTGTCTTTTTATTATGAGTCCTACTTTTTTGCCTCAGGTACCAGTTAACTTTTTACTGAATGCTATATACATTATGCGTGTTTTGTTGTTTGTTGTTGACTATTTTTGTATTTCTGTGTTTTTATATTAGTGAGTTTTGTTCTGGGACACACTGATAAGTTGTTGGGAGACAGTTTGACCACTTCTGATCTTGCTTTTAAGGTTTATTAGGCTGAACCAGAGTTTAGTCTAGGCTGATTATTCCCTACTATTGTGAGAATTTTCTGTTGACTGTGGCCATATGCCTATCATTCTTGAGGGTTTCCATACTAACTAAATATAGTAATATGCACTAAAACCACCCTGTATGAGCACTGGGTACTGTTACATTATAGTATGGCAATAGAACCTAAAAGCTCATGTCCTAAGAAAACAGTGGAAAGCTATGTGTTTTATGACTAGCCTCAGAAGTCACTCGCTTCACTTTTGCCATACTCACAAAGGTCTGTGCAATTTCATAAGGAGGTAACACAGACTCTACTGCTCAACAAAGTCACAATTGAAGAATGTGTAGGATGGGATACATTGTGTTTGTCATCTCTGGAAAAGTCCTTTGTATTTCCATATACATTTTAGAGTCAGCTGGTCAATTCCATTTGCAGTAAGCCTGATAGAATTATGATTTAGACAGAATGTGGCTTTGTATTCATGAGCTATTTCATTTTTTTCACCATTATTGTGGGATAATTGACAACATTCTACATAAGATGTACAACTTGACGTTTTGATATATGCATACATTGTGAAATAGTCACCACAATCAAGCTAATTAACATAATCCATCACCTCCCATACCTCATATAGGTACCATTTGTGTATGTGTGCATGGTGAGATCACTTAATATCTACCCCATTCGTGAATTTCAAGTATGCCGTACAATATTATTAATTATAGTTACATCGCTATGTTTTGAGCTCTAGAACTTAATTCATCCTGTATAACTGAAACTATAATATCTCCTTATTTCTCCTTCCTACCAGCCCTTGGCAACCCACTGTCCTACTCTCTGCCCCTTTGAGTTTGACTGTTTTAGATTCTGCATGTGAGAGAGACCAAGCAGTATTTGTCTTCCTGTGTTTGGTTTATTTCACTTAGTGTAATGTCTCCCAGGTTCGTCCATGTTGACACAAATGGCAAAATTTCCTTCTTTTTTAAGACTGAATAATATTCCATTGTATATATAAATCGTATGTTCTTTACTCTTTTATTTGTCGATGGGCATTTAGGTTATTTCCATATTTTGACTATTTGTAAACCATGGGTCTGATAAGGGGTTAATCTCCAAAATATATAAGGAACTCCTACAACTCAATAGCATAAAAACAAATAATCCAATTAAAACACAGGCAAATGACCTGAATACATATTTCTCAGAAGAAGACATACAAATGGCCAACAGGTGTATGAAAAGGTACTCAAAATCACTAATCACCAGGGAAGTGAAAATCAAAACCACAATGAGATCTCATCACGTTATTACCAATAAGATAAAGAGACCTTAGGTAACAAGTGTCGGCGAGCATATGGAGGAAAGAGAACCCTTGTACCCTGTTGGTGGGAATGCAAACTGCTGTAGCTATTATGGAAAACAGCATGGAGGTATCTTTCTTTGGCTTCTGGAAGTACTCTCATGAGTATTCTGTCATTTTCAGTGAGAATGTCTTACACATTTTTGACTCTATTTTAAATTGGATGTTTTTTATTGAATTTTCAATTGCTGACTGTTAAAAAACAAATACTAATTTGTATGTGCGATTTATTTCCTATGACCTAAGAAACATAGTTATATTTGTAGACCCCTCAGGTTTGTTATGTAAATAATCATATGGGTTAGCAAATAAAGTATCACTTATTCCTTTCAATCTTTGTGCCCCCTATTTCTTCTTTCCTGTTGCAGGGGCCTTAAGTAAATATTTAATATAAATTATGAGAAAAAATATGCTTATCTTTTTTCTAATCTTAAGGGGAAAACATGCCATATTTCACCTTGAAGTATAATGCTAGCTGTGTTTGTTTTTATACGTCCTTTATCGGACCAAGAAATTTCTATTTATTCTTAGTTTATGAGCTATTTTATTACGGATGAGAGTTGGATTTCGTCTACTGCTTTTCTGCATTTATTAAACTAAAACAAAATTATACTTAATCTTTAAAAATATTTATTGAGCCTTACATTCTTTGGACAGACTCCACATCATCATTATATATTGTCGGATTTAACATGCTCATATTTTAAGGAATGGTGTTATTTATATTATGCATTTTATTATAATTTCTTTCTCAGTTTTAGGATCATGAATATTCCAGCCATGAAAAAACAAGTTGGCGATGTTCTTTCTTCTGCTGTATTTTAAAAAATCACATGGGGGCGCCTGGGTGGCGCAGTCGGTTAAGCGTCCGACTTCAGCCAGGTCACGATCTCGCGGTCTGTGAGTTCGAGCCCCGCGTCAGGCTCTGGGCTGATGGCTCGGAGCCTGGAGCCTGTTTCCAATTCTGTGTGTCTCCCTCTCTCTCTGCCCCTCCCCCGTTCATGCTCTGTCTCTCTCTGTCCCAAAAATAAATAAAAAACGTTGAAAAAAAAAAAAAAAAATCACATGTATGGGTATTATGTATATGTGTATGATACATATGTTCATGTGTATATATGTAATGATAATATTTTTTTCCCTTAAGTATTTTATCGAATTCACCAAGGAAACCATTTGGGCTAGGAGCTTTATTTGTGGGAAAATATTTCTTTAATCAACTTTATGAAAGTGTCATTAATGCACACGTTTTAATTTTAAATGCAGACATACTAATTATACAGTTCAGTGAGTTCTGGTAAGTGTTTTCATCCATTTAACCAGTGCCACTCGGAGGATACAGAAAGTTCTCTTGTCCCAAATTGTTCCCTTATTGCCACTTCATAACCACTCACACCTACTTGTTAAAGATAACTATTTATCCATTCAACTTTTCATAGGCATTTGGGTTGTTTCTAGTTTTGGCTATTGTGAATAAAACTTGTAAACTTGTAAGCACATCTCTGTGTGAGTTTTTGTGTGGAGCTACATTTTCATCTCTCTTGGGTGAACATGTAAGAGTTAAGGTGTAGGGGGATATGGTAAGGTACGTTTAACCCGTTGAGCAACTCCCAAAGTTTAAAGAGAATTGGTTGGATGATTTTCACACCCGCCAGCAATGTATGAGATTTCTGCTTGTTTCACATTCTTGCTGTCTTGATATTGTCCATTTTTAAAATTTTAACCGTCTCAACCAGAGTATAGTACTCTGCCATTTGTAGTACAATATACGGTTACCATACAGCTGATACCAAGTACCTTCTCGTGTTCCGTTTGAGCACGCAGACATATTCTTTTGTGAGTTGTTGTTCAAATATTTTCCTCTACCCTTTTGTCAAGTTATTTTTCTAGTGAACATTGGTGTATGAAGGTTTATTCATATATTCTGGAAATACGTCCATGTGTTTTCTCTTTGGACTTTCTTACCAGTGTCTTTCAAATACCAGAAGTTTTAATTTTGACAAAACTAAGTTTCTCAGTATTTTTCTTAATGGCCCAAAGATAATTGTGTTCAAGAAGTTTCTGCTTACCCCAATTTCATGAAGAGTTTTTCCTATTTTCTTGTAGAAGTATTGACTTCATATAGTGTGGCCTTGCCAAACACTGCTACTGTGCTAAGAGTTTCTTTTTTATTTTTGAGGATTTTTTTCATACCTGATCGTGTCACATGGGAATAAAGACACTTTCACTTTTTATTTACAGTTCCCACCCCCTCTGTTTGTATTGCCCCGTTAGTCCAGCTGGCATGTTTGGAAAAGCACGCAACAGAAGTGGTGAGAGTTGGCATCTTTTTCCTGTTCCCTTGTCACAGTCCACAGGCTTTCCCAGTTCAGTGGGATACTAGTTAGAGGTTTTTTAGAGGTTCCATGGCTGGATGAAGGAAATTCTCTTCCATTCCCTGTTTATTTCAATTTTGATTATGAATGAGATTGAGTTTTGTTACGATTTTTATACACACTGTTGAGATAATCATATGGTTTTTATCTGTTATCGTATTTTATGATGAATCGATGGATACATAGATGTTGAACTGACCTTGCATAAGCTCACCTAATGTAAACTATGTGTGATCATCATTTACCATTTCTGGTTATCTCTGGGTTTTATATGCTTACTATTACGGATATTTGTATCTATATTCATGAGGGACTTTGGTCTGTAGTTTTGTAAATACTTGTAAAAGTTTAGTAGTAGGGCACTGCGGGTTTTAAAAATGAGTTGCAATCATTTTCTCTTCTTGCTTTGTCTAAATAGTTTGTAAAATTTATGTCATTTTCTCTTCAAATGTTTAATTCTTCATTGAAGCTATCTGTACCTGGAGGTTTATTTTTATTTGTTTGGTTTTGCTTTGGGGGGGCAGAGAATTATTATGGCTGTTTGGAAACAGATCTTTTTCTTATAATGGTATAATGGTGTATTTCAAACATCTAGAAGCCTATAAAATGATACTGCAAACAAGTACGCACATGTATCATTGCAACAAGTAAACAAGTAAATCTATTCAAACAGGTTTTATATTGTCACTTATTTCATATTCTAAGATTTGAAGCAATTTAAATATGAAACAGCTGAATCCTCCTATAAATGAGGCCTCCATAGTCCATCGTCTTTCCTTTCTGCTTTGATATATCTGTTCTCAGAATCTGGTATTTTTTATACCACTTCAGGATGTTTTACTTTTCACTTTATTTATTGAGGTAATCAGTAACCATAGATACTATTGGTTTGCATGGTAATCACGAAATACATGTTGTCTTACCTTAACCTTTGTGACTTGTTTTGTTTAGGCTCAACATTGACTTAGAATTAACTTCTCATTTTGAAATCATACAGTTTAATAACTTGGACATGCATGCATCCATGAAACTATCACTACAGTCCAGAAAAAGGTTTTCGCCATAACCCTGAATTCTGTTTCTGCCTTTTTGTAATTGAGACTGCTTCAACATTCATTCCGAAACAAACACTGATATGCCTTGTGTCACTGTGTATTAATTAGCATGCATTTTTATAGCTTTCTATAAATGGAATCATGCAGTATATAATGTTTGTCAGAATACTTTTCACTCAGCATAACGATTTTGAGATTCATCAGTAGTATTGCATGTCTTAATGGTTTGTTCTTTATTGCTGAGTAGTATTCCCTTGTATGGATATACCACATTTTGTTTATCCATTCACCTGATGATGGACATTTGGGTTGTTTCCAGTTTTAGGCCATTACAAATAAAGCTGCTATGAAAATTCCTGTACAAGTCTTTGTGTGGACATATGTTTTCAGTTCTCCTGGGAAAATACGTATGACTGCGATTGCTGGGTCATGGTAAGTGTATGTTTAACTTTATAAAAAAAAAAAAAAAAGCCAAATTATTTTCTTCAGTGGCTCTACAATTTCATGTTCTACCAGCAAAGTTGGGGACTTCCAGTTATTCTAAATCCTTCCAAAGCAGAGTATGGTTACTCTTTTTAATTTTAGCAATTCCAGTATGGGTGTGTGCGTGTGCATGTGTGTGTGTGTGTGTGTGTAGTGGTATCTCATTGTGGTTTTAATATTCAGATTCCTTTTAAAAAGATACTTTCAAGTTCCCATTGGATATTGGTATTTTGTTTGTACAGTGTCTGCTCAAATATTACCTTTCCCATTTTTTTAAGCTGGTTCTTGTCTTACTGAGTTGTAAGAGTTCTTAATACAGTATAGACAAAAGTCATGTTCCAATATACAGGTTTCTCCGCTATCTGAAACTTCACTTTATGCCACTTGGTTTTTAGTAACGACCTACCTTAGAAACCGTTTTCACTAACTGAAGAAACTTGAGGGGATTTCCACTTCTAAGAAGTGGTAGTTGCTTCTTTGCTTGACACCATTTACGGCATTCCAGAATGTTTCATAGGAATGCCCTGCTTTCAGATAGACGGGAACCTGTATGTGCCACGAATGTGTTGTCCCAGACTGGCCTGCATTTCCGTTTTCAAAGAAAAATGTTGAAGTCCAACTAACTCATTTTTATCGTATGGCTCATGTGTCTTAATAAACCTTTTCATATTCAAAGACCACGAAGATTTTCTCCTGTGCTTTTTGTTCCGTACTTTGGGTTGTACATCTAGGTCCATGGTCCATTTTGAGTTCATTTTTGTGTTTAGTGTGAGGTAAGGGTTGATGATCATTCATCCTATCCTGGTGATCCAGCACCATTTACTGAAGACTTTTCTTCCTCCATTAAAATGTCCTTGGCGCCTCTATCAAAATTCAACAGACGATGCTCGTATAGGCTCGGTTTTGCTCCGCTTATCCACACATCTATTATTTCACCAATACCAAAGTGTCGGTGGCTGTACTTTCATAGTAACTATTATATTACATTTTAAACATTTCTTTGGTTATTCTGTTTTGTGAATTACTGTGTACATTTTAGAATTAGCATGCCAGTTTCTGCAAACAAGCCTGCTGTAGTCTGAATAGATTGTATTTATTCTGGAGACAAAACTGATAATAATTAATCATCTCAAACATACTCAGTCTTCCTGACAGTGAACACGGTTATTCTCCATCTGTGTAAATTATTTTAAATTTGTCTCAAGGATGTTTTGTAGTTTTCAGTTCTTTCTCAGATTTATTCTTAAGGATGTTAAAGGATTTTCTTGCTCTACTGTAAATGGAATTCTTTTAATGACTTATTTTCCAGTTAGCTTATAAGAGTGCAGTTGATTTTTTTAAGAGGATATTAAGGCATTTACTGATTACACATGATATATGATGCACAGGCTTCATTCCCATTTATAATTTTATCTGATACCATCATTCAATTCAGATATATGACATAGGATATGCCAAAAACAACCAAGTAAATTCTGTGACTGCGCTTGGGTGATCCTTTTAATAGTGAACTGCAGGTCACAACAGTGAATGTCAGCTCACCTGTACCAGAGTTTCTGGAGACCATGGCTTCTGTGCCTGAGCAGGTGGTAAATAAATTTTGAATGGAACCTGGAATGACCTTGAAGGAATTCTAACTTCACATTGTTGGGATAGTATACCAAAATGGCTTCAGAGTAGACTAAGTTTATACAGCACATTTTTAAAAAGACACACTCGTTCAGCATCATGATCAGACTATTACGTTTAATAATCGACAACGTAGGTGCAAAAAAAAAAATCTACACTGAAACCCTCTGTTGGAATGCTTTACACCCTCCATAGAACAGAAACTAAAGGGGTGCCTCGGTGGCTCAGTTGGTTAAGCGTCCAACTTCATTCAGCTCAGGTCATGATCTCACGGTTCCTGGGTTCGAGCCCCGCATCAGGCTCTGTGCTGACAGCTCAGAGCCTGGAGCCTGCTTCGGATTCTGTGTCTCCTTCCTGTTCATGCTCTTTCTCTCTCTCTCAAAAATAAACAAACGTGAAAAAAAATTTTTTTTAAGAAACTAAAATAACCTGTTGTACAATTAGTTGCAAATACAGCCCTCGAGACTTTTGTCCATGCATGTGAGTATTGTCTAAAACATGTCTTCTTTGTAGCAGCTGGGTCCCGCCACCACTGTGTGTGACTGAGTTCACACATATCTTGTAACCTGTGACTTCCCTGTCACTTCTGTCTCTCCTCTCCTGCTCAGCTTTATTTTCTGACATGAATTAAAATCTTCTGCCACTGTCATAGCTACAGTTCCTGCTGGAACCACCACAGCCACCTTGGCTTTGTGGTTTGACACAGTACCGGCCTCGACCACCATAGGGGCCAGGGCCTCTGCCTCCAAAATTCCCTCATTTCTTGGGTCCACAATTAGAAGATTGATTGTTGTAGTTGACTCCACTGTAGTTTCCCTCATCTCCAGAATTGCTTCCATCATCACAGTGTCCGTTCACGCCACCCCCACTGCTTCCATATCCACCACCACCTGGACGGCCACCACGCTTACTGCAGTTTCCTCTGTGACCACCACCAAAGTTTCCAGAGCCACATCGATCTGGCATCTTTTACTTAGATACGACTTTCCTTTACTTCACAGTTGTGGCCATTCACATGGAATGATAAGCTAGTCTCCTGAACGTTGAGATGGCAACCTGAGCCAACTAAGCCCCCCAGGCACTCCACAGCATGCTGTTCCTGAAGTCAGAGTCATCTAATGTTAACAAAAGCAAAGCCTCTCTTCTTGCCACTGCCTCAGGCAGTCAGGATTTCAGTCACTTCAGTTTCCCCTTACTGTTCCACATACTCTCTTAGATGACATTCTTCAGTGTCTTCTTTAATGGCACCAACAAACTCTTTTTCACAGTGAAGTGGGGCCCGGATCTTTGAGAATCTCCTCTTGAGACAGCCTCTCCCATCCACCTTGTGTGGCCTTGCCTTCATGGCTGCACCCACCTCCTCCGCAGTGGCCGACAAGACAGATGAAAGCTGTGGAACACTTGGGTGTTTGGATCTCTCGTTACTGCTCCGTTCATGAACGTGCCCCAGCCTCGCAGTGAACCCTCAGCCTCCCCTCGGCTGGTTCAAGTATGAAACCTCTGATGAAGAGCTTCACGGCCCTTTGATATCTTAGACTTTGACTTAGACGTGATGGCGGTCGGAGGGGAGACTCTGAGGATGCTTACTCAGTGGTGCCCACAGGTGCAGTGGATTTGTAAATTCTTACCTGGGTCATGTGACCCTATTTAATTCACTAATTGGATCTCGTAATTATGTATGCTCTGTGTAGTTTTACATGAGTAAACCTATCCTCTGCAAGTAACATCAGTTTTCTTATGATTATACCTTTTTTTTTTTTTACTAGCTTTATTACAGTCACTAGATTCTCCAATATGGTGTGGAATAGAAATAAAAATGGGTTTTTTCCAATATTAGAGATAAATAACTTTTTACTTTTAAGTATGATATTAGCAGTTGGATTTTCTTAGATGCTTGTTGTCAGTTTGAAGCAGTCCCCCACCATTCTTAGTTTGCTGAAGTCTTGATCATGAGTCGTTAGTGAATTTTGTCCTATATTTTGTCTGCAGCCTTTGAAATAATCATGGTTTTTTTCCTTTCTTATGCAAGTATAGCAATTTGCATCGATCTCCTAATGTTGAAACAACCTTGCACTTCCAGTGTCCCTTTCGATGTATCCTTTATCCCATTGGTCTATTAATAGGGTGTTAATTTCCACATATGTGTGTGCGAACTTTCCACTTTTCTTCATGTTACAGATTTCTGGCCTCATTCTGTTGCGATTGTAATAAGATGATTTGTACGCCAGTCTTTTAAGGTCTGTGTTATGGCCTAAAATATTCTCTATGCTAGAAAATATTCCATGTGCCCTTGAGAAAAATGGGTATTCTATCACTGTGAGTGGAGTGTTTTTGTATATCCATTAGGTTTAATTGGCTTATTGTGCTATAAGCCCTCTGCTGATCTTCTGTCTAAAACCTCTATCCATTATTTGAAGTGAGGTAATGAAATCTCTAATTATTAAACCGTAGAGCTGTCAACTTCTCCCTTAATTCTTTCAGTTTGCTTTATATATTTTGTGTGCCTATCGTTTGTCGTATATATTTTTATAATTGTTATATCTTGGAGAATTGACCCTTTTATAAGTATATAGTTTCCTTCTTTTTCTCTTATAACAGGTTTTGAGTCTTCTATTTAGTGTGATACTAGTATAGCCATGCAGCTCTCTTCTCATTACTATTTTCATGGAATATCTTTTTCCATCCTTTTACTTTCAACCTGTTTGTTTCTTTTGATCTAAAGTGAGTCTTCTCCAGATTGCATAAAGTTATAACATGTTTTATTTATTCATTCTGTCAATCTCAGTCTTCTGATAGTGGAATATAATCCATTTACATTGAAAGTAATTACTGACAGGAAAAGATTTATTTCTGCCATATTACTAACTGTTTCCAGTATGTTGATGGTTTTCCAGAATTCTTTCAGCGTTAACTCTGAGAGTTTTTGTTTGATTTTTTCAGGTCTTTTTGGTTGGGACAACCTTTTGGAGCTGCCAGTATTTTTGCTGATGTCACTGTATTCATTTTTTGAAACTTTTGTGTCTCTTTATTCTATAGAATGGGCAATTCCTGTTGGTATGTCTTCATATTTACTGACATATTCTACTTTTGTTGTTATTTTGCTGTTAAACATATCCAGGTTTGTTTTGTTTTGTTTTGTTTTGTTGTTAGTATTTCAGTTTGGGGATCTAGAATTTTCTTTTATATGCTTTAGAGCTTCCATTTCTCTGATGCAGTTTTCCAGTCTGCTCACTTATTATGACAGTGTATTCCTTTATGTCCGTGAATACATCTGTGCTAGCTGCTTTGAAGTCTTCATGTCTGATTACCACATCTGTGTTATTTTGGATCTGTTTCTACTGATCTTTTTCCTCTTGACGAGTCACAGTTTTCCAGGTCTTTGAAAATCTAATAATGTTTATGATACACTAAACTTGATGGATAGTGCTGTATAGAGTCTTCTGATTTATTTTTCTTCTGAAGATTGTTGATTTGTGTTTAAGCGATATGCCAGATTCAAAATCTAAACTCTCTCCCCCACCATAGGCATCATCTTCTTGGTTTGTTCAGCCTTCTGACTCTTGCTTTTGCTGAGCGTGCAATATCATGGATACATGTGAAGGTCATACATTAGCCAGTTATCTGGGTGGAGTTTACATGTAGATTTTAGAGCCCTTGACGCTGTTCACTGAATTTCTCCCGTTACTTCCCATGTCTTTTAGTGGCCTAAAAGCCTGTCCTTTTACTTTTTGAAACCGGTAAGACTGGACTGCTGCTTCAGTTTTATCTACTTGTGGGCTGCATGAACTGACAACTGCCCGCTGCAGAAATCTAGAACAGTTTTATGCAGTACAGTTCTCTTCTTTCAGGAGTTAGCGTGCCTTCGGTATCTACCCGTCTTTGCCACCTCTTCAGGGCTGTCCAATAGTGTGCTGCTTTTTCCAGACTTTATCAACTCTTACTGCAGATGTGTGAATTTAGTTCAGTCTAGAATTGGAATTCTAACCACCTGTCTTTTTTTTTTTTAACATTGTGGACACTGTTTTTGGAGCATGTTTTTTGTCTAACATAGTCTAAGTCTCATTGCTTATTTTCTCGATATCTTTCTCACAGTCATGATAAAATTCTTTTTCTAATAATTTATTTCATTAATGTCAAAGTTTTTTCTTTACCGTCAGATCTAAAAATAAGGGTACATGCCTTATACATGTCTTTTAAAGGGTTCTCTCTTGTGTTGTACCGATCTGCAGTAATTCCTATTACACATCTTGATGTCTAGAGAGGACAAACCACTTGATTTATTCTTTTTAAATGCTACCAGTTTTAAATTGTCAAGTTAAATAAAATAAAATTGTGGTTGAGGTTTTGAGTTACAGCTGATATAAATTAATTTGGTTAATATTTATATTTTTGCTTTAGTAGCGTACAATAGGATTTTTAAAAATCCAGCCTGGGAATCTCTCTAATGGTAGCCTGTTTTAACTGATTCACATTTTGTAGACTGTATTTGTGAGATTCATCCATATTTTTTGTGGTTATAACACTACTTAAATTTTTTTTATTTCCATATAATATTCTATTATGTGAATATATAAAGGTGTATATATCTGTTTTATTGTTTAAAATGGGTTCATACTTCTGAGTTTTCTTGCCATGAAGAACAATGCGGTTATGAATAGCTTTGTGTATATAGCCTAGTATCCAAGATTCGTCAAAGTGTTTACCTAATACTGGATCAATAGATATGTAATTCGTTAAAATATATCTGTGTCTTTTCCAAATTTGGTGTGTTAATTAACACTTTTACAACAGCAGTGCGGGACAAATCCTGTGTGCAGTTCTTGGCATAATCACGCTTTAAATATTTGCAATCTGATGACCCTTATGTCTTGTGTCACATTTTTTAAAATTGTGGTAGAATATACATAAAATAATTTAATCTTTTAAGCATATTTAAATGTACAATTTAGTGGCACTAGGTACGTTTACATTGTTGTATAACTATCAGCACCATCCATCTTTAGAACTTTTTTAATCTTCTTCATCTGAAATTGTGTACCTATTAAATGATAAGTCCCCATTCCCTTCTTCCTTTAGTCCCTGACAGTCACCATTCTGCTTTCTGTCTCTATAAATTTGCTTACAATGGGTACCTCGTATAAATGGGATTATACAAGTATTTGTCCTTTTGTGATTGGCATGTTTCACTTAGCTTCTGTGTTGTAGCATATGTCAGAATTTCCTTTCTCTTTACGACTGAACAGGATTCCATGGTACGATGGACCACATTCCCATTCCCTAAAATATGTGGTAGGTGACCAGGACACAACCCCATCCCCTTCCACGTTACTTTGCATGGTTTCACGTTCCCACGTTGGTTCACGTTAGTTCACCTAACACTTATGTACCATATCTTTTTTTTTTATTTAATTCTACAATTTTTTTTATTTCAGCATAGCAGACACACAATGTGACATTAGTTTCAGCTGTACAACATAGTGGTTCTGCAAGTTTATGCACTATGCTGTGTTTACCACGAGTGTAGCTACCGTCTGTCCCTTCACAAAGCTATCACAGTATCATTGACTGTATTCCCTGTGCTGTGCCTTTTGCTCCCGTGACTTAACACCACATCTTCTGTATCCATATGTATGTAACCACATTTTCTTTATCCACTCATCTGTCAATGGAAATTTGGGTTGTTTCCACCTCTAGACTCTTGTGAATAATGCTATAGTGAACCATGCATGTACAGATTAACTCTTTGAGATCCTGCTTTGAGTTCTTTTGGATACGTTAGTTAGTTCTATGTTAGTTTGGGCTTCCGTAATGAAATCCCGTAGATTGGATGGCTTAAACGGTACATTCCCCCCCCCCCCCCCCCCCCCGCCACACACACACACACACAATTTTCAAGTCTATAAGTCCAAGTGTAACCTTTTGGCTGATTCCATTTCTGGTGAGTGCTTTCTTCGTGGCTTGCAGATGGCATAACATGCCACCTTCTCATTATGTCATGTGTGCAGAAAGAGCAAGCAAGCACTCTGCTGTCTCTTCTTATAAGGACACTAACTGTCAGATCAGGGTCCCACTCTTGTGACCTCATTTAAGCTTAATTACTTCCTTAGAGGCCCCATCTCTAAAGAGAGCCACACTGGGAGTTGGGTCTCAACATACACATTTCAAGAGAGGCACACACCTTCATTCCACCTACTTATACCCAGAAGTGGAATCACTGGATCATTGGTTTTTAATTTTTAGAGGAACTGCCATATTGTTTTACACAGAGACTACACCATTTTACATTCCCACCAACAAAGCACAAGGCTTACAGTTTCTCTACCTCTTGGCCAACATTTGTTATTTCACCTTTTTGTTTTGTCTAATAACTCGCCATCCTCATGTGTGTGAAGTGGTGTGTCATTGTGGTGTTAATTTGCATTTCCTTGGTGGTTAGTGATGTTGAGCATCTTTTCATGTATTCGTTAGTTATTTGTGTGTTGGGAGAGATGGCTCCTCAAAGCTTTTGCCCATTTTTTAATTGGGTTAATTTTTGTGGTTGAGTTATAGGAGTTCTTTGTTTTTATTATTGGGGTATTAACCTCCTTGTCTGATATATACTTTGCAAATAATTTATCTGTTTTTCTTTTGTACATACTTGCTTTTGGTGTTATATAAACAAATCATTGAAAAACGTAATGTCATGAAGCTTTTTTCCTGCGTGTTCTTCCAAGAGGTTTACAGTTTCATCTCTTCTTTTTAGATCTTTCATCTTTTTAAGCTAACTTTTATGTAAGGTGTAAGGTCAGAGTCCAGCCTCCTTCATTTGCATGTGGATATGGGCTTACCTGCTACCCTTGGTTGAAATGACTGTTCTTTCTTCATTTGAATGATCTTGGTACCTTTGTCCAAATCATTTGAAAGTTTTTTTCTTGGCTCTCTACTTTATTGTCTCTCGCTCTGTCTTTATGCCAGGACCACACCATTTTTATTATCGTAGGATTAAAATCCGCAAGTGTCAGATTTCCAACTTTGTTCTTTTTTTCAAAATCGTTTTGGCTATTCTTGCTCCCTTGAGTTTTCAGTGAATTTTAGGATGGATTTTTCTTTTTCTGAAAACATTGTCACTGGGAGTTCAATAGAATTTGCATAGAATCCCTGAATGGTTTGCAGTAGTATTGACAGCTTAACAATAGTAAATGTTCCCGCCCATGAACAGGGTGTGTCTTGTCATTTATTTGTGTCTTTTTTGATTTCTTTAAGTAATTTTTAGTATTTTTTGGTATACAAGCATTATGCTTTGTCAGTTCAGTTTATTCCTAAATATTATATTTTTATTTTATTTTTATTGTGAACAGGACTGTTTTCTTTATTTCCTTTTTGGATTGTTCATTGTTAGAAACACAACTGATTTTTGCATGTCAATTTTGTCTCTCATAACTTGGGTGAATTTGTTTATCAGGTAAATTGGGGGAGGGGGAGTTGGTGGATTCTTTAGATTTTTTTGCATATGAGATCATACTGTCTGTTGACAGGCTAACATTACTTCCCCTTTCCAATTTGTATTTGCTTTTTTTTTTTTTTTTTTTTTTTTTTGCCTTTCTGCTCTGGGTAAGACTTCCAATATTGTATTAAAAAAAGGAGAGATAGTAGTCCTTCTTATCTTTTTCCTGATCTTAGTGGAAAAGCTCAGTCTTTTATGATTATGATATTGGCTGTGGCTTTTCATGAAGGCCCTTTATCGGGTTGAGGAAAATCCATTTTATTCTTCTTCTTTTTTTTTTTTTAAACATTACATAAGTATCTATTCTACCCACCGCCAAACGTGGTTCTATTCTACTATTCACCACCACCCTCTCATGATGTGAGAGGGAATTATCGAGAACACAACACAGTTTTAGCTTTTAAGGAATGTATCCTCTAATTGGGTATAAATCTAAACATATGAAAATATAAGTAACAATGACTGAATGTGGTTAGGGCCAGACAGATGATACAGATTTGCTCCCAGTGCTCAGGAATGAAAAGAACACAAGACTGAGTTCTGTGCATATGATACTGAGTGTTGACTGTGTTTCAGGCACAGTCACAGAAATACACATTTCACATTTCATGAAATCATTAATCATTAATGATTAATGTAAATCATTATCATGATTTCTTCATGATAATAGCTGAAGCTTTGCTGAAAGTCTGGCCACTGTTTTCTTAAGCATCATACATCCCTTTGATGTAGGAAGTATCCTAATTTTGTAATCAAGGAATTTGAATCCTGGCAATCTTAGGGTACTTGCATGCGTTCATGAAGATATTAAGTGAAAAATTCAAATTTGAAACCAAATTTGACTCACTGCAGAACTCCTTTTTATTTGGCAACTTTGCCTTCTGTTCCTTCACGTATGTTCCTGTGGCATCTGTCTTCCCTGTTGAGGTAGAATGGACAAAACTGTAAGATGCTCACAGTGTACCCTGCGATGGTTTGGTATGCATTTGAGAGGATTTCCCCCATCTGGTTAACTGGCACCCCCACCACCTCACACAGTTATCTTTTATTTTATTTTATTTAGTTTTGGGGAGAGCATTTAAGTCCTGCTTTCTTAGGATCAAACCTTCAGCTAGAAGATGGATAAAGCCTAAGGATCTAACATATCACGTAGTAACTATGGCTGATAACACTCCACTACATAATTGAAATTTGCTTAGAGTTTTCACCATAGCGTGATGGTGGATTTTGCCAAATGCTTTGTGTGCATCAGTTGAGATGATTGTTTGGGGTTTTCCCCCTATCAGTCTGTTAATGTGATGTATTGCATTGGTTTTCACATATTGAACTGTCATTACATTTTAGGAGTAAGTCCTAAGTGACCATGACATATAATATAATCCTTTTAATATGCTGTTAAATTTGGTTTAGTGTTTTGTTGAGGACTTCCATCCGTATTCATAAGGCATATTGGCCTTTCGTTTGTTCTCATGTACCGTCTTTGGCTTTAGCGAGATGGCAATTCTGGCCTTACAGAATGAGTTTAGATGTTGTTCCTCCTCTTCAGTTTTCTGGAAGCGTTTGAGAAAGATTGGGGTTCGTGTTGTGTTTTATTTTTTTATCTTTTTATTTTTTTAGAATTTGGTAGAATTCACCTGTGAAGGCATGGGGACTTGGCCTCTAATTTGCTTGGAGATTTTTGTTTTCTTATGTTTTGTTGTATTTTTTAATTTTTAATTCTGGTTTAAAAGCACATAACATAAAATCAACTACTTTAGCCATTTTTAAGTATACCGTTCAATGGTCCTCTTTACATTGTTGTACAACAGATGTCTAGAACTTTTTCATCAGCTGGAAGTGCATACCTTTTGAACAACTTCCATTTATTCCTTCCCTCGGCTCTTGGAAACCACAGCTCTTTTTGTTTCTGGAGTTTGATATTTTTAAATACTTCTTGGGGCACCCGGGTGGCTCAGTTGGTTAAGCGTCTGACTCTTGAGCTCGGCTCAGGTCACAATCTCACAGTTGGTGAGTTCAAGCCCCACATCGGGCTCTGTGCTGACAGCGTGGAGACTGCTTGGGATTCTGTCTCTCCCTCTCTGTGCCCCTCCCCAGCTTGTGCACTCTCGCTCTCTCTCTCTCTCTCTCTCAATAAATAATTAAACTTAAAAAAAATACTTCTTGTACATGGGATTATGCACTGTCTTTTTGTAACTGGCTTCATTTCACTTAGCATAGTATTCTCAGGATTCATCCATATTGTAACACATCACAGGATTTATGTTTTTTAAGCTGAGTAATATTCCAGTGTGTGTGTATGACACATTTTCTTTCTCCATCTAGCCAATGAGGGACACGTAGATTGTGTTCACCTCTTGGCTGTGGTAATACTGCAGCGAACAAAGGCGTAGGACATCCCCTCCCATCGCAGTGGCGCCTTCTCACATTCCCACCGATGGTACGAGGCCTCCTCCGGTAGCTTCGCATCTTTGCCACCACTTTTCTTTTCTTCTTCTTCTCCTCCTCCTCCTCCCTGTTGTTGTTGTTGTTGTTGTTTTGATAGTGTCCATTCTGATGGGTATGAATGAAGTGATACCATATTCTTGGTTTGACTGGCATTTCTCTAACAGTTATTGAAAAGATTGAACACTTTTTCATGTTTGGTCCTATGTGCTTTCTTCTGATTCTTCTGTATACTTGGCTGCATTTATTTATTTATTTATTTATTTTCTTTCTTTCTTTCTTTCTTTCTTTCTTTCTTTCTTTCTTTCTTCCCTTTCTTATTATACCTTGCTGTTTTTAAACATCTTCATTTCCCTGAGAGTCTGCACCCCGCTCCTCCTGTGGCCCTTGGGTGTTCTCTGTGTAGTCCTCAGTCACCAGTCTCTTGCCCCAGGTGTCTATGGGTCTGTAATCACTTTGTGGTTCTCAGAATGTGCCCAGGGCTGTTCCCGGCCAGAGATTTGCCCTACGTCTGAAACAAGCAGCGCTGAGACCAGTCCTTCGGGTGGCCGTCAGACAGGTGGCCAGTCTGGTCTGCCCTGCCCTCTGGTTTGTGGGCTGGAAGGGAGCACTGGCTGCTGCTCCCCTGGAGGCAGCCTAGCCTCCCCTGTGAGTCTGCATGGGGGAGGAGCTCTGGGGCAAGGGCGAGCAGAAGTGCCACAAATTTTCCACCATGTTGAGCCTGCCTTCTTCTTGATGGGATGTTCGTCTGGTTGCTGTTGGTCTCTGACTACTTTCCAAAGCTGCTACAAGGTTGTTTTAGCCAGTCTCTTGTTGTTTGTTTAGCATTTTCCTTGGGAGCCTGGGGGCCTGGAGCCGTCATCTTGCTGAAGCCACTTGAGCTGTCATCTTGCTGAAGTCACTCTCAGTATATTAGTTTGATGCTTATTCACATTTCCCAAATTCTTTCTTTTGTTTGAATGAAGTAGGCTCCACGCCCAACCATGGGGTTCGAACTCACGACCCTGAGATCAAGGGTCAGATGCTATACTGATTGAACCAGCCAGGCACCCCACATTTCCCAAATTCTTACTTTCTTTGAGTGCTTTTTTTTGGTGGCTCAGTCAAATTGACATGTATATTTTCTCTTTTTTTCCTATTTTTAAATTGGTTTTCTGTCCTTTCCTCATTGATTTATACAAATTCTTTGTATATTCTGAATAGTATTCTATTGGTTATTTATCTACAACTGTGCCCCCAGTTTTGTTATTTGGCTCATTACTTCTATGATTTTTGTAATTAAGTTCTTAATTTTGATACCACATGTAGCATACGTTTTGTATTCTGGTTGGTTATTTCCCTTCTTAAGGAAGTATTCCCTGAAGGTTTTGTCCCCCACCTCTCATCTCTTTGCACGTTGGTACTGATTAGTCACCAATGCTCCACCCCGCTTCGTGACACAATCAGGATCTCGTCAGGTCGCTCTCATGCCCGTAGCCAGGAAATACTCTGCTCAGTGAGACTAAAAGCTAGAAGACAATTTTGCTAATCTTCTCCTTTAAATGTAACTAGCATTTTAGCATTTTTCCTGAATTCCACGTAAAAGGGAACATGACATTTTAGGATAGACCTTAGGAGAGAGGGCTGCAGACAAGTTCTCCGAGGTATTACAGCACATACGGCATCATGAAGATCTGTTAATTCGGAGAACATTTATTAGAAGATCATATGTATTCAAACTGGGGTTTAGACAGTTTCATGCCAGTGTCTGCTCTGCTGGTGACCCTGTGTGTAAAGTGTATGTAAAGACTGCCCGCAGATTCACTTTTCTCTGCTCCCTGTGTAATGACTTAACACTGATACCTTTTCTCAGCATGTCCATATTGTGCGTCAAGAAATATTAATATGCATTTTGGAAGAAAGTGTACTGCGATCACACATCTTTGGGAAGCATCACATCATTACAGTTTTACCCTATACATCACCACTTTAAACACTGTTGTTATGACCACAGCAAAAATCGATTTCACTTGGTCTAACCAGTATTTTTTTACATAAAAGATCGATTCAAACTTGAGGAAATCTGCTGAACCTAGAATGAAAAATACTTCATCTGAGTAACAGTTGAGATATTTCCAAGTTTGAAAGAATATTATTTGAAAGAAAGATACGAAGTTAAATAATGTAATATGACCCAGATCCAGACAGTGACCTGCATTACTGAATCATGGTGCTAGAAACAGAATCTTCTTTGATGGCCCATAACAGCCATGACTTAGACATGCAATTTTTTAAAAAAATTTTTTAACATTTATTTATTTTTGAAGGAGAGAGAACACGCGAGGGATAGAGGGACAGAGAGAGGGGGAGACACAGAATCCGAAGCAGGCTCCAGGCTCTGAGCTGTCAGCACAGATCCCGACATGGGGCTCAAACCCATGAGCTGCGAGATCACGACCTGAGCCGGTCGGACGCTCAGCTGACTGAGGCCCCCAGGCGCCTCGCTTTAGATGTGCAGTTAACATCTTTGTGAATCCTTGGCTGACTACATTTGCAATAGGAAAAGGAGGAACAGGATAATCAAAGACCCCAGCCCAACGAGAGTCCTTGGCATCACATGACCTTCATGCCCCTGCCTCAAATGGAAGTGTAGGGAAAAGCACCGGTCCCACCGAGGGCAGAGCATTTATTGAAGGCTTGCGGTGTTCTGGATGCTTTTTCATCTATGTCATGTGATTTCAGTCCTCACATCACAGCATAGACTTGGTTGTCACTGTGCCTGTTTTACAAATGAAGAAGCGAGAACTGGGAATCGACTGCTTACCCAGAATCCCAGAGTCAGTCCATAAGAGAGAGTGTATTTGCCATTAGATTCTTTCTGCCGTTAGATTCTTTACTTCCTGCCGCGCAGAGACAGCTGTGGCAACATATTCATTATATACAGGGATGATCGAACCACGTTATGAACTCAGCATTATGTGAGGAGTAAGATTGTGTGAGCTCGTAGTCTTAGTCTAAGCCAGGATCACAGTGAAAAGTTACAACTTTTCGTAGAAGGCATTTAGAGTGGTCTAAATAGAAACAGCTAGTAGATGGTTGCTGTCAGAGGTTATTGGTGGGAAGGGGGATGGAGAGATACTTAATGGAGATAGAGTTGCGGTTCCTCCCAGATGAAAAAGTTCCAGAAATAAATTGTACGACAAGGTGAATATACTTCACGCTATCGAAGTGGACACCTAAGAACGGTTAAGATGGTAAATTTTATCTTACGTGTATTTTGCCACAGTTACAAAGGAGCATGAGTTATAAAAAGGAATAAAGAATCTTTTTTGAAAATGTATCCTCCATGTAAAATTAATTTATGTGGCATTTGAGGAAACTGTTACCTATTGACTTATTCTTTATTCACAGTGATCTGCAGTCCTGGATCTTATAACCCCCGTGATGGAACTCACTGCCTTCAGTGCAACAGCAGCCTGGTGTATGGAGCTAAAGCGTGCTTATAGGGCCATTGTTCTGAGTTCTTTGGTGGTTTATTAAACACAAAAGTATATTTTTGAAATATTAATACATAATAAATCACTATTATGCCAAAATTAAATATATTAGATTTTACAAAATCTGGTGTCATCATTGTCATTGAAACAGCGTATGTCCAGATGCTCTATGAATGGAGCACCCACTGATCCTTAGCCATCGGTGCCGATCCCACACACGACTTCAGAGTGTTTCTTGGATCGCTGCTTTTTAAAAATAGTTCCAAATATGCTATATTGGTGTTACCCCAAAAGATACTTCAGGATTATTTTAAAATCGCCCATTCTGCACTTACTGTATGTTGACTAATCTCAGGCCACCATGTTCTTCCATAATCGTTTGATTCCAGCTCGTTTTGTTCCTTTGAACATTTAAATTGGTGAGCTGTTCCTTCTTCTAGTTTGATCTTTCATAGTTAGCGTCACTTTTTAAAAGGCCTGTGCATCTTATTATTGCAAACTTTAACCACTGTAGTGTAAGGCCAGGTCCCAACGACACCATGAGTTTTTAATAAAGTTCAGTGTGGTGATCTTCAGCTTTTCAGTATAAAGGCCTTTAAATTACCTTTTTGACATTTTAGAATGGAATAATCATCTCGTATGTGCCTACATTAACCTTTGAACTTTTCACAGTGTGGAAAGAGAACCTCTAGGTTCTTGCCCTGAGGACACCTCTAGGCAAAAGTATCAAACAGTCATCACATCTTTTATTTCATTTCCTTTATTATTACAGTTGTTTTGTCACAGATACTTCTCCCCACACCATCATACCCTGTCTCACTCTGGGGTGCTGTATTTGAATTTGGAAGATTACCCAAAATTTAAAGATTTAATTAGCAGTACATTACATGAGTAACGTACGAAATTAGTAGTTTCTCAATTTTGAAATTATTGTTCCATTTATATTTGTAACACTGTCTATGCTCTTAGACATGCTGTTCTTTTCCTTCATACTTCCTTTCTGAAGACAAACATTTGTAAATGGCAAACACACAGGTTGGATGTAGGCACAGCCGGGCAGCACATCGACGGGGAAAAGGTCTCTCACACCTGGGCTCTACCTGACTGTAAAATTGACCACTTAGTCTCTCGTTTGCTCATCCCCTGGACAAATCAGCACCCTGGAATTCTCACATCAGTGCAAAGGGAAGTGAATTCATATGACATTTCTTTGTTAGCCTTGGTGATTTTTTTTTTTGATTCCTTGTAACTTTGATAATCATGACATCACTGTTTGCATATGGTTTTTAGAGTTGTTTTTTAATTTTTTTTTACGTTTATTTATTTTTGAGAGAGTGAGACAAGTGAGAGTGGGGGAGGGGTAGAGAGCGAGGGAGACACAGGGTCAGAAGCAGGCTCCAGGCTCTGAGCTGTCAGCACAGAGCCTGACGCGGGGCTCGAACCCACAGACCATGAGATCATGACCTGAGCCGAAGTTGGACGCTCAACCGACCGAGCCACACCCCTTTGTTTTTGTTTTTTTTTAAAGCCTTCTTTCCTATATAGTAAGTCACATATTTGCCGTTACACTGTTGAGGAGGTTATGAGTGTTAAAGTACCTATTTTTTGTACCTAGTAAAAGACCTCCTCACTCACCATCTCTAAAAGCAGCGCAGCTCCCTAAAGCTTTCCAGATTTCTTAATCGTGTAGTAAGATGAACTGAAATACATTTTCTCTTGTACTCCCTAAGTTTGGGTTAGTTTTTTTCCCTAGGATTGAAAACTGCTGAGGAATTTAACTTCTGACACATTTTCCTAGGGATGAACGATACCAGCTCAGTAGCTAGTCAGCCTGGGGAAGCAAAGCAGAGCCATAATTATAATGGTGGTGCTCTTACTGGAGGTCAGAATCCAGTCAGGAAGAGAAGGTGATCTGGGATAAGAGTAGACAATAGGAGAATAGTGAGTGTGAGTCCTGGAATCATCCTATGAGAATAAATATTTCCGTACTTAACAGAACCATTGCATCTATTAACATACAACACAGAGTGTTGGAAGTTGTTTTCAGTGATGACAATGTGTACAGTAAAAATGACGAACTGATCCCTGAGAGAGGCCAATTTCAATTGTTCCTTATTTTTGTTGGCATCAGAATATCTTCCACTTATATAATGCCTTAATTTTAACAAAACATTTTTTCATATTAATGCGATGTGATGTTTACACCGATCTGTGAAGTTAGGGAAAATACGATTCCCGTTTTGTAGTTTATCCGAGTTATCCGTTGGATTTTTTTCTTACCGTAAATGTGTAATTATGTGTTCGTTTGGCAACATGTAAAAAAAGCCTTATAACAAGTTGGGTCCAGTAATTTTACCTTTAAAGGAAACTATCTTAAGAAAGTAAATTAGAAATCAGGTGGAATATTACTCCCAGTGGTGTTAATATCCACATTCTATATATGAATGAAAATGGAATTACCACCGATGAAGTTAACATCAAGAGAAGTGGTTGAATAAATTATGCTAGTTCCATAGGAGAGAACGTCAGGTAGTGTTGTTTCAAATTTTCAAACGAACCCAATGTTAACGGTTGTCTTCTGTAATAGGATCATGTCAGCAGGTGTTTTTGGTACCCTCTTTTCCAAATGTTCTACAGTGAGACAAATTAGTTTCGAAATCTTGGAAGCAATAGACACACTTTGAAAAATTAAAACAGTAGCGGTTGGAAGAAGGCATTCTTGCCCACCTCTCTGATATCCATTCATTTCTGCCCATCTTCCCAACAGAGCAGAGCGCCAGGCTTGTTTAGCCCAGAGAACAAACCTTCTTTGAACCCGTCAGCACATGGCTTCTTTAGAGCAACTGCTGTGTTGAAAACCCCCATGCTCCAGGACGAAGCCCACACTGAGGATAGGGCGGAGGTGCCCACGATGATGTCGAATCACTGCCCTTGTGTCTGAACCCCAGGCTGCGCTAGACTTGCACAGTTGTGTGAGAGAAGAAGGCGCCTTGTGTTGAACGAAGCAAGTTAGATTCTCTGTAACCTTGCAGTTGAAAATATCCTAGCTGATAGAGTATTCATTACAGGAGGGGGAAATACAGGAGGGGGAAATAGTTTCATAACCCAGATATCAGCAGTGTTGTTAACGTTGTGGCAAATCTCTTATTTCTGTGTGATTTTTTTTATTCATGCCGTAGATACTCCTATTTCCCTTACAATTATGGTGTATTTTGCCTAGTATTTTATTCACCTCATTAACGTAATTTTAATTAATATTTGATACATTTTGGCGAAATTACTGTGGTTAAGTATTTCTAATTTGTGGACATTTCTATTGCTTTCCGAAGTTGCACTGTTCTATGGAGCATTAGAGCTAACGTCTTCTTTCTTCCTGCTCTGTGGTATTTTGAAGTCTTCTGTAGGCTGCGTACCCAGAAGTAGAATACTGGGTTTGGAGATGTCTAATCCTCTGGACCATTTGCCAATTTCCTAAAGAAATGTACCAATCTACAGCCCCACCAGTAATCTATCTGAGGACCTACTTTACCACTCCCCCCCCCCAACATCACTTTTTAAATTATTTCGATATATGGAATAGTTTCCCAAATTCTGAGTACTGGTGAGTACTTTTCTCATCTATCAGTGCCGCTGCCGGCGATGGCTATTTATCTACAACTTACTATGTAAAAGGTGTTGTCTGAAATCCTTCATATAGATTTTCACATTTACTTTGCCCAGCTCTGTGACTGTTTATTATTCTCTTTTTATCGACAAGAAAAAGGAGTCACAGCAGTTACGTAACTCTCCCAGTTCACACAGCTGGTAGGTGGGAAGATGTGTGCCAGTTTCATTCTGGTTCTGCTGCGAGTTACAGAGTCCTGGTCTGGAGGTTTCCTTTCTCACATCGGGCAAGGTTGGTTTAGAGCTGGTGCAGTGGCCCCACGGTGACATCCTCCCGTCAGGCCTCAGGCCTCTTGTTTTTTCTCTGCTCCACCTTCCCTAGTACAGCTTTTGCCCTCAGGGTTGTGCTTCTAGGCATTGATTGACCTTCAATTCAGAAGTGAAAGGGGAAAGTGAAACCCTCTATAGACTTCTATGTTATATTGAATGGGGTAATGTCACAAGGCCCTGACACTATAAAGGAGTGGAAAATAGATCCATTCACCTTTTATTCTCAGTAATAGAGGAAAAGGAATATAAGACATATACTTAGAATGGGTGTTAGTGAGTCAAAGTCTTTATCTCACACAGAGCACCTCTTTAACTAGTCTGTATCGGTACACTCCCTTCGCATGACTGGTTCCAATGAAATGTTCATTCTTTCCCCAGTAGTACAGCCTCCAACTCTCAGCCAGTGACCGTATCCAGGTTGAAATTCAGACTTAGGGAAGATGTACAGAAGCTTACATGCGGTCCAGGGCCCCTGTGGTGTAGACCGTTCATTTGCCTCCAACCTACCCGATATAAAGTGGGTGAGAAGGAAGTGAGTAATTAGTTTAAAATATCCATTCAGAAAAGAGAGAAAAGAGAAACACATCCTAGTCACCCATTCAAGTGGACAAGATACAGTGAGATCTTCCCACCTTCAAACTGGTGTAAGTTCTTCGATTAGAATCTGGTTCTAACCTGTGGTTATCTTTCTTGTCCGTTATATTCCGCTTTCTGCTTTCAGTTCACTCTCTCCTAGCAGTCAGGGACCCAGAACACACAGGCTGACACAGGTCAGATTTTGATATCCACGGGCCATTGTGTTGAGTTCTGTTGAGGTCTGTCATCACGGTCCAGTGTGATGACAAAAAATGCAGACAGGCCTCAGTGGCTCAGCTTGTCCCCACTCTCTTCTGCCCTGCATGCCTCTCGCCCTGCCATTGCCTGTTCTGCAGGCCACCGGTGACCTCAGGCATGCCACCCAGTGCTCAGTGTTCACAGGAGGAGGCTTCCCGGACATCTCACTTACCACAGACCTGTCTTCTTGCAGATTTAGAGATAATATTGACTCTGTTGCTGGTGGTAATTCATGGTTTTCGGTAGCAGAATATCATTTAAATCAACATCTGTTCTACCCAGGGTCAAGTGCCTGTAGAAGACAGGGCTTTCACATCCAAGCAGCAGGGGAAATAATGCATTTTAATGACAACAATGAAGTGTAAAGACTGGGTGAAAAAATGGTGAGTTTAGGGCTTTGGAGAACCAGAGATCTATGCCATGAAAGCAGCTCTTTTTTCCTGCGGCTACACAGACTTCTGACAAGTTCTAATCAGATGGTGGGCTGGATTACCAAGGAGCTTGAATTCACAACCTAAAAGTGTTTCTCAGGTTAGAGATAAGACATTGACTGGGAAGGAGAGTAGGATCCTCAAAATGGAGCTGAGGGCCTATGGAAGATCCCGCTGAAGCTGGGCACATCAAAGCCAACATTGTACTAGGCTGCTTTTGTTGTTGTAAGGGGCCCTTTGCCCTTGAGAAGGTTAGTCTTTCTCTTGTCTGAAGAACCTATTGTCTCTCCTAAAATAGTTGTCTTGCTTCCTTCCCAAAACCATCATCATTTTTCATTGCTTCTGAACCTATACCTAAACTTGAATCCTGACAATGCCCAGGCTTGTTTGGATACCAAGTGTTACCTACCATTCATAGCAAAAGAATTTCAATAGCTAGCCAGTTTATATCAGGAGATATCTGGGATATACATATGCTGTGACAGACACACACCCTAGGGGGCCCTGCCCCCAATGAGTTGTTACATCTTGTATATTCCTGTCTTGAGTGTGGGAAGTACCCGTGAGTCAAATTTAGACAATAGAAGATGTCAAAGGTGGGGTGGTCACTTGCA
Source organism: Panthera leo (assembly GCF_018350215.1). NCBI lineage: Eukaryota > Metazoa > Chordata > Mammalia > Carnivora > Felidae > Panthera > Panthera leo. Next base: position 64,023,265 of record NC_056680.1, on the reverse strand, counting down.
TGATTACCTTATGTAAGACTTTCTATCATCTGACTGGAGCAACAGATTCTCCAGCTGGCCCTGGAGAAGTGAGCTGCTGTGCCCTGATGGCCTGTGAGAGAAGCAACAGGCAAGCAACTGCTGCGGGCCGTGGACAGTGAGAGCAGCCTCTGCTATCAGCTAGCACAATTGTACAACTGCAAGGAATTGAACTCTGCCAACAGCCATGTGAGCTAAGATGAGGTCTCCATACTCCAGAATGGACCCCGGCCCAGCTAACACCTTGGCTAAAGCCGAGTCCCGCACAGAGGACCCAGCTGAGCCATGCTCAGAACCCCCCGCTCCACAGAAAACTGAGATAATAAATGGGTGTTGTTTCAGGTCACAAATTTTGTGGTAATTTGTTACACAGCGATAGAAGACTTATAACTGATACAGACGGGAGTAGATCCCAAGTAGACTCCGGATGGAAGGAGTGTAGGATTGGACTGAATTTATTGAGATGGATATAATTATCAGAGATTCCGGATTCAATGCATTAGCTTGAGCAGCTGAGAACAGCACTAAAAGTATGCTCGTCTGAGTGATGTGGGAGTCAGTGAATCAACCTGAATCCAGCAGTGGATGATGCTGAATGGAATTGACAAGGCTGGAACTACTTGGCATGCTGAGTACAGTGTCTGAAGGCTGGGGAGACTGGAATGCTGAAGTGGATTTTTTCTGTATAACATCTGCCTACCCACTTCCCTATTTCCAACCCCTGATAGGTCTAGACACTCCTGTCACCAGAGCTTGGAGGAGTTGTTGGTGAATGGAGTGCTGGCTTTCTTGGAATCTCTGTAATAGAAGTTCTCTGTGTTCCAGTAAGGAGAGCTGGGTTGCTGTCACTGAAAGGGGCTCCACAAATGGGGATGATGGACAGATGGCTTCTAGTAGTTGTGCCAATAGGAGGTGAAAGACAGGTGGCCCACAAGGCTGGAGCAGTGATCAGAAAGATGTGATCCACTGGGATCTTTGGCGTGGGTCTGATGTTCACGGTGTCCTAGGGCTGAAAGAAATGGATGGCAGTTCGGTCCACCATTGTATTAGAATCTAGGTTTATTTGTTAGAGCTCCAGGCCTGTTTCAAAGAAGACTGACTTAAGTCACAACAGTTGGGCGATGACTTCTTAGCTAATTGTCAGAACTGAATCACAGACCCAGAGCGGTGTTTACACCTTGAACAGAGTAGGGCAGAGTCAGTTTACAGCGACTCTTGAGGAAGGACCCACTATTCTGCCAAATATTTATGCTGCAAGGCTTTCTGGCCTTCCCTAAAGAGACCGATGGCCACCGGATAGGGGCACTGCCTAAAAGGGTCATGAAAACCAGCAAATATTTTGGAGATTACTCGCCTTTGGCTCTTACCTGATGCTCCTCTGGGAACCAAAATACCTCTATGCTCAGGTACAGACTAATGAAGGAGTTTAGGGTCAGGCTTACCTCCCAGTGATCCCCTGGCCTGCTGCAAGTTCCGGAATACATAGTTGGTCTAAGAGCAGCCGGACATATTCTTGTTCCTGGTTCCATGAACTATGGAGTTAACGGCAATTATACAAAAGGCCTGGTGGAAGCCCCTAGAACAGTCCCTACCTACCACAACAACAAGCCAAAGCAGTACTGCATTTTTGGAGGCATTGCAGAGATTAATGCCATTTCCAAAGGCTAGAAGGATGGAGAGACAGTGATTCCTTTCACATCATTATACATCTCGTCTCTTTGGCCTGTGCCAGATAGATGGATCTCGGAGAATGACCGTCCAGCATTCTGTGGGGTCCAGCACAGATACTACTTACTAGAATACATTAAAATAGTCCCCAGTCTATGGAATGCAGCCGAGGACCTGGTGAATACTTTCTTCTCTATGCTTTTAGGTAGAGACCACCAAAAGCAGATTGTTTTCAGCTGGCTGGCCAGAAGCCCACTTTCACTGTCCCACTGCAGGGCTGTGTTGTATTCTAGCCTCTGCCCTAATCTTGTCTTCAGGCAATTTTGCCACTTTCCCATTTTGTGGTACACCACCCTCATCTACTACATTAAAGGCACCATTATGATTGTTTCCGGCACAGGGGAATTATCAAATCCTGCATGTCAGAGCATTGGATATAAGCCGCACAAAAATTCAGGAGCCTGCCACCTTGGTAAAAATTCTAGGGATCCTGTGATCTGGGGTATGTTGCTATCCTTCTATGATCATGGACAACTTTCTTTATCTTACTTCTTCCACAAATCAAAATGTGCATTGTCTAAGAGGGGAGTTCTTGTGGTTTTGACGTCCGCATTTATTTCAACTGAGTGTGTCATTTCTGCGCATTTACTAAGTAACGTGAAAGGCCACCAGCTTTGAATGAGGCTCAGAGCAGGAGACGTCCCTGCAACCGTCCCAGCCACTGCACAAGCCGCACCCCAGGTGAACAACGTGACCTCGGCAATCCAAGCACACGGGAAATGTCGCAGCAGATAAGGTATAGTGTGGAATCTTGGGCAGGTTTGTAGAGGTGAGGTGAATCACAGTGCGAACATTTGGGTTGTGAGAGAAGGCCACGCTGTCCTCTTCACATTAACTCTTCTCCTTTTGAGAAACGGCTTCTGGATTGTCTCTGTGTTCTAGAGTTGGCTGTCAGCAAAATGGTTGTGCTCTAACACACGGATCTGTGGCATTGGGCGTGCACAGCAGCACTGTCAGCCAGTGGGACTATGAGTGTGAACTGGGCTCAGGCAGGGTCCGAAGAGCATGGTAAGTTGCACGAGGACTGGCTCAGACTCTCATGGTTCCTAGTCCTGCGTCCTCACTTCATCCTCCATCTGTGACCTCAATGTGGTATTCTCCATGACAAACTTAACTGGGGGAGAAAAGGTTTGATCCTAATTAGTTGTGCACCAGTGGTCCTCACTGGGGTGGTCCTGAAGGGGAGTGGCAAAGGAGAATCTTCGCCACAGGTAGAACTTCGAGCAGTGCTCAAATTTTCTATAGTGCCAGGAATGAGAGATGACTAGAGGTACAGGTCTACACGGGTTTTAAGCAGTAGTAAGTCAGCAGTTTGGCTCACTGATCAGAGACTTGGAAGGAATGAGATTGGAAATTTGGTGACAAAGTGTTAAAAAAAATGTGTATGATCTCTCCAAATGAGCACAGAGTTGAAGGAATGAACACTAAAGAGAAACTCAGCAGAGGGGAACCTTCATAATCCAGCGGGCATCATGACCCGTCCATGGATAATGGTCAGCTTCTCCCTTCCTTGCCAGTAGGCTCATGAACAAAGTGGCCATAGTGACAAAGATGGGAGGGTTTGCTACGAAGGCACGGTCTGGCCACAGCCACTTCTGAGTGCCTGTCCCTTCAGCAGCAGAGTCCAACAGTGAGCCCCCAGTGTGGCAATATTTACCTGAGAGACGGCCGGCCAGCCACCCAAAGAGTAGGTTGGTTACATTGGACTAAGGTTATTATGAAAGGTGCAGCCCTTAGTTCTCACTCGAACTGGTATAGATTTGCCTTCCCTGCATACCATATCTCTGCCCAAACCACCATCTGTGGATTTACCAAATGCCTTTATTGCTGTCATTATACTCCTCACAGCATTGCTGCTGATCAGGGAACTCGTTTTGTGGGAACTGAAGTGTGGCCATGGGCTCATGCTCATGTAATTCACTGGCCTTACCATGTGCCCCATCACCTTGAAGCCACCTGGACTAAAGTTGAAGACTTTTACGGTGTCAGCCGAGTGACATCACTTACTGAGGCTAGAGTAATTGTCTTCCTGGGGGTGATGATTTATGCTCCCACTCACCAACTATTAGCGAGTAGCTGCATTGCCCTCATTGATTTTGTGCCTGTGGAATTACAGTACTTCTTGTAAGATGGGCATGGTGGGAGGCCCTAGAACTGTCACTACCTGCATGACACTAATATACCATGTTGTCACTTCTATAGTTAAGACTCCTGGGTCTCAGAATTGTGTGTGTGTTGGGGTAGGTGATGGGAATGGCTTCTCATGATCACCCTGTCTATTCACTAGCAAAACATTTGCTTCTTGTCTCTGCAGTTTTGGATTCTGCTAGTTTAGAGGGATTATTTGCCAAGGGGAGAATACTTCTATTAAAGTGTAAGCTGAAACTTCCGCCTCGTGCTCTTGAACCAACTGGTAAAAAGTTGGTGACTGTACTGGTTTGGATGGATCGACCTGGTCATCCAGGGGGAATTGGGTTGCCATAACACAAAGGAGAAGGAAGGAGTGCGAGAGATTCTCCATCACATGTCCGAGTACTCCCTGGTCCTGTGGTAAAAGCGAATTGAAGACCGTAGCACCCAGTCTAGGTGGGGCTGGTGGTGGCACAAGTGTGACAGCCATGACAGCCTTCTACCGGAAGGAATAACCAACTGATGGCCCCACAGCTGCCTTCTGAATCCCCCCCTGCTTGCAGTGATGCTATGCTTCCCACAGACTGCTGCCACCAGTGACCGAGCATGGGGTCATGATGCAGACCCATTATCTAGGTCTGTGGGAGCTTCCTGATGGGCAGCTGGGGTTAGAGGACTGCTCACCAGCCCAGCCACCTCCTTCTTAAGACTGTACTACAGTCTACAACTCTGCCTAAGCCCTGCCTATCTGCTCTCCTCATGGGGTCCAACCTGCATCATTACATGAAGGCTCTCTCTGCCTCTTCCCTCTTCCTCTCCTTTTTCTCTCATAGACACTTTCCCAAATTAATCTCTTACATAACTAAACCTGCGCTTGTGGCTGTTTCCTAGAAGATCCAAACTAACCCCAGTTAGGCCAGGAGCCAGTCTGAGAATATGAGGCAGGAAGATGGGGCTTCAGTAAATGTTTTCTGATGACCCCGTGGGCAGAGGGAGTGCTCCACTGAATGGCATATCCTTGCAAGTTCTGATGATTTAGTTCTTTGAAATATAAGGGGACGGTGATGTCAACAGGTTAGCAGATTGATGCTTTGAAAAGAAATTATGTGAAATGGAAGGCCTTTAACAAGCAGTATAAGACCATGTGTGAAAGCCAAAGCCCTCTTTGGTAGCATACAGAAAGACCCTGTTACTTGTACTGCCAGGAACCAGGGGGTTGGAGTTTGAGGGTATTTGATCAAAGGAACTGGAATGTACAACTGTGAGAGAATTCATTGACTAGGACACTTTTCAAGGGAGGTGCTATTTAACCCTCTGGCAAAGTACCCCAGGTTATGGGGAAACTTACTGCTAGGAGGGTTTTTCGATGTCTAGAAAAGGGGGTGGGCCACCCTGAGCAAAGCAGAAATGCCAGAGCTGCCTCAGGAGATGGTAGAGGAAGGAATGCTGGGATTGATAAATTATGTGAGGCTAGAAGAAACCAACACAGCATTATGTTCCACAAGAGACTTCAAGGACACACCATTCATGGGGCCATGTGGGATGTGCTGGTCTGAGCATTTGTGGGTTTCCTGTAATGGGAGGAGAGGTAGCCAGAGCAATACAAGTAAAGTGTTATGGAACGCCTAACTGTGGGGCACCAAGTGACCATGAGCCCAGAACTTTCCATTATGATGGGTATGTTGTGTCTGCACTGACCCAGCAGCAATCCATTGTTAGATGGAAATGGTACACTGAGAACTGAGTCCAGGTAAGACCAGGTGGGCCAAGGAAGCTGTATTAACTGGTAATCCAGACCCCCGCATATCACCAACAGCAAGTGTACCATTACTCTGCTCTAAGCTGACATCAATTCAACCAGCTGAAGGATAAGGAAAAATCCCAAGGATGAGGAAATCCCAAGCTTGACTTGCGAGTGGATTGGCTCTCTGTGGTTGCAAGCCAGAATTTGAGAGTGGTTATCTCATTTCAGAGGTGGCCCTGCAAGATTGGAGAGGGTAAATGATAGACTGTTCGTTCCTAGGCAGTGGAAATAGCCTGGCTGTAACGAGGGTCCTAGAAGGAAAAAGACTGAAGACTGGAGAGAAGATCTGGGGCAGAGTACTATGGGTGGACATATAGCTTTAAGTACAAAGACTTGTTTTTTTTGAGAGAGAGCAGGAAAGGGGCAGAGGGAGAGGGAGAGAATCTTAAGCAGGCTCCATGCTCTGTATGGAGCCCAACACGGCTCAATCTCCCGCCAGTAAGCTCGTGACCTGAGCTGAAATCACGAGTCAGACACTTAATCAGCTGAGCCACCCGGGTGCTCCAAAGTGCGAAGGCTTTTAAACACACATTAGCATCCAGCAAAAGGCATGTGACCCTTAGAAGAGGTACTGAATGGCCCAGTGATAAAATGTCTCAGCCAGGTGATATTTGCCAGATTTAATCATCAGCTGCACTAGCGCTCCATATGGACACATAAATAGAATGGCCAGAATAGGGTGGTGGGGCTATATATGGGCCCGATAGCATGGACTCCCACTTCCCCAGCTCTTCTAGCTAATGTCAACTCTGAATGCCAAACCTATCCCAAACAGAGACCACTAGTGGGTCCCTGATAGGGCACTATTCCTTAAGGACACTAGCCATCCATGTGGTAGCAAACTGATGACATCCAGCTCTTTCCAGTGGCTCAGTGCTTGCAAGGATGTGTACCTCCCCACTATATATACAGCACCACTGCCCAGGCTGACAAAAGGCCTGACACCCAGGCATGGGATTCTGCACAGAAGAGTATCAGCCAAGGTTTGGACCGCTTCACGATGTAGGAGGGGCAGCAGTGGGCCCGACACCACCCAGCAGGGGCATGGGAGTGCCATCTTCTGCAGGGTGGAAGGTGGGTGAGAGGACAGCTCCTGGTGGGACCACTAAAACCAAGGGTGGAGGTACAGGCTTCCCTTGTGTTGCTTGGAGTAGGGTGTGTTTACAGCCAGAAAGGTCTTCTAATGTTAGGTCATCTTTTTCCCATCCTCTTGCTTTTCTTGGAGCATTTTCTGTGTTTGTTGGTGGTCCTGGGATGTATGGGAGGCAGTAAGGAAACCGGGGCACTCCTGCAGTGGCATTCTTCAACTCCTTAAGTTCTTAGGCAGACTCCTCCCCCCTCCTCCTTTCCAACTTTCCAAGGTTTCTTAAGCTTGTTGTGTCAAGGATTTTAGAAGTAAGAGGGAGAATCTTGGAGAAATGGGGATGCTTTGTTTTGGCAGGACCACAAGTCCCCTGTAATATGATTTCACTATCTTAGTATCTTCAGAATCTGTTGCGATTTTGCCTTTTCCATTCCTGAAATTGATTCTTTATGCCTTCTTTTTCTTTTTCTTTTTGCTCAGTCACATCAGATTTATTATTTCTCTTGTGACATCTCCTTTGTCCTGTGGGATATTTGAAATTCTGTTTCTTGATCTACAACATAGGGAGAGCTTTTGTTTTAATTTTTCTTATTGATTTACAGTTTAAACTGTTGTCAAGATTTATAACCTTTATGATGTCAGATTACAATATGTCGAGACTTCATGGCTCAGTTTAAAGTCATTGTGTGTAAATTTTCCACGTGTGCTTTTAAAAACATGTATTCTGCAAATTTTTTAGGAAGAATCATGTGCATGCCCAGTACATCAGTTTTATCAATTTTGTTGTCTAGGTCCTTCTGTTATCTTTTATGTCTCCTATTGATTCCATCAGTTACATATAACAATATTACCCTGTAGATTATACTATATGTATCCTTATCAAGATCTAATATTTATATGGTCCTCTTACCATTTTATCTGCTTATCTTTTAAGAATGCAGTTGCTATAAAGATATTCTCAAACGAAAACTGGAAAAAAAAGTATCACCAGTAGAAATTCACTAAAAGAAATGCCAAAGAGTGTTTTTCAGACAGAAGAAAAAGTATTTCTTTCAATGAAAGATGAAGGAAGGAGTAAAAGCCACTGAAATGGCAAATATGGAGATATAGCTGAATGGTGACTGAAAAATTAGTAAAGACTTAGTAAATTTAAAATAAGCAAAATTAAAGCAATCATAACAATAGGTGTTTCTATCCTTTTGTCTTTTTGTCTTCCTCCTTCTGTAGCTTTAAATATTCACTACATCCTTCACTCTCTTATGCTTCCTTATGCATTTCCTATCTGTGCTTCTTTTCTTTTGTTCTGTCTTCCAATTCATTATTCTCTCTTATACTATTCTAATATTCTGTGAAACTTATTCAACTGAATCTTTATCATTTTGAGGTCCAAAATTCTTACCTTTCTTTTTTTTTTTTTCAATTTTGCTCAGTCAGTTTAGGTTTTTAATCCTCTGCTGAAGTTTTCAATTTTGTCCTGTACCCGCTTGAGTGCAGCATGTCTCTTTATATTCTGGATCTGATTACTGCGTCATGACAGAACCTGCGATTCTGCACCTGTTGTCCTTAATTTCTGCTCCCTGTGTTGATGCTGTCTCAGCCCTGTGTGCCTCTCTAGCTTTGGCAATATGCTTCGTGTTTTTAAAATATTTGTAATCATAATTTGGAGCCAAAGTGTTACATACTTCCAGAGAGGAACCAGAGACAGCAGCCATCTAGGATCACTTTAACCCAGTTTTAGCAGTTGTGATTTTCTGGAGGAATCCAATGATTCAGAGATGGGCTGCGGTTAAGATAGCACCTGGTTCACCCTCAGATCACCTGTGCACCTTGCAGGCAGCCCACTGGGGTCACAAACTGCAGTGTGGGGAGATGACCAAGGTCCCCGATCTTTGGTGCACCCAGACTCCAAATTTTTCCCTGATGACTCAACCCACGAGATGTCAAAATTGCTCATCAGTGTCTCAGTATACTATCCCAAATAGGAGTTGTACTCGGCGAAAGTGCTCAGAATGCCAGGCTACACTCTGCACTTGTGCCTTTGCAGCTCTCAGTCTGGTAGTTTTTTCTAGGTCTTTAGGTCACCAATCACTTCAAAAGGGATTATATATTCTGTCCAGTTTGTTTTATCGACTTGGGCAGGAAGATTTTTCTACATTACCTAATCTGCCAATTCAGGAATGTGAGTCAAGTTCTTAGTTTTAAAAAGACTTTTTTTTTTTTTCAAATTTATTTTTATTTTATTTTTTTTTAATTTTTTTTTTAACATTTATTTATTTTTGAGACAGAGAGAGACAGAGCACGAACGGGGGAGGGTCAGAGAGAGAGGGAGACACAGAATCCGAAACGGGCTCTAGGCTTTGAGCAGTCAGCACAGAGCCCGATGCGGGGCTCAAACTCACATACCGCGAGATCGTGACCTGAGCCGAAGTCGGACGCTTAACCGACTGAGCCACCCAGGCGCCCCTCAAATTTATTTTTAAAGAAGACTTTCCTTCAGGCCACACGAAGCAAAGGAAACTAGTGAGGGTCCGTAAGAAGTACTTGAATTCAAGATATTTATTTACGGTTAGTCTATATTTCCAGGTATTTGATTTAAGGAGCATTGCATTTACTTTTAGAAATGACAAAATGAAAATGTACCATCATCACTCCCATGCTGTGGGCACGGTTATATGATAGATATTACTTCAGTGTAAAGCAGTGAAATCCTTCACTTAAGTAACAGGAGTGGAAGTCAGAATATATATATATTTGAATAACCTCCAAGGATTATACTTAAATAACTCAAAATAATTGTCAAATTTTGAGTGTTTTAATGATACACATTTTATTCTTGTTTAATCTAGTTTAAAAGGCCAGAATACTTCAAAGGTATTCTCTTACACGTGATTCTATCTACAAATGCAAAACCCAGTTTAATAAATAGTTTATTTTATAAACCAGTCCAACATACATACCCATGCGACAACATATACAGATTGGGCCTAATCATTAAATTCAGCTCCACAAAATATTAAGGTTATTACAAAACACTTTCTGGCAGGTATTATATATAAATGGGATAAAAGCTACGATATGATATAAATTATATGTTTTAAATTTAAACACAGGAAAAAAATGAGTCCTAAAGTGAGACATTCACTTGCACTGATTTAGAATCTTCCAAATGTTTTAACTTCAATATTCTCACATTTCCAATGTGTTAAGTAATAAACACTTTTATATGGAACTTGTGCTTTATCAATATTATCTATTCTAGTCCGTGTGGTTTCCAAATATTAACTCCTTCAATGATCTTAGGGGTTGGTACCACTTCACCAAAGAGCAATCTGCAGTACAGAGGTAGGTATCATGTACCTGATCAACAGTCAGTAGGTTGGTAGGACTGGGTTTAGAACCAGACGTCCGATGGCCAAACTCTTTACTGCTAAGTTACATAAAGCAAAGAGATTGCAAATATTTATTTTTTTATCGAGGATATTTACGGCACGATTGTTAAAAGGATGTTTTGGCCTTGGTCGTTAGCCATTGTGGTCCTAGACCTGTGGAGTAAGGCCCATGCCAGGGATGGAAACCACTTGCCTACGCCTTCTAACTCCCGCCATTGTCTGCTGCTGCCAGAGCCATCCTCTCCAACCAGCATGTGCTAGCCCTTGTTCCCTAAAGCATCATGGGTGTGCGGTCTGGATCAACGCCTTCTCTTTCCCCCCACCTGGAATTTCTCTTGGTAGTTTCAACACTGAGCATAGTCTCCACATGTCAGATAAGCAAGAAAAATGGTGGCTGAAGGGTCCTTCATTGTTACGCTTGGTAGATAAAACTGATGTTGTTGGACCCAGGGCATGATCACTTACTGGCAGACTCACTTTCACAAAAGGACTTATAAAAATATATCATTGTTCTCAGTCTATACAAAACTGTAATTCATCAATGTAGTATTTTAGTATATCTTTTCCTACAACATCCTGTTAAAAATGAAAACACAATGATACAGTCTTCTATATATCTGAGGCCTTGTAAAGCATCCCATATATTTGTAAATGATGCCATTTAAGATCTTTGCTTTTTTTCACTTTCAAATACTGGTTCCGTGGGATAAGTATTTAAAATTCTGCAAGAAAATAAATTCAAACTATAAGTAGTAAATAACGCTATTAAATACATATGTGTATATACACGTGCGTATATTTATAGCTATGTACACATAGTTACAGGCTTCATGAAGCTGTATTTACATAGATAAATTTGAATGGCAAAATCGGCTGAAGAGAGTCTTTCTCTGTCTACTCCAGTGCACCTGTTACTGCTTATATCCAGCTTTCTTTGATATCTGACTTAAAAGGAATGTCTAGCCAATGATGCCTTGCTTCTTTTGTCTTTTGTTTGTTTCCTTTTAAACATCCCCTGCTTGTATGTATATTTTAGACCATGGTGAATTCAGAAGGTAATTTTGCCCATTTGTATAAATGCATGCATATATAGAAGGAAAGCTTCCAACTGGAAAATTGAGATGCTTTTGAAGAATAAATTGAGGAAAAATTATCTCGCTCATCGACCACTTTTGTTTTATTATTTTCTTTGTTGCCTTAAGAAAGGGGTTCATTATGTATTTTTGAGTTTTTAGGAAATGCTTCTCAGTATTTTAAAGGTTTCTAAAACATCTTTTGAAATTTATATTACTCTAATATTACTCTAAATTTTGAGTCTTCCATTTTGGGTCCCATATCCAAATTAACCACTCCCTTTATATTCCCCCAATTACTATATAACATTATTTGTCCTTTCAAGTGTAGGTATCTGTTCATTGTACTAAAAAAGCCCATAGTGTTTCTTTTAAAGACATTTTGTTTTTTGCAAAGGACACATTTTTATTCTCATTTCAGTGTTGCTGTTTATAAGATCTCTATTTTTTATAGTATCAATGCCATAATTAACCTACAGCATACAAAAAGACACATGGAAAATATTTTTATATCAAGCCCCTTTATTACAATGATGCCTTATTTTATTTTATTTTATTTTATTATTTTATTTTATTTTATTTTTAGAGAAAGAGAGTATAAGCAAGGGGGGAGTGGGGGGGGGCAGAAAGAGAGAGAGAGAGAGAGAGAGAGAGAGAATCCCAAGCAGGCTCCATCCCAGGACCCTGGGATCATGACCTGAGCTGATATCAAGAGTCGAACACTTGACCAACTGAGCCACCCAGGTGCCCTGTTTTTTTTTAATTTTATTTTTTGCAATAATGCCTATTTTTAAGCGGGAATGTTTTCTTCTAGAGGAAAATGCAAGGGAGGGCAGGGGGAGCAGACGAATCAGCCTGGCCAGTGGTCTGCAGCTGGCGGCCGGAGGGCCCTGTCACTCTTGCAACAACCACTTCCCCCATCTCCAGGATCGTTTTCAGAAATAGCATGTGCTTTGAAATCACTGATTTAACATTATGTAACATGAGCAGAGTTTACTTTATAATTAATTCCTACTAAACTGGAGTTTGCGAGGCTAAAATGGAAACTGTGTGCAGACTATCTTGTGGAGAGAGCATAACTAACCCGAAAAGGCACTTGATTGTTTTAAAGACATTGGTTCCATACAACATGAGCCTCATCATTCGGTCACTAGCTAACACGCACCAGGAGGTAGCAAAACTGTTTTCAATTATAAAAGGTGTTACTGATGCAAGTTAATGAATTTAAGACCAAAGTTCAAAATGGCCGAGATGCCCCCCTGTGTAGACTGATTTAAGCGCCTCCGTTGGTGTACTTGACTAAGAGCTCCATGGACCTCAGGACTATATCTTTCCTAGTCAGCGAGGCCTAAACCATCCTTGACACACAGCATACACCCAGAACATATCTGTAGAATGATAGAAATGGTCAAGTGAGGTCAACAGCTACTGTGGCAGAAGAGTATTTGATGCAGGTAGTCCGATCCATCCCAGCCCTGACCATGCCCCATGCAGGATAATGGGACCAGGGGGAGCTGGCCCCAGTTCTCTCCCTGACATCTGAACAGGTTACCTACCACACGTTAATTTCCTCATCGATACAGAGCTCAGGTGACAAAAGGAAGAAACCAAAGGAAAGAATTTGAAGGGCCTATTGTAGTGCTTGTCCTATAATTGGCATGCAATAAATGGCAGTTTGTTTCACATGGCTTCAGGAAGACTGGGTCATAATATCTGGTCATATTTTGTAAATCTCAGTGGAAGGACCATACCTACAAAAAAGATATATAAAACACCATTGATGCTTGAATACAATTTTAACCAGAAATCTAGATATCATTCGGTTAGGAATCAAAATATATGACCAACGTTTAGACAAGGGAGGTCATGATATTTTTGTGAGGATCTACCCTTCACTTCATTGAGCGTCAAGATCGCCAGAGCTGAATGACGGGGTTAGGGGGCCATCCATTCCTTGTATCTGTGGGGAGTACTGTACAAGAGCATTTTGAAAATCTGGTCATAGAGGCCCGTGTTCTAAAAGTGAATGATAAGACTTCAAATCCCAGGACCTAGTGTAACGCAGAGTTTGGTTCTTAACCCCATCATTCACTAGCCTGAAATGTAAACCTATTTTCCAACTTCCCCAAGCCCACATATACTTCTCTGCAAAAAAGGGGAGAATATTAACCTGTGAGGCTAAATGAGGTAATAAATTAAAGCACCTAGCATAATTCTTGGCTTAGAGTTTATGTTTATCAATTGTCTAACAGCGGGTTTTTAAAAACTATTTAATAACCTATTTTGCTATGTATATATATATGTATATATATATGTATATACATACACACACACACACACATATATATATATATATATATATATATATATATATATAACATTAATGGTTTCATAGAAAAGCATTACTTACTGGATAGTTTTCACTTTTAAAATTCTAATTTGCAAGAAATACATGCTTAGGAAGGGAATAATGCCTGAAATCAAATAAAAATAGAATGTATTGACTTGATAACATAAATATAATATATAAAGGAAAATGGAAAAAGGAATAGTTCCATAAAGTGTATTTGAAAACAGTTCTGCCTAAGATTTCAATTGCAGGAATTTTTGAAATAGAAAAGTAATCATTAAATATTACTAAAGTTTAAATGAGGTTGAGAAATGTTTACATTTCCTGAAAATTGAATTTAAACTAAGGCAGCAATACTTACAATTGCTTTCACTCATCAGACTGTGTCAATGATATCCTAACGTGACTTCATTTATATCCTTTGATTGCTGTTGGGAATTCTGAGCCTGTATAACGCATAAGTCATAGGCTTTGTGTACTTCTCTGAACTCACAGGAAGGAGTTATCAATACACATCTCTTGGGCCATCAAATGTCCATGTGCCAAGCAGAGTGCATTTTCTGTTAAACCTTCCTAATCTGATTGACCGTTTGGGTGAACACATCTAGCATGAATGTCAGCGTCACTTAATGTTCAATGGGATTTATTCCTTTAAAAATGAGGCATTTGGCACCCAAAATAATAGGATACCTAGGAATAAACCCAACCAAAGGGGTGAAAGACTTGTACTCTGAAAACTAGAAGACACTGATGAAAGAAACTGAAGACGACACAAAGGAATGGTAAGACATCCCATGTTCATGGATTGGAAGAACAAGTATTGTTGAAATGTCTATATTACCCAAAGCAATCTACACATTTAATGCAATCCCTATCAAAACACCAACAGTGTTTTTCACAGAACGAAGAATCCTAAAATTTGTACAGAACCACAAAAGACCCCACATAACCAAAGCAATCTTGAAAAAGAAAAGCAAAGCTGGAGGCATCACAATTTCGGACCTCAAGTTATATTGCAAACCTTTAGTGATAAAAGCAGTATGATACTGGCACAAATATAGACACATAGATCAGAACAGAATAGAAAACCCAGAGATATATGGTCAAAATTAATCTTTAACATAGCAGGAAAGAATATCCAATGGAAAAAGACAATCTCACCAACAAATGGTGTTGGGAAAACTGGACAGCAACACGCAAAGGAATGAAACTGGACCACTTTCTTACACTTCACACAAATATAATTTTAAAATGGATTAAAGACCTAAATGAGAGACCTGAAACCATAAAATCCAGAAGAGAACACACACAGAAACTTCTTTGACAGTGGCCATAGCAACTTCTCTCTAGATATGTCTCCTGAGGCAAGGGAAACAAACAAACAAATAAAACTAAAACCGAAATCAAAATCAAATAAAAAGCTTTTTCACAATGAAAGAAACAATCAACAAAATAAAAGACAACCTATGGAATGGGAGAAGATATTTGCAAATGACATATCTGATAAAGGGTTAGTATCCAAAATATATAAAGAACTTATCAAACTCAACACCCAAACAACAAATAATCCAATTTAAAATGGGCAGAAGACATGAATAGACATTTATCTAAGAAGACAGCCAGATGGCCAACAAATACACGCAAAGATGGTCAACATCACCCATCACCAGGGAAATGCAAATCAAAACTGCAGTGAGATACCACCTCATTCCTGTCTGAATGGCTAAAAAAAACCCAAAATACAAAACATAAGAAACAAGGGTTGGTGAGGATGTGGAGAAAGAGGAACTGTCTTGCACTATTGGTGGGAATGCAAACTGGCACAGCCAGGGTGGAAAACAGGTGGAGGTTTCTCAAAAAGTTAAAAGAGAACTACTTTATGATTCAGCAATGGCACTACTGAGTATTTACCCAAAGAATACAAGAACTCTAATTCCAAGGGATCCATGCGCCTTGATGTTTATAGCAGTATTATCTACAATAGGTAAGTTATGGAAGCAGCCCAAGTGTTGAAAAGCTTTAGTAATCAAAGCAATATGATACTGGCACAAATATAGACACATAGATCAATAGAACAGAATAGAAAACCCAGAGATAAACCCACAACTATATGGTCAAAATTAATCTTTGACATAGCATATACATATATATATTCCATTGACATAGCATATACATATATATATTCCATCGTATATATACTCAGCCATAAAAAATGAAACCCTGCCATTTGCAATGACTTGCATAGAGCTAGAAAGTATTATGCTAAGCCAAGTAAGTCAGTAAAATATGATTTTGCTTATATGTGGAATTTAAGAAACAAAACAAATGATCAAAAGGAAAAATAGGGAATCCAAGAAACAGACCCTTAACTAGAGAGAACAAATTGATGGTTACCAGAGGGGAGGTGGGTGGGGGTGGGAGGTGATGGGGTTAAGGAGGGCACTTGTCGTGATGAACACCAGGTGATTTATGGAAGTGTTGAATTATTATATTGTATACCTGAAACTAATATAGCATGTAACTAATTAGAATTAAAAACATAAAACAAAAAATAAAAAATAAAATAAAAATTAGGTGTTTGGGCTTAATTTCTACATTTTTGTGTTAAAGTTAAAACAGCAGGTGCTTTGCAAAGCTCAGAGGGAATTCTGCGGTGGAGTTCAGACAACCACCACTTTCTAACATGTCTCCAACTGCTTGTGGAAATCTGTGTTTTTGCAGAAATGACTCAGTTCACTGGTTTATGATTTTATTAGATACCTATCGAGGTGTTTAATTATGTTATGTAAGAAGATTCAAATATGCATATAAATACTGGACAGTGAAAGTCTAAGGCAAGAAACTTATATTCTAAAAGTTGGAACAAAGTAAATGAACGCTGCAAATAACAAAACTGTTAAACTTGACCTGTTTTATTGTCACTAAGCACCAGTGTCTCCTCGGTATAAGAAATGATGTTCAACATGACAAATTTTACACCAGAAACCATTTGTTTCCTGACCTGCATCAGAACTGGCCAGTGGCCGTGTAATGGCTGTTCACCATAAACCCTGCAACAGTGGGCATTCGTATGTCTCAGGATGCTGCAACCCGGACATTCAGGTTTGCAACTCAACCGAGAAACCAGGAGACAACAGGGAAAACAGGGAAGGCAAACAGTCATGGGAGCTTTGAGTTGCTCTTGAAGATGTTCACTGGCCTTAAGTAAGGACAGCAAAAAACTCCGAGTTAATATATTGAAAACAAGTCAGCAAGCCTTTAACATAAAGGTATACTAGATGATATTCTGGGGACCGAATGTTCCATAGCCTGAAATAAAGAGAGCTTAGCATAAATAGTAGAGCATACGGAAAAAATAAATTGTGATGCAAAAGTGTGATATGATCTCTACATCATGCAAAGGTAAAATGCCAAATGAACAGTATGGCAGGGGCATAGACAGTCCGATTAAGAGCAAAGAATTCTTCTCAGCAGTGACGGCCCTTAAATTGGATATTGGAAAATGGCTAATACCTCAAAATGCTGACAAGGCAGGGACTTGGGATGTAGCGGCCACGTTCGAGCATGGTTGGAAGCACCCAAAGCCTAAGGCTCTAACGGCCAGTGGTAGACAGGGGCAGGGTGTGGGCTGTAACCTCACAGTGAAGATTCCAGTCCATACACTGAGTTTGGCTGTAACTCTGGGTGCAAGTGGCGAAATTCAGTCAAAGATGGCATCTGTGTTTAGGAAACTCAACTGGGAGACTGGGGAGTCTGGTTTGGAATGGGAAGGATGAACCAGCTGTATGTGGGACAGTGAGAAGTGGCCCCTGGCATGGAAAACATATGGGTTGTGAACTCCCATTTATTCTGGGAGGAGCGAATTGCTGTCTCTGAATATGAGTCTTCAGAAGTGACTGCCCCAGCCACCCACAGCGGCTACCAGTGGGAACAGAGTGGGTGGGTAAGCCTAGTAAGAACATTATGTTGCAAGTTATACTGGCCAGTGAAGCCCATATGCTGGTGCCATAGGTGCCCTGACTGGTATCTCTGCAACGGCGTCCTTACTCAGATGACAGGGAGCCTCCATCACCTTTCCTTATTTTTTTTATGTGAACTATAACCCCAATGTGGGGCTCGAACTCACGACCTGAGATCAAGAGTCACATGCTCTACTGACCGAGCCAGCTGGGTGCCCCCTCACCTCTCCTTATTACCTTGGGTTGGAGAAGACCGTCTGATTTTTTAATAATTAATGGAAGTAGACTTGATCTCTTGCCTATTAAAGCAAATATGGTACATTGTTAATATTTGTTAAATTTGGCTTGTGTCATGTACCAGTTCTAGCACTTTTTGGGTGGACTCTTTCGGGTTTTCCATGTAGAGCATCATGTCATCTGTGAAGAGTGAAAGTATGACTTCTTTGCCAATTTGGATGCCTTTTCTTTCATTTTGTTGTCTGCTGACGCTTGGACTTCCTACACTACGTTAAACAACAGCGGTGAGAGTGGACATCCCTGTCGTGTTCCTGATCTCAGGGGGAATGTTCTCAGTTTTTCCCCACGGTGGATGATACTAGCTGTGGGCCCTTCATATATGGCTTTTATGATGTTAAGGTAAGTTCCTTCTATCCTGACTTTCTTGAGGGTTTTAATTAAGAAAGGTTGCTTTGTCAAATGCTTTTTCTGCATCTATTGACAGGATCATATGGTTCTTACCTTTCTTTTATTCGTGTGATGTATCACGTTGATTGATTTGAGAATATTGAACGAGCCCTGCAGCCCAAGAATGAATCCCACTTGATCATGGTGAATAGTTCTTTTAATATACTGTTGAATTTGATTTGCTGGTATCTTGTTGAGAATTTCTGCATCCAGGTTCATCAGGGACATTGGCCTGTAATTCTCTTTTTTCCTGGGGTCTCTGTCTGGTTTGGGAATCAAGGTGTAATGCTGGCTTCATAGAATGAGTCTGGAAGTTTTTCTCCCCTTTCTATTTTTTGGAACAGCTTGAGAGTGATAGGTATTATCTCTGCTTTAAATGTCTGGTAGAATTCCCCAGGGAAACCCTCTGGTCCTGGACTCTTATTTGTTGGGAGATTTTTGATAACAGTTTCAATTTCTTTGCTGGTTATGGGTCTGTTCAAATTTTCTATTTCTTCCCTTCTGAGTTTCAGTAGTGTGTGGGCATCTAGGAATTTGTCCCTTTCTTCCAGATTGCCCAGTTTGTTGGCATATATTTTTTCATAGTATTCTCTAATATAAAATTAATGTACAGAAATCAGTTGCATTTCTATATACCAGTAATGAAGCAACAGAAAGAGATATTAAGGAATTGATCCCATTTACAATTGTACCAAGAACCATAAAATACCTAGGAATAAACCTAACCAAAGAGTAAAAGATCTGTATGCTGAAAACTATAGAAAGCTCATGAAAGAAACTGAAGAATACCCAAAGAAGTGGAAAACCATTCCATGCTCATGGATTGGAAGAATATTGTTAAAATGCCGATACTACCCAAAGCACTCTACGTATTCGATGCAATCCCAATCAAAATAGCACCAGCATTCTTCACAGAGCTAGAACAAACAATCCTAAAGTTTGTATGCAACCACAAAAGACCCTGAATAGCCAAAGTAATGTTGAAAAAGAAAAACCAAAGCTGGAGGCATCACAATCCTGGACTTTTAGCCTGTATGAAAAAGCAGTCATCATCAAGACAGCATGGTATTGGCACAAAAACAGACACACAGACCAATGGAACAGAATAGAGAAAGGAAAATAGACCCACAAATATATGGCCAACTAATCTTCAACAAGGCAGGAAAGAGTATCCAATGGAAAAAAAGACAGCCTCTTTAGAAAATGGTGCTGAAAGAATGGGACAGAAGCATGCAGAAGGATGAAACAGAACAGTTTTCTTACACCATACACAAAAACAAATTCAAAATAGATGAAAGACCTAAATGTGATACAGGAAACCATCAAAATCCTACAGGAGAAAACAGGCAGTAAACTCTTTGACCTTAGATGCAGCAACTTCTTTAAATTTTTTTTTTAACATTTATTCATTTTTGAGACAGACAGAGCATGAGTGGGAGAGGGGCAGAGAGAGAGGGAGACACAGAATCTGAAGCAGGCTCCAGGCTCTGAGCTGTCAGCACATGCCCCGATGTGGGGCTCAAACTCATGGACCGTGAGATCATGACCTGAGCCGAAGTCAGACGCTTAACTGACTGAGACACCCAGATGCCCCTCAGCTGCAGCAACTTCATACTTGACATGTCCCCGAAGGCAAGGGAAATAAAAGCAAAAATGAACTACTGGGACCTCATCAAGATAAAAGGCTTCTGCACACCAAACAATCAACAAAACTAAAAGGCAACCAACGGAATGGGAGATGGTATTTGCAAATGGCATAGAGGATAAAGGGTTAGTATAAAAAATCTATAAAGAACTTACCAAACTCAACACTCAAAAACAAAAAATCCAGTGAAGAAATGGGCAGAAGACATGAATAGACACTTTTCCAAAGAAGACATCCAGATGGCTAAGAGACACATGAAAAGATGCTCAGCATTGCTCAAAATCAGGGAAATATAAATCAAAACCACTCTGAGATACTACATCACACCAGTCAGAGTGGCTAAAAGTAACAACTCAGGAAACAATAGATGTTGTCGAGGATATGGAGAAAGGGGAACCCTCTTGCACTGTTGGTGGGAATGCAAACTGGTGCAGCCACTCTGGAAAACAGTGTGGAGGTTCCTCAAAAAATTAAAAATAGAACTACCCTACAACCCAGCCTAGCACTTCTGGGAAATTATCCAAAGGCTACAGGAATGCTGATTTGTAGGGCCACATGTACCCAATGTTTACAGCAGTGCTATCAACAATAGTCAAATTATGGAAAGAGCCCAAATGGCCATCAACTGATGAACGGATAGAGAAGATGTGGTTTATATATACAATGGAATACTACTCGGCGATGAAAAAGAATGAAATCTTGCCATTTGTAACAATGTGGATAGAGCTGGAGTGTATTATGCTAAGTGAAATAAGTCAGAGAAAGACAAATATCATATGATTTCACTCCTATGTGAATTTGAGAAACTTAACAGATGAACAGACGGGAAGGGAAGGAAAAATAAGTTATAAACAGAGAGGGAGCCAAACCATAAAAGACTCTTGAATATACAGAGAACAAACTGAGAGTTTATGAGGGGTGGGGGGTTGAGAGGTGGGAGGTGGGTGATGGGCATTGAGGAGGGCACTTGTGGGGATGAGCACTGGGTGTTGTATGTAAGTGATGAGTCACGTTAATCTGTTCCTGACACCAAGACTACACTGTATGTTACTAACTTGACAATGCATTTTTAAAAAATGGTTTGTGTCCTTAATTCTGTTTTCTATATAGTTAAACTATATTTTAAACTAACAGGCATAGTTTTCAACAAGTCTCGGCTGTTGTGTGCATTGTGCACATTCCAAATAATGGACACATTAAACACAGTTCACTGCTCAAAATCAAAACAAAACCCAAAATATGAAAACACCTGAATTTTGTGAAATTTTTGGTTTTTTTTAAACATTGTATATACATATAATGTTTGTATTAGGGGACTAGAGAGTTTCTATTTATTTATTTATTTATTCATTCATTCATTCATTCATTCATTCATTTAAGTTTATTTTTATTTTGAGAGAGAGAGAGAGTGCGCAAGCAGGGGAGGGGCAGAGAGACAGGGAGAGAGTGAATCCCAAGCAGGCTCACACTGGCAGTGCAGAGCCCAACGAGGGGCTCGATTTCATGAACCGTGAGATCATGACCTGAGCTGAAGTCAAGAGTCAGAGCTTAACCGACTGAGCCACCCAGGCGCCCCAAAAGGAGATTTTCTTAAACATGTTCATGATGCTACAAATTTTAAAATGGGTAAGAAGTCGTCTCTTAAACATGTTCGACCACACAAAGGAGATGAAGAAATTGAAAGTCTCAAAAAGTCAAAAGAAAAATACTGAAACAAAAGATAGTTTCGAGGCATATCAACCCCTTGCGGTCAAGGATGCTCTCGCCTCCGCATTTGCTCTAGCCTCTGGCCCAGTATGGATGCATCTAAAGTGTGCTGTGTGCAAGAATAAAAGGCAAGGTTTTAAAATTACGCAAGCTTCTGTGGAATGTGGACATACTGACATCCATCAATGGCGGATGGGAGGGATTCTGTGACTGAAAGAATGAATCTCAATAGAAAGTCAGATTAGATCACTTCCAGAATCATCCTGTTGTTTACATAGGTCACTTCCCTTTTGCAGACACGCAAGTTGGGTAATTTGGAACAAATTCATGTAATACATTTTAAGCACAGTTTCTTCTTTCAACGTGAATAAGTCCCCTAACAATTAACGGGACTCGTGGGGCAGGCTGATTGGAATACTAAGAATGACGGCTCTCCATAAACGTCTGCACTTGAGCTTGGAGGCTCCTTGTTCAGGACTATGTCCAAACCAGAATATTTTGCAATCAGATAACTTGGACTTGTATTTCCCTCTTTATAATGCACGTATTAAGGTTATTAAACTCATTGAATAGTTTCGTTGTTAAAATCTCGGTAAAATGTTCTATGGGAAAAAAGAAGAGGAAAATAAAATTTCGACCTGCTATAGCTTTATAGATGTGGAAGTCTACGCTAATGGCAAGAAATAACCTAAGTGTAATAAGCTTCTCTTAGACAAAAATGCAAATCATATCATTCCATATTAAGGATATGCAGTGTCGTCAACCCGGGTTCTGCCATGTTTGGTTTCCATATTGTTCTTACGTGGAAAGAGGACCGTGGGGTTGAAACCAGAGACAGAGTTACTCTAACAACAGCCACTGCCCTCCAGCTCTCCCAACCGTGCTGGGGACAAGGGTGGGTCACATGCCTTTACAGCAAGTGAGAGCCAGTTTCCCAAGATGGTCTCCCGTTCACTCTCTCTGCAACAAAGTACCAGGTTTCCTGAAATTCTCACAGCACTCAAGGTCCCCTTGCCATCACTTCAGAGCTCACCGCCCATCCGGGTAGGGGCTGCATCACCAAAGGAGGCAGGGAGGCTCTGCACCTCATCCACTGAGTCTCTAACGGCTGCATGCCTGATGGGGAGAGAAGAGGCTGTTTGTGTAGCATTAGCGATAGCTAGTGACCCACCTCCTCATGGGGACTGGTGCCCATTGTTGGCAAAACCATCACTTGTAGGACCCTGTCTCAAAAAAAAAAAAAAAAAAAAATCTACCTTTGGATAATAGAATGCTGATGGCCAATGCCTAGTAGGCTTTAGTGGCAAAGGTTAAGTTTTGGAAAGCAACTAGCTAATACTTCCCCTGAGTATTTTCTTGAAAATCTATGTGTGTGGAGCCCATATGGCCCACGATGTTCTTGATAGACAAGCTTAAAATTAAGTGTAAGCATACGGAAAGTTCTTGAGGCTTCGTTTAGGGCTGGCTTTGTATTTATTAAGGTGCACAGCGGCTCACGTTTTCACTAATGACAAATATATCAATTTTTCTTGATTATTCTACCTTTAATGATTGAATGATTTCTTAAGATACTGGATGATATTTTGGTATTCTCTGGTCTTTTTAGGAAAGCTTTCCAACCTCCCTTTGCTGACCTCTAACTGGGCTCCTGCCACAATGCACTATAATTTCTTAATCATGTCATGCCAAGGGCCAAAAGCCCAGGAAGGCGAGAAACCATGCTTTATTTCCCGTTTTTGTCATCAAATAATTTATACTATTAATATGTGCTTAATTCAAGCTCTGGGGGTAAATAAAAGTATGGGGGGAAAACTTTACAGATTTCAAATCGTGATTATAATTTTCCTTTTTCACCTTACACCTTTTCAGACTGACAACCTTTTCACTAGTGTGCCAAGTGTCGATGCTAATGGCAGAAATATTCTCTAATAGGCCCTGCGCAAAGGTCAGGATTTGTGGCGGCAATTGAAGAGAAATCAAATTGATTTGGAATTACATGTTAACTACACAAAAGTCACAGAGCGGGCATTGCCTTTAGCGCTGTTGTTTTCACATCCTGGATGGGACTCCCTTCACTCTGCTTTCGAAATACAGGGCTATCTTCTGATTTTACTCTGTCTTGTATGGAGGGTAGGTGATCATTCCAGTGAGAAACATGTGTCCATCTAGTGGAGAGCTGGGATCCCTGCACCAGGTGTAGACTTGTCTGGGGTCTGTTTTCCTCCACTCTGCCCCAATCAAGAAATCCCCCTCTCTCCCTGCATGCTTCAGCTTTACAGAACAATGCAAACTGTCCAGCCTACCCTGTTGCTTAAGTTATGAGATGACTAAAGGGCACGCTCAGAAGAGAAACTAATGAACAGAGGATGAACCGTATGTGTGTGTCCAAGTACGGTCCCCAACGCGGAAGCATCGAAACATAGGAAAAGTGCATGCCTGTTGTCTTGGTATGATTCATTGGTGACTGAAAACGGAGGTGGTAAAACCGGTAAGTCATCAGAAGAAGGAAATGTATTTATGTGAAGTAGACTGGATGTCCTAAGGACACTAGATCGATCTCTGTGATGAAACAGAATGGGGGCAGGATTTCCAGATTTCATCATCGTATGGGCCATCGACGGGTGCAGTGTTCCCAGAAGTGAGGCAGAATCAGCCACCACAAACAACCTCGTGTGATGGAATCAGAAAGGAATCAGATATGCAGGTACGCAGTGAAGGCGGTTGACAACACAGCATTTTTAATCTGTATCTATAGAAAACATTTATATAAGCTCTCTAATAGAGGGATTATAGAAATACATTTAATATATAATAGTGTACTTCGGTGTACTTACTGTGAAAATAGCACATTTATTTAGAGAGGGGGTTTTGTGCCCAAAGTTCTTGTGGATGTTTTGAAATAGACCCATTTCCTTCTTCTGCAGGAAACGGTTACCGAGAAGCGCAAAAGGTACGCACAACTTTGCACACTCCTCATCAAAAGTCTTCTCCTTTTGGATGACATTCCCCAGAGTCATCTAGAGTGTTCACGTCTGTAAAATATTCTAGAAAAACGTCTGTTTTTAACGGCCCCGTGTCTACACCTGCCGGCATTCGTGCCTCGTGCACATGGCCTGTCTTTCAATTCTCCACGTCCCTTCCTCGTAAGTACAGTGACATATGGTACACTCGTCCGTCTTCACTTCTCTTCCAGCTGGGATGACAGCAGTTTCTGCAAAGCAGTTTGGACCTGGAACGCAGAAAAACGTGTTATACTCGCAGCGAGCGTTAATCTATAATGTATTTAATTAGGCAGTCAGCTTCACAGGATATGTTGTATTCAGTGTCCCACGGATGACAGTGGGAAACCTATGCTTTAAATAATACGAAGTACCCCCACCTTTTTTGTGTGTGAAATGAAACTGGCATTATTTACATGTTTTTACGAGTGGCAATACTGTGATTTTCACGAACGGTTCCGTTTTGGGGCCTTATATGTAAGTCACACTGGCAACCATTTGATTTAATTTTAAGTAATCATAGGAAAAAGTTAGTGAAATGTAACTTTCAAAGAGCCAGGCTGAGTCTGATTCTCCAAGGCACCTTTACAAGAGAGAGCTTAAATAAGCAAGCAGCAGGTTTCTAGATGTCACCATACGAACCAATGACCTGAGGGGCTCCTGAAACACTGGCTGCTGGTCCCACCCCCAGAGCGTCTGACTCATGAAGTGTGGGATGGGGCCAGAGGATCTGCTTTGACGACAAGTTCTCAGGCGCTGCTGCCACGAATGGTGGTCTGGGGCCCACGCTTTTGAAAAGCACCGTCTTAGCGTTTACCAGCCTGTGCGTCTTCCCCAGGCTTCCACGTGGGCCAAAGATCCCTACAAATCTCAGCGTCAGCCGTAATCTTCTCTGCCACCTGCATCATGCTCTATGGAAGGTCAGGGATATGAAGGAATGGTTGCCAACGTGAGTTGACACGAACTGTTTTTATGTTACGCTTCACGCAGCTGATCTGGATCTGAACAGCTGCCTCCAAACCTCCCACCAGAGTGGAAATGTCAGGAATTACCGTGGCCTCAACAAGGGCTCCCAGCACTGAACTTCAGCAGCGAGTCACATTCTCATTCTCCCTTCCTTTGCTTCCACGGTCTTTGATAATATGCCCGCTACCAAAGTAGGCTGAACTGTGATGTGTGAAGTCATAAAAGAGATGGAAGACATTCATTCACCGACACCATTTGTCAAAATAAACTAATCCAAACAAGCTCCACGATGAAAACAGAATAATTCTAGGGGTTCCTGGGTGGCTCAGTCAGTTAAGTGGCTGTTGATTTCAGCTCAGGTCACGACCTCATGGTTCGTGAGTTCAAGCCCCACGTCAGGCTCCCTGTTGATGGTGTAGAGCCTGCTTGGGACTCTCTCCCTTCTCTCTCTCTTAAAATAAATAAACTTAAAAAAAAGAAAAAGAAAGTTGTAAAAAAAAAAACACAACAGAATAATTCTAGGCAGAAAAACTCATGTTTTTATGGCTACTGTTTTTCACATTAGCCAAGCTGCAAAGTGTACTAGCTCCTAACTATCACACACTGGAACCTATGTCCCAGTGCACACAGCCCCTTCTCCCTCCAGGAACTCTGCTCTCTTCTTGCCCTCAGCCTCCCCACCCAGCCCTAGGATTCATCTCTTGACTTCATTTTTTCTCCCTTGGAGACCCTGAAATGTTAGCAATCATCCATCTGGGGAGGAAGCCGTGTTGCAGCTCCAACCCCCTCTCTGCTGAGCGCTAGTCCTGTGTCTCCAGCCTGCTGGTGCTTCAGTCTTGCCAGGGGTGGTCAAGTCCCTCCCCTCTGTCAGGTCTGGTGAACTGCCATATTTCACTTTATTTTTATTTTTTAAAATTTTTTTAGTGTTTATTTATTTTTGAGACAGAGAGAGGATGAAGAGGGGAAGGGCAGAGAGAGGGGGACAGAGAGAATCCCAAGCAGGCTCTGCACTGTCAGTGCAGAACCCGATGATGATCTCACAAACTGTGAGCTCGTGACCTGAGCTGAGATCAAGAGTTGGACGCTTAACCAACTGAGCCACCCAGGTGCCCCAAACTGCAATATTTTAAACACATACATACCCTTGCCCACCCAGTAGGCCAACATGAGGTCCTTTGTCTCTGCACATTCCCACTAAACCCACTCGGGACTGCCTTCCAAGCTCCTCAGGGAGGGATGGCTTCCTCAGCTCTGTGAGGTCAGAGCCGGCCAGTGCCATGGCCATGCTCTGGGAAGGACTCACTTTGTCAATACCTGCCCTACTCCGCAAGTGAAACACCCATGAATCTTATATTCTCACTCTCTTTGGCATGCTTTCTTTCCATTTGTCTCCTTTGCAGAGTTTAATTTAAGGACACAATCTCCTAATTTGCCCTAAACTCTGTCAGTGTGCTTTGCACACAGAAGACACACCATAATTGCCCAGAAAACCCATACTCATAGGTATAGGTATTTACAGGTCTCTACTCCAGAAAAATCTGGATTCAAAGTCTGATACCACTGCTTGATAGTTATGTGATCTTGGAATAAGCAATATAATTGTTTTGAGCTTCAATAGCCTGAATTACAGATGGGCAGAAGACCTGAATAGACACTTCTAATGAAGACAACAGACACATACAAAGATCCTCAACATCAACCATCATCAGTGCATATCAAAACCACAATGAGATATCACCTCACACCTCTCAGAATGGCCAAAATCAAAAAGACAAGAAATAACAAATGTTGGCAAAGATGTAGAGAAATGGGAACCCTTGTGCACTATTGGTGGGAATGCAAATTGGTGCAACCACTGTGGAAAACAGTATAGAGATTCCTCAGAAAATTAAAAATAGAACTACTCTACTGGGTATTCTGCTACTGGGTATTCACCCAGAAAAACAAAAACACTAATTTGAAAAGATATTTGCAGGGGCACCTGGGTGGCTCAGTTGGTTAAGCATCCAACTTCGGCTCAGGTCATGATCTTGTGGTCCATGACTTTGAGCCCCACATCGGGCTCTGTGCTGACAGCTCAGAGCCTGGAGCCCAGTTCATATTCTGTGTCTGCCTCTCTCTCTTTCCCTTCCCAACTCACGCTCTGTCTCTGTCTCTGTCTCTCTCTCTCAAAAACTAAATGAACATTTTAAAAAAAGATATGTGAACCCTTATGTTGTTGCACCATTATTTATAATCACCAAGATATGGAAGCTTTCTGAAAGTCCATTGATAGGTGAATGGATAAAAAAAGATGTGGAATATATACACAATGGAATACTACTCAGCCATCAAAAAGAATGAGATCTTGCTATTCGCAGCCACCTGGATGGACCTAAAAAGTATTAATTCTAAGTGAAATAAGTCATTCAGAGAAAGACAAATACTGTATGGTTATATATTTTTGCATGCGGATGCCTAATAGTTCTACCACCATTTATTAAAAAGATAATCTTCATTGTCCTGTGTTGACTCCTTTGTCAAAGATCGGGTCACTATATGTGTGCAGGTTTATTTCTGGGTTCCCAATTCTGTTTACTGACCTAGTCATCATACCACACTGTCAGTTCATGTAGATTGTCAAATTTGTAGGCACAGAATTGTTCATTGTATCCCTTTATTATCTTTTTAATATCTGTGGGGTCTGGAGTGATGTCTCCTATTTCACAATATTACTAATTTGTGTCCTCTCTCTTTTCTCTTTAGTTAGCCTGGCTAGAGGCTTCTCAACTGTATTGACTTTTTTCAAAGAACCAAATCCTGGTTTCTTTGACTTTCTCTATTAATTTCCCATTTTCAATTTAATTGATTTCTCCTCAAATTTTTATTAATCTTTTTTCCTTCTGCTTATTTGGATTTAATTAGCTCGTCTCTTTCTAGTTTCCTTAGATTAAGTTTAGACTGATTTTAGTACTTTCTTATTTTCTAATATATGCATTCAATGCCATAAGTACTCCTCTAAGCACTGCTTTTGCTGCACCCCACAAATTCTGATTAAGTTGTGTTTTCATTTTAATGAAGTTCAAAATTAAGTTTTCAAATTTCTCTTGGGACTTCTTTTTTGATCCAGGTGTTATTTAGAAGTCTGTTGTCCATTGCCAAGTATCTGGATTTTCCAGGCATCTTTCTGTTGCTGATTCCTGGTTTAATTCCACTGTGGTCTGAGGGCAGACACCATAGGATTTCTATTCTTTTAAATGTATCACAGTGTGTTTTGTGGACTAGACTGTGGTTTATCTTGGCAAATAATCCATGTGAACTTGAGAAGAATGTGTATTGTGCCACTGTTGGATAAAATACTCAATAGATGTCAATTGTAACCAGTTGATTGAAGGTATTGAGTTCAACTATGTCCTTACTGATTTTCTGTCTGCTGGATCTGTCCACTTCCGATAGCAGATGTTGAAGTCTCCAACGTAATAGTGAATTCATGTGTTTCTTCTTGCATTTCTATTGGTTATTTTCCCTCATGTATTCTGACACTCTGTTGCTGGTGAGTATCACATGGAGGATTATTATGTCTTCTTGAAGAACTGACCTATTTATCTTTATGTTAATTACCTTCTTTTTTTTAAGAAAAAAAATCATGGTTATTTATTTTTGAGAGAGAGACAGAGACAGAGCATGAGCGGGGGAGGGGCAGAGAGAGAGGGAGACACAGAATCCGAAGCAGGCTCCAGGTTCTGAGATGTCAGCATAGAGCCTGATGCAGGGCTCGAACTCATGAACTGCAAGATCATGACTTGAGCCGAAGTTGGACAACCAACCGACTGAGCCACCCAGGCACCCCAGACCTTCTTTATCTGTGATATCTTTCTTTGCTCTGAAGTCTACTTTGAAATTAATATAGCTACTCCTGCTTTCTTTTAATTAGTGTTAAAATAATATATTTTTCTCCATCCACTTCCTTTAAATATATATGTGTTTTATATTTAAATTGGGTTTCTCATGAACAATAGATAGCTGGGTCTTAAAGTTCTGATTCACTCTACTTCTATCTTTTAGGCCATTAATATTTAAAGTGGTTACTGAGGGGTGCCTGGGTGGCTCAGTTGGTTGAGCATCTTATTCTTGATTTTGGTTCAGATCATAATCTCACAGTCATGGGATTGAGCCCTGCATCTGGCTCTGTACTGTGTGTGCAGCCTGCTTGAGATTCTCTCTCTCTCTCTCTCTCTCTCTCTCTCTCTCTGTTCCTCTCCTCTGCTTGTGCATGCTCTCTCTCTCTCTGAAAAATAAAATGAAAGTGTTTATTGATATAATTAGATTTCTATCTACCAGATTTGTTGTTTTCTGTTCCCCTTATTCTTTGTTCTTACTCTTGTTTCCTTCTCTTCTTGCCTTTTCTGGATTTAACTGAGCATTTATTATGATTACATTTACATTTTCTCCCTTTTTAAAACACATTTTATACTTCTTTTGTATTTTTTTAAACTGTTAATGCTAGAGTTTGCACTATACATTTACAAATGATCCAAGTCTGCTTTCAAATAACACTATTGTGTCTCCAGAGTGGTGTGAATAATGACAAATAATAACAAATAATCCTAATTCCTCGCTCCCAGCCACTGCATCACTATTATTCATTTCACTTCTCCATAAACATAAATAAAGATAGCTATCCAACTACATACATCAGCATACATAACCGAACACATTGCCTCCTGAATCATTTGGAATGGACTATTATCTGGTAGATCATTTAAGAATATGAAAAATAAAAGTTTTTGTTTTGCTTTTACTTATTCATTCTCTGGTGCTCTTCCTTTATGTAGATCCAAGTTTCTGCATTTCCCTTCTCTCTAAAGAGCTTCTTTTAACATTTCTTGCCAGGGAGGTCTCTTGGCAGAAAGGCCCCTTAATTTTTGTTTGCCAGAGAAAGTCTTTATTTCTCTTTCACTTGTCAAGGATAATTTTGCAGGGCGCAGAATTCTCTCAACACCAACTATTTTTCTCTACTCTACTTGCTTGGATGGTTTCCTAGGAGAAGTCGAATGCAGTCCCTGTATTTGCTCCTCTGCAGGAAAGGTGCTTTTACCTCTGAATTCTTTCAAGATTCTTTGCTTATCTTTGATATTCTGAAGTTTGAATATGGTATGCCTAGGTGTAGGGGGTTTTCTGGTATTTATTCTGCATGGTATTCTCTAGGCTTCCTGGATCTGTGCTTGGTGTGTAACATTAATTTGGGAGAAATTCTTAGTCATTGTCTCAAATTTTGCTTCTGTTCTTTTTTAGGCATCTTCCCCTTCTGATGTCCCCATCATGCATGTATTACACCTTATGTAGATGGTCTATGGATCTTGGATATTCTGCTTATGAGCCCATCAAAGGAATTCTTCATTTATGTTACTGTTTTTGATCTCTAGCATTCTTCTAGCATCCTGGCATTTCTTTTTGATTTTTAGAGCTTCCATCACTCAACTTACATTACCCATCCATTCTTGCGCATTGTCTGCTATTTCCATTAGAACCCTTAGCATATTAATCACAGTTATTTTAAAATCCTGGTTTGAGGGGCACCTGGGTGGCTCAGTCGGTTAAGCGTCCGACTTCAGCTCAGGTCACGATCTCACGGTCCGCAAGTTCGAGCCCCACGTCGGGCTCTGGGCTGACGGCTCAGAGCCTGGGAGCCTGCTTCTGATTCTGTGCCTCCCTCTCTCTCTGCCCCTCCCCCATTCATGCTCTGTCTCTGTCTCAAAAATAAATAAACGTTAAAAAAAATTAAAAAAAAAATCCTGGTTTGATAATTCTAACATGCCATGCCTGACTTGGATTCTGAGGGTTGCTCATCTGTGTTTTTGACCTTTGAGTATGCCTTGTAATTTTTTTTTTTTTGACAGTTAAATACATAGTATATTGGGTAAAAGGAAGTGCTGTAAATAGAACTTTAGTAAGATGATGGTAAGGTAAGGGGTGGAGGGAGGGGAAGCATTCTGTATCCTATGACCAAGTCTCGGTCTTTCCATGAGCCTTTGCCTCTGGACTGTGAATTTTGCAAGTGCTTCTTAGTCCCCACCCCCACTTTGGTTGTCCAGGATGGCTAGAGTGGGCTGCACTTGGGTGCTTCCCTTCTCCCATGTGGAAGGCTGAAGTGAGGAGTTGGGTACTTCCCCTACTCCGGGTCAGTTATGTCCTGATAAAACTCCAGAGGGTTAGGCTGGCTCTGGTCAAATATTTTCCCTGGACGGCAGACCTTGTTGAAAAGAATAGAATGACCTGAAAGATTTCAAAATGGATACTTGGTCCCTCTACCTTCCATAAGACATCAGAGCGCATAAAATTATGGGAACCCTCTCCCAGGACCGGGTCCTGCTGGCATTTTTGACTGTCAGACTCATCCACACTGAACCTCCAGCTATTTGTCAGTTACAGGCTGTGACCTCAGATCTCTGGTGGGTCTAAGAAGAGTTACTGACTTTTCAGTTTGTTGAACTTTTTACGTTTTTAGGATAGAAAGGCACCTGGAAACAGCAATGACTGATTTTTGAAGACTGAACCAGTTTTACATACCTGGAATAAATATCACTTGGTCACAGTGTAAAATTCTTTATATATATTAGAGTATTTTGTTTGTTACTATTGTAGTAAGAAATTTTGTTTACATTTATGCGGGATGTAACACGGACTTCATTGAATGGGTTCGAAAGTGTTCCCTCCTCTATTGTTGGAAGACATTGTGTTGAGGTGGTATCAATTTTTTAAATATTTGGTATTATTCTCCAATGAAACCACATAAGTGGTTTTGAGGGGAGTTTTAAAAATGATGAATTCAATTTCCTGAATAGTTTTCATATAAGTTATCGATTTCCTATTCAGATGATTTGGGGTAGTTTTTATTTTTCAAGGAATTGGTTCATACCTTTTAATTTGTGAAATTCATGTACGTAGAGCTACTGACAGTATTCCTTTTAATGTCTGTTGGGTGTAGAGTGGAATCTCTTGTTTTCTTTCTTTTATTAGTAATTTGTCTCTTCTCCACCCCTAAAATCTTTTGTTTTGCTGGAGGCGTTTATCAATTTTGTGAATCTTTTCAAGGAATCAGTTTTTGTTTCACTGATTTTTCTCTAGTGACTTTGTTTTCAATTTTATTGATTTTTGTTCTCATCTTCATTATTTTTTCTTTCTACTACTTTCGGTTTATTTTGCCTTTCTTTTTCTAGCTTCTTTAAGTGACTTAATTGACTTGAGAATTTTCCTCTTTTTTAAAGTCAGCATTTAGTTTGGTAAGTTTTCCTTCCAGAATTGCTTCAGCTGGTGTCTCGCAGGTGTGGATGGGTTGTATTTTTATTTTCATGAGACATTTAATTTTACAGACTTGTAACTCAAGAACTATTAAGGATCTTGATGGGGGAAAAATGCTCATGATAAGTTGGTACACTAAAATACAAATTACTGCAGAGAATCCTGATGACTAGAAATAGATTCTGGCCACTACTGTCATTCATGGGCAAATAAACCTCCATATAGTTTACCTCCTTAGTAACTAGGGGAATACAGAGAAACAGTTTTTAATCTTTATCAATTAATCTAATTATAAATTTAACTTTCATATTTATATGCTACTTTAACAGAAACATGAAGCACACCGAAAAATTTCACAAACATGGAAAACGAGATTTAGACCAAGTATGAGTCAAGTCACATGGCTCATGTTAATTACTGATACATTACATTATGTTCACCTGGCCTGGTTGTTATTAGAGGACGCTGGCTAAAGACGGCTAATTTCATAATGAACACAGTACATAATGCTTTTCTTACCTCTGGGACAGCCATTTAAGTTAACAGCTGATAGACATTGATAAACTCAACCTCTCTGTGTTAATTTGATGTCAGGGCAAAGGATTTGCAATTGTTAAAGCTGTTGTTTATACCATCTGGACCCCATGAACAGGTGCACCCCCTTCTCTGTGGCTGATGCACAGAATCAGAATAGCTCAGAGCCAACGGGCATGGTGCCTGCTCATGGAGGGCCGTCCACGGGAAGGAGTGTCTCATTCCCTTCAGGGCCTCCACACTCCATCTCTTCAAGTGCAGTCTGTGTTGAGTTCCCCGTTTTGCCCTGGTTACGAGCACAATTAGCCCATGATGGGTGTTCATTTAGGGTGTACTGAACTCACAATACTTTAGGCTGAAGCTCACAAATTCTAAATCAAGCCTGAACCTGCTGGGACATTTGTCATACGAAGGATCCCTCCTGGCTGCTCCTGGGTCTCCCGCAGGACCACCTTCCCCAGTGACAGCCTCAGTGCCCAGCGATGGGCTGGGAGCCCCCGGGGACAGGAG
This sequence comes from Panthera leo, assembly GCF_018350215.1. NCBI lineage: Eukaryota > Metazoa > Chordata > Mammalia > Carnivora > Felidae > Panthera > Panthera leo. Next base: position 63,989,404 of record NC_056680.1, on the reverse strand, counting down.
CCACAACTACGCTGCCATTTCATCCCAGGGTCTAGGACTGTAGGCAGCACAGGGCTGGAGCTCAGGAAATACACAATCAGGTTACAGTTTTAGAATTAAATAATGAACGGACATGACTAAAATAAAACTAATACAGCCCTGCTGATGGGTAAGTTGCCAATATCCTTCAGATTTTGACAGCAAGAAATGGAAAGCAGCAATTAGACATGGAATTAATGAAGAAAGGTCTCCACAGGTGCCTGGAGGCATATCTCCTTCTCTTCCATCAAAGACCAAACATTGAGGAACAGCCCAGCGCACGAGAATGACAGGGCAACGGAGCAGAAATCCATACGGTGTAGGAGCCCAGCGGGGCCAGCACTGGCTCAAGGCAGCTCATTTTATTTCAGGCACTAGACTATTGGCATTCTTTCCTTTGGAGCCATGCATTAAAATAAGATTAATTCCCAAGTATACCGAACTCCACATCAGTTTCCCATCTTGAAACAGCTACGTCTTCCCTACCCTGTTGTAAATCGTGTTCCCTACCCCACAAATCTGACTTCTGAAGATGAAATCTCCCGCTGTTATTTGCACAGAGGAAGCAACATCTAACGCATTTCAATTTCCCTCTCATATACCTGGTGTATGTTAGATTCGTAGGGCGTTGGTCTCAAAAAGCCAGGAAATACTGTTTTCCTAACATGCATTTTCATCTCCCCGCCAAGTCAAATGAAATAACCAAGTATATGTTCACGTGTTTGTGTGTGCATACATGATCACGGGCACATGCATGCTCTTCTGGGAAGGGTCTAGTACAAAATCATTTTTTAACCAGAAAGTGGGAAAAAAAAGAGCAATTAAACCAAGGAAAAATCTTAAATGGCACTAAATTATGCATGAAAACTAAACAGACTTGGTCTCTGTAGAAAACCTTCTTCTTCAAAAGAAACAGGACACACAATGTTCCACACAGTTTATGATTCCTTTCGGCTTCCTGGGAACCCGCCCTTATTCTGATTCCCGGACCTTAGGGGATAACTGCTGGGTCATCTTTCTCCTGTTCTTCCAAGTGGATCCAACTTATCATATACCACCCAGTCTGCATTGGAATTCAAGAAACAAAATAGTTCTTCATTTTTTTTTTTTTGAGAGAGAGAGCGAGCGAGCACACAATCGGGGGAGGGGACTTCAGGGGAGTGGCAGAGGGAGAGAGAGAATCCCAAGCAGGCTCCACGCTCAGCACAGAGCTGGACGTGGGGCTCGATCCCACGACCCTGGGATCGTGACCTGAGCTGAAATCATGAGTCAGACAGACACTCAACCAACTGAGCCACCCAGGTGCCCCATTCCTTCATTTTTAAGTGAAGCAAAAGTTCTCAGAAAACGCTTTGGGGGAAATAATACGGCAGGCTCGAAGGAACGAGAGAAGTATCTTCCAAAGTTCTGAGAAATGGCGAAAGGTTTGCTGTTTAAAAAAAGTCGCCACTGTTAAATAAATTGGGGTCAGGTTTCATTAAACAACTCAGATGGGGTTCCTCTCCTGAAGATCTTTCCGGAGGCTTCACTCTGCTAGTAGGTGCTGATAAGCTTGGAGGAAGGGCTCGAGTGTGCCTGTTCTAAACTCACTTGACCATGAAGGCCTTTATGCACAGTTATTAATACCATGATGGCCATTTCTAGTCCGCAGATCGGTGTCTGGAACAGGAGGCAATAAAATACGTGTGCAAAGGATGGCTGACCCCTTCGCATGGTGCATGCAGAGCCCCCAGGTGGACACTGGGGGGCAGCACAGGACAATGCACCCGTAAGGATGCCCCGCAGGCCCATCTCCCAGCCCACACCCCCCCAAATGTCTCTAACACATTTTTACTGAACTTAGTTACAGAATTAACTTAGTTACAGAATTACAGTTGCATTAGCAACTGGTAAGAATCCATTAAAACCAGGAGAAGAAAACGGTTGACCTCAGTACTGGACATGTGTTTAAGGCTGTGTTAAAAGCAAGAGATTGGGGGGCGCCTGGGTGGCTCAGTCGGTTAAGCGTCCCACTTTGGTTCAGGTCATGATCTCGCAGTTTTGTGGGTTTGAGCCCCGCGTCGGGCTCTGTGCTGACAGCTCGGAGCCTGGAGCCTGCTTCAGATTCTGTGACTCCCTCTCTCTCTGCCCCTGCCCCACTCATGCTCTACCTCTCTCTGTCAAAAATAAATAAACATTAAAAAAATATTAAAAAAAAAAAAAAAAAAGCAAGAGATTGGGAATGTCCTGTCGCCGGTGAGCGTGTGAGGGGGACAGTCTATGGTGTGTGCTAGAGGAGGACCAGCAGAGGAAAGGCCTCAGCGAAATCATACACGGCGGGTGCACAAGCAGGAGAGGGAGGGACAGAGCCCGTGCACCAGCGATCCAGCAAGCAGTAAAATGATGATTAATTTTTTTTTAATGTTTTATTATCCATTTTTGAGAAACAGAATGTGAGCAGGGAAGGGGCAGCAAGAGAGGGAGTCACAGAACCCAAAGCAGGTTCCAGGCTCCAAAGCAGGCTCCAGGCTCTGAGCTGTCAGCACAGAGCCCAACGTGGGGCTCGAACCCGTAAACTGTGAAATCATGACCTGAGCTGAAGTCTGACGCTTTACCGACTGAGCCACCCAGGTGGCCCTAATAAAACGTCGATTGCAGTGAATAGAACACTCTATGTGCCTGTGAAGAAAAACGTGTCCCCAACACACAGACGACAGCAGGTAACCATTACTTGTTGAACATCAATACAGACCCACTGTTGTGTGAGAAGCTTGCTGGACCCTCACCTGGTAAGCTCCGCAAGGTACTGTCTTGTTGACCTTTTTACATACTTTTCATTGTCCAGAAAAATGCACACTTAGTTGTAGCGAACACAAGTCAACACACCCCTGAACCTGCCACGCCAACCAAGGATCAGGACAGGACACTGCTGGGACCTGAGAAGCCCCTGGTGCCCGGGGCCTCGAGGCTCAGCAGAAGTTGTAAGGGTGTCCGTGTCTGCACGTCGTAGGCTCAGAATCATCACGTGCACACCCGTCCAGAGCATGCTGTCCCCAATGCAATGCTCATGTGATTCACCCAGGCTGCTGCATGCGGCTGTATTTAGTTCATTCTAGTTTTTTTATTTTTTATTTTTGAGAGAGAGAGCACGAGCAGGAGGGGGGCAGACAGACAGAGAAGGGGAGAGAGAGAATCTAAAGCAGGCTCTGTGCTCAGCATGGAGCCCGACTCGGGGCTCCATCCAGTGACGGTGAGATCATGAACTGAGCAGAAATCAAGGGTCGGGGACTCAACTGTCTGAGCCACCCCGTCCATTGTACCGTGTTCCATTTTGTGAATATTCTCCAGTTTATTTATCCTTTCTATTATTGATAGGTGTTTGCCTTCCAAATTTGCGTCAATAGTAGAGGCTAGAGTAGCATAGTGGTAGCTGTCATGGGACTATAAGCTGGTATAAACATTCTTTTTTCTTTTTAAACTATTTTAAGTTTATTTATTTTGAGAGAGAGAGAGAGAGAGAGAGAGAATCTCAAGCAGGATCCGTGCTGTCAGCACAGAGCCCGACACGGGGCTCGACCCCACAAACCATGTGATCATGGCCTGAGCTGAAGTCGGACACTTAACTGACTGAGCCACCCAGGCGCCCCTGCTATCAACATTCTTAGACACGATGTTGGTAGTGCTCCCACCTCAGGAGTGGGGTGCTCAGGTATGTGACCTTTCAGCCATAGCAGAAACGCATATATATATATTTTCCCAAAGCACTTGTGCCATTCAGACTTCCAGAATCAGCACGTGGTAAGTCCCGTTCATCCGGATTCTTGGCAACATCTTTTACTGCTAGTTTTTATTCTATCTGATCAGGTCTGGTGGATGTGTCATAATATTGGATTGTGGTTTTAATTTGCATTTCCCTGATCACGGATGACTTCAATCTTCCCTTTCGAAGTGCACCATCCAAATCTTTTGTCATTAGTGTCCACTGGGTTGTCAAGATTTTCTTCTTCATTTGTAAGAGATCTTCACATCCCACGGGTGGGTCCTTTGTCTGATATGTGACTGCGAGTCAGATTTCCAGTTATAATTATGAAATTGCTGTCTTTCCTTTTGGCTCTTCCAAATTTGCTTCACATACTTTAAGGGTATGCAATTAGGTACATATACATTTAGATTCGTGACGTGTTCTTATTATAGTGATCCTTTTAGCGCTGGTCTCTCGTGATGGATCTTGCCTTAAAATCTAAGTCAGGGGCACCTGCGTGGCTCAGTCGATTAAGCATCCCACTCCTGATTTCGGCTCGGTCATCATCTCACAGTTCGTGGGATTGAGCCTTGCATTGGGCTCCAAGCTGACAGTGTGGTCCCTGCTTGGGATTCTCTCTCTCTCCCTATCTCTTTGCCCCTCCCTCGCTCATGCATGCACGCTATCTCCCTTTCTCAAAAATAAATAAACTTTTTAAAAAATGATACATTATCAGACATCAACGTAGCACCAACTGCTTCCACTAGTTAGCTTACAGGGTCCGTCTACATTCAACATTCAAAAAAATTTTTTTTAAGTTTATTTATTTTGAGAGAGAGAGAGAGAGAGAGAGAGCATGGACAGGGGAGGGGTAGACAGAGAGAGAGTCCTAAGCAAGCTCTACACTGTCAGTGAAGAGCCCAAGGGCTTGAACTCACAAATGTGAGATCATGACCTGAGCCAAAATCATGAGTTGGACACTTAACTGACTGAGCCACTCAGGTGCCCCAACATTTTTTTTTTGTCTTATAGTTAAAACATCTTTAGAAAGCAGAAGATAGAGTTAAAAGAAAAAAAAACACCTCTGTGAAAATCTTTATCTTTTAATCATACTGAATTTTTATTTGACACAATGCTGAATACATTTGGGCTGAAACCTATAGCCTTGGGACTTACTTTCATTTGTCCCATCTGTTTTGATTGCTTTTTCTTCCTCTGTTGTCTTCTTGGGGATTAATCCCGCACTTCTCTTCCCTTTGATCTCCTCTCTTAGCTTGGATATTTTTCTGCTTGAAATGCTCCTTCGAGTGGCCTCTGTAGTTTGGGGCCCACTGGCCACACCCCACGATTTCTCTTCTGTTGTGTTTTCAGGAGGACTAGAAGTATTTTTGTGGAGCCTTCATTTCCGGAGGATACTTCTGTGGCTTGTGGAGTTCTAGGTGTGAATTCTTTTCGTACTTCAAGCCCCTGCTACACTTTCCTGCCCTCTAGAACCCTCGCTGAGCCGTTGGTGCTGGATAGGGCTTTGTTCCCTCAAAGATAAAATGTCCCTCCTTCGGTTCGCTCCCAAGACTTCTGGGCTCCTCTTTGGTTTTCGATGGGTTTTTACTCTTTGTGTTGCTGCTGGATTTCTCCGGGTTTATTCTACTCCAGGTGAGTAAAGTTTCTGGACTTGTGACTTCTGTTGGACTTCCTTGACCAGCTTTTTTTCAGGGTTGCTTTTTTTTTTTTTTTTTTCCCATTTCATTCTGTCCCTTTATTCCTTCTGCGATGAAAACAGTCATGCATCAGACCTTCTGTCTTTCTATGAACACTTTACATTACTTTTGTCCCCACTCTCTTTCCTCTGTCTACCTCATCTGGGTATTTTCTATGGTTGGGCTTTCTTTTCTTTTTCTTTCTTTCTTTCTTTCTTTCTTTCTTTCTTTTCTTTCTCTCTCTCCTTTTTTCTTTCTTTCTTTTCTCTTTCTTTCTTTCTTTCTTTCTCTCTTTTCTTCAGTGTTTATTTTTACGGGGAGAGGGGTCAGAGAGAGACAGAGAATCCCAAGCACATTCCATGGTGCTGTCCACGCAGAGCCTGATTCAGGGCTCAAACTCGCAAACCACGAGATCCTGATTGGAGCCAAAGTCAAGACACTTAACCAGCTGAGCCACCCAGGTGCCCCGACGGGTGCACGTTCTAGAGTACCTGCTCTCTGCTCTGCCTCCTCTTTTTAGTAAACCTTCTACTGAATTCGGAGTTTCTTTTTGCATTTTTCAATTTTACAACTTTTTCAATGCGATCCGGTTCTCAGGGACATTCTCCAGCTTTTCTTCTGTCTCCTTGAGCATTAACAGAGTTCTTCAAAAACCCCATGTGATATTTAATATTTCTTGATACACTTGTGAGTCTGTTTCTTATTTCCTATTCTGTGGTGCTCTTCATCTGGGTCATTTGGTTTTTTTTCTTGGCCTGCCTGGCCATTTTTTATTAGATGTTAGGGCAACATTGTGAAGGCTGTGGGTGATGCCTTTGGCACGGGTGGCAGGGGACGGGAGTGGTGTCTTGATCCAGCTGACAGCAGACTGTTGGCATTGTTGGGGCTGGTCTGCTGGTCTCCCCATCACTCCCTGGGATGTCTCAGTTGAAAGCCGCTGATGTCTGTGGGGGCTCCTCCACCTTGGAGGGCCCTCGATGCCGTCCCCGTCCTCAGCCCTGCGATCCCCAGAAAGATCTCTGCCCAAGTCCCAGGCACCCGCTGCTGCTTTCTGCTTGGGTTCTGCTGGCCTGGCCTTGCACATGTGCGGCTCAGGAGTCTGGGAACGCTTAGGAGTCGGATGCTTATCCGACTGAGCTACCTAGGCACCCCTGTTTTGTTTTTGTTTTAAATGTGTGTATACTCAATCCAGCCTTAGAGCTGACCTCAATGGGACTTTTCTGCATACACCTGTTTCATCATGGCTAAGAATAGAGCACGGGTTTAGAATTTTGTTGCCCACGTGTATCTGACTCACCATTCTCAAAGGAGAAAGGAACAGATCATAGGTAGCCCGGGAAGGGGGCACGTTCACCTGCAGAGGCCGGTAAGATGTTACCATCGTATAGGCCAGAGAAAGGAAACCCAGAAATATCAAGAGAGTAGAGCCGAGGTTAGATATTAGACTTTCTTTTGCAAAATGTATACTTGTCTCTGGAGTTTTCTGGAGGCCATCTACCTACCGTGCCAGATAGCCTCTCTGTTTCAAAATCTCAAGTAGGAATGAGTGATGGTGACACACAGGGACATGTGTGGGCTGTTGCTGAAGACCCTCAGAGGCTTCGGGAATTCAGTGGGCTATTTACAAGCCATGTTGATTCAGTCTGTCATTCCTTTCCAATTTGCACTTTTCCTTCCAGTAAAGGTTCAGCGGTCAACGGCAAAAGCCACGTGTGGGAGCCCCGAGGAGGAGTTCCAGGTCTGCAGGGATGTCCTTGTGTGTTCAGAATTCTGCCCACCCCCTGGGACCGGGGCTGCACTGAGACAGGGCTCCCAGCTTCAACCTGGCCTTCAAAGTCCCAGCGGTGCGTCCCTCCCTCCCCCCTGCGGGTGCCCCCCACCGAGCCTGCACAAAGGCTGAGGGACTTCACCAAAGCCTGGGATCAATCATAATTTTGTGAAATAGGAAAAAAAAAACAAACACTATAGTCCTAACAGAATAGCACATACCAGAACCGTAACTTTATAGCCTGATACCACACCTAAATTGTTATCTGAACAGGATCTCAATTTTGGAGGGGTGCCTGGGTAGCTCAGGTGGTTGAGCATCTGACTTCACAGTTGGTGAGTTCGAGCCCTGGGGTCAGGCTCTGTGATGACGGCTCAGAGCCTGGAGCCTGCTTTGGATTCTGTGTCTCCCTCCCTCTGTTTCTCCCCTGCTCACTCTCCGTGTCTCTCTCTCTCAAAAATAAACATTAATTTTTTTAAAAAAAAACAACGCACCTGCAGACAGACTCTGCCATGGACACAGAATAGTCCTGAAATTGAGGTGAAACTCCAACGGGAACCAAAATCAGATACTTTTTAAATCACTGAAAGGATAAAAGCAAACAAAACATAAAACTGAACAAAACCCACAAAAACTAACCTAAAAAAGGACCCATAAAACATAAAGCAGCAAAGTCTCATGGGGTCCCACAGTCGTTAAGATGGAGATCTCTGTGTCTACTAAAAGCTGAATCTTTTTAGTTAAAAGCAAGGAAGAAAAACCAAAAGAAGAGAACCAAAGGGTGGCTGGCAGGGAACATAAATACAAATCGACCATCAGAAAATCTAAATAGAAGGATTAATTTTAAGCAATACCTCATTCCTACAGAAAGCAATTCATCATATTATACAGAGAAATGAAGAGGGAAATCTTGTAATAGAAATGAAATGAAGAAAGAACATTTTAGCCTTTACGCATGCCAAAGAGCATGCCCGTGAAATACTTGAAGAAATACCCATTTGGAATCAAAATCAGAAAGTACAGTCACATCAGTTTAAATTGCCTCTATAACACAAGGCATTTTAACTCAAGGGTTTATGGCTACAGGAAACGCCATTATTGTTGCAGAGGTCAGGCTAAAACAGCGAACCCGCACCTTCAAGCACGAACATTCTTTATGTCTGAATTCTCCAGGGCTTTTACGAAAAGTGACTCAGAGCCGTGCAGACTCAAGCCCAGTTTACCGGGGTTTCTTCTTCCATCACCACACGGTGGTGCCCGGGATGCACTTGGCATTCACCCAGCCTGGTAGCTTCAGACACCACCCAGCTCCCCGCCCTCCCTCCCCTGCGGCTCCCCAGCCTCCGGGCTCCAGCCGGTCCCCTCGGACACCCCCAGGGCCTTTTCGAATTTGCATCAGAAATTTAACTCTGATCTTCCCCAAACTTCCTTATTCTGCAGCTCTCCCCTTGGCGGGAACCTCTGGTTGCACAGAGCTGAACCCAGAGGCATCTTGGACTCCTGTCTCTTTCTCAGATGCCGCCCCCAAGCACCAGCACCCTCACCTGCTTTACCCTGCAAAGCATGGGGTGACCACTGACTCCCCACAGCCTCCAAGGCCTCCCGGGGCCCCAGTACTCTAAGCCTCAGGGCCTCTGTGCTCCCCCTGGGCCACCCTGGGCTTCCCGCTGGCCCCGCCCCTGTCCTTGCAGGTGAGAAGGGCAGAGGGATGCAGCCAGCAGCCAGCCAGCCCATCCCTCCTCTGTGCTGCCTGCCTCCTGCCCCCCTTCCCATCTGTCCCCAGGAGAGGGTCCTCCCGCCCCCCCTTCCCATCTGTCCCCAGGAGAAAGGCACCTCCGCAGTTCCTGTGTACCGCGTTCACGCCACACCCCCATCCAGACGCATGCCTGGCCACAGCAGCTGAACAGCATTTCTTTCTTCGCTGGATGCTTATCTTTCCTTCCCTTCCCTGCTTATCACTGTTCCCTAAAATTCCACTTTGTATAGTGTATCTTGGATCCAAAGAACAACCAAATTCTGTTATGTATTATGTTAGCTTCCCATTAATTTATTTGGGGGGCTGTGTAATTGAATAATTTAGGTTACTCTACAAGCATCCTTTTTGCCCCCAGTATTGTAACAGATAAAAGGAGAACAGGTATTATTTTCTTAAAAAGCGTATCTTGGCATTTCACTCTTAGCGTTAGCCTGAGTTGAAACAGACATTTCTTGTAGTTAAAAAAAAAAGTTTTTAGAAAAAATCCTAATTATTTCGGGAGCTATTACATTTCAGAATATATTTTGCTTATATTTAGTTCACTGTCATATCTCTATCGAAACATGGGATTTTTCTGCAGTTTGTCAGAGCAATTTTCTTTTTAATTTGGTTGTGGTGTAATGATCCTAATTTTATTAAATTTATCGAGACACTTTCTCTCCTTTTATGTGTTAATTTTAACTAGATACCTATTATTTGCTTCTTGAAAGCTTGCAAAAAGTCACCATGAGAACTTTTCTGAAACTAAATTAACAATTACTTCAATTTCTTACAAGCTTTTAAGACCATTCTAGTTTTCTACTTCTGCTTTTGGGACATTTTAGTAAGCCCAGAAGTATCCCACTTTTTTGAGATTTTATTTATATATTTATTTATTTATTTAACTTCTTTGAGATTTTAATATTTTATTAAATAATCAACTATGTATTAAAACTTACAATTGTACAATGGATTCCTCAGTAATACAAATTCAGCCCCACAACTCATAGCTTGTATTTTTCCCCAATTTTATAAATTAATGTTTTTCTTCTTTTTATCTGACTTGTTAGAAGTTAGACCTTTATCTTTGGTTTGGTCAAAGAGTTTGTTTTCTGAGTATCAATTTCTTTCTTTTTTTTTCTTTCAATGTTTTTATTTATTTTCAAGAGAGAATGACAGAGTACAAGCAGCGGAGGGATATAGAGAGAAAGAGACACAGAATCCGAAGCAGGCTCCAGGTTCTAAGCTGTCAGCGCAGAGCCCGATGTAGGGCCTGAATCCACAAACTGCGAGATCATGACCTGAGCCGAAGTCAGTAGCTTAACCGACTGAGCCACCCAGACGCCTCTGAGTGCCAATCTCTGATCTTGTCTTAGTTTCTCTGTCTCAGAGGGACAGCCTGGCACACTGGGGCAGAGAAACCCTGGGCGACAGAGCAGCGGGGGGACAGGCCAGAGGACATGTAGATCCCTGCCAGTCCTGTCGAAGGGCGGACTGAGCCTTGGGCTGGCTGCTGCTTCAGTAAGCAGGGACGAGGTGCAACAGAATTCAGACAAGAAAAATACACAATTGCTTCTTAAAAATTGCCTTAATTCCCTTTTTAGGAATTAGAGCAGAGAATCCGATTCCATTACGATTAGTTCTTTTCCCATGCTGCTTGAACGTGACATTTCCAAGCGTTCCACATTAATCTCTCCATCTGAAATCTGGGGGTTGGGAAGCCAAACGTCAGTGTGGCAGCACAACGCTTGGGCTTGTCTGTCTGTCTGTTGCTCTCCCTCCTCCCCCCACCTCCCCCACCTTCTTTTCCTACCCACCTTACACGGTTGTATACAACCATTAGAGTGGAAATCTGAACTACACAATGTACACGGTTAAAGAATAAAAGAGAACAGGGTGATGAACACAGTGGCAGTTCATTGATATGGAAAAATAATGTTTTCCTCTCTCTTTTTCTAATCTGCTCCTTATTGCCGCAATGTTACAAGATGAGGTGGGGAGCCAGGGGGCAGGCTTTGCGGAACAGAGAGAAATATTCAGGAACCGATGATCCTACTCCCTTTTGAAAGCGTTCGACAAATTCCCCATCAGGAAGGGGTTACCGCTCCGTTAGTTGTGTTTTCTGTGAATTTGATAAAAGAACAGAACGAATATTAATGATACCTCCAGTTTGTTAAGTTTTACGGCATGTGTAAATACATTCTTAAATATTTAGGCACAATCATCTTCTGTTTTGAATAATTTTTAAAATGGGAAAAACAATCTGTGTGCAACAGTTAAGCAAGCAGGTGGTGCTTGGATGCTTATCGAGAAGCTGTGTTCATTTGCTCTTAGGCATATAAAATGATGTAAAAACATAATTTATTTTCAGGACTACTTTAAACAAAGAATAGCAAAACTTTGCTCAGAGATCAACTATAGTGAATAATAAACATTTTTATTTTAATGGGTGTTCATTGCTTATAAATATATCCGTAAATTCAACTATAGGGCTGTAATAGTGCTAAACTAAATTACTAAAAATTGTTCTTATTAGATAAAAAGTAGTTTCAATCACTATTTTAAGAAGAGGGATGTTCTGACTTTTTTTTAAGTTTATTTATTTATTTTGAGAGAGACAGAGACAGTACGAGTGGGGGAGGGGCAGAGAGAGAGGCAGACAGAATCCCAAGCAGGCTCCGCACTGTCAGCATGGAGCCCAATGCAGGGCTCGAACTCATGAAACTGTGAGGTGAAACCAAGAGCTGGATGCTTAACGGACTGAGCCAGTCAGGTGCTCCACAAAAAGAAAAACTTCCTTTCAAAAGCCTATCTGTAGTTATGCTAAAAGGAATTTAACCAAATCAAAGGCATATAGGGAAAATTAATATATCCTAGAATAATATTGTGATGTGTTCCACTGATACATCAAGGCATCAAAGAAGACATCCAGATGTCAACAGACATGAAAAAATGCTCAACATCACTCCTCATCAGGGAAATACAAATCAAAACCACGATGAGATACCACCTCACAGCTGGGAGAATGGCTAAAATGAATGACTCAGGAAACAACAGATGTTAGCGAGGATGCGGAGAAAGGGGAGCCCTCGTTGCACTGTTGGTGGGAACACAGACTGGTGCAGCCACCACGGCAAATGGTATGCAGTTTCCTCTGAAAGTTAAAAGCAGAACTACCCTACAATGCAGAAACCACACCACCGGGTATTTACCCCCCAAACTACAAAACCACTAATTCAAAGGGACACATGCACCCCAATAGCCAAGATATGGAAACACTCCAAGTGACTGATGAATGGATAAAGATGTCGTCTACATACAATGCAATATTATTCAGCCATAAAAAAGAACGATGTCTTGCCACTGGCAATAATGTGTATGGAGCTAGACAATAATGCTAAGTGAAATAAGCCAGTCAGAGAAAGACAATGCCATGTGTTTCACTCACATGTGGAGTTTAAGAAACAAATGAGCCAAGGGGAAAAAAAAGAGAGATAAACCAAGAAACAGACTCTTAACTATAGAGAACAAACAGATGGTTACCAGAGGGGAGGTGGGTGGGGGATCGGGAAAATAGATGATGGGGATTAAGGACTGCACTTGTTGTGATGAAAAAAATAAAAAATAAAATGCTTTAAAAAAAGAAGTTCTCAAAGAAACTATGGCACACATTTTGTGGGTCTAATAACACATATCTTGAGTCTCCTTCTGATTATTTCCCAAGAGGACAGAAACAACTAAATCCACAGCAAATGAAGACAAAGAGATGTTTTGCCCACGGTTAGAGGTGTAAGGGTGAGCTCTTTTAATTTTTTAAGCATTTTATGAGTTCACTGTCATCCAGACTTGCTGTTACCCCCAACGTAATTTCAGGCCTGGTCTTCTGAAAGTCTCCATAGGAGAAGCTATCATACCAGATGGGGTGGAGTATCTCGTAGGCAGGCGGCACGCTCAAGACCTGAGCTGGGAAACAAAAGGGGAAGCCAACTGGGAGAGTCAGGGCCCAGGCAACGCAGCCAGGCTCTCCTCCTTCTGCTCAAGCATATTTATTGTCACCTCGTCACATCCTGGGCCAGTAACTCCTGAGGACAACTGAACACAAGTGAGACATGGAACTGGCTCCTTCAGGAAAAAGAACTGTGCCGGGATGGGTCTCTGGACAAGATCTTGGCTCCCGAGGATGGAACAGAGAACCCCAGAAAGGGCGAAACACCTGAATAGGCGAGTTACCATAGAAATGATTGACATTCGACTCTTCGATAAAGACACCAAGGCCAGGTAAACTGACATTTGATTTCAATGTAACCTCCAATCCCGCTGTTCTTTAAACTCCTCTGTCTCATGGGGCGCCTGGGTGGCTCAGTCGGTTAAGCGTCCGACTTCAGCTCAGGTCACGATCTCGCGGTCCGTGAGTTCGAGCCCCGCGTCAGGCTCTGGGCTGATGGCTCAGAGCCTGGAGCCTGCTTCCAATTCTGTGTCTCCCTCTCCTCTCTCTCTGCCCCTCCCCCGTTCATGCTCTGTCTCTCTCTGTCCCAAAAATAAATAAACGTTAAAAAATAAAATAAAATAAAATAAAATAAAATAAAATAAAAAAAGAAAAAAGAAAAAAACTCCTCTGTCTTGGGAATAAATGAAGAGCCTCCCAGGAATAGCATGAAGCCAGGAGGACTGAGTATCAAAGCCCGATAAAGATGGTAACCTGAAGGAAATCCAGATTCATCCATAAATAGAAATATAAAAGTTTATTTTATTTTACTTTATTTTACCGAGAGAGAGAGAGCATGATCTGGGGAGGGGCAGAGGGAGAGAGAGACAGAGAATCTTAAGTAGGCTCCACACCTGGCACAGAGCCTGACACGGGACTCGATCTCGCGACTGTGAGATCATGACCTGAAACTGAATTCAAGAGTTGGACACTTAATCAACTGAGCCACCCAGGTGACCCGGAAATACAAAATTTTAAAAGCAAATATAAATATATAGAATTCAGCATTATATAGTAACCAGTATAGGATGATGGACTGAGAAATAAAAGTGTGGTTCAACAGAAAATGTATCATCATGTTTTATATCAATACTTAGAACAGAAAAACCATTTTCATATGAAATTATTTAGCAGATACTCTTAGTAAAACATTGCAAAAGCAGAAAACCTTTAAATAAGAGAATGGTTTACTGAAATCTAATGGGAGTTATTCTCCTGAATGATGAGGCATAAAATTATTTCAATTAAAACCAAGGACTAGAAAAGGATGCCCCCCTGTCACCACTGTTTGATTTAAACTCAGAGACAATGAAACAAAGGAATAAAACAGCTGTACCAGACACCAGAAGCCACTAGGAGTCCATGGGGATGCTGGCAGCAAGAATGATACTCAGAAAACCAAGTAACTTTCTGAGGCTTTAAAATAAGTACACAGAAAAGAGAGGGAGAGAAATATTCCACTGACAATAGCAGGCACACCTAAAAATTAGCAAAGATGGTAAAAAGCTTCCTTAAAAAAAAAAAACAAAAAAATAGTCAAAGAAATGAATCAAGAACCAAAGAGAGGTGTCTGGGTGGCTCAGTTGGTTAAGCATCTGACTTCAACTCAGGTCATGATCACACGGTCTGTGAGTTCAAGCCCCATGTCGGGCTCTGTGCTGACAGCTCAGAGCTTGAAGCCTGCTTCGGATTCTGTGTCTCCTTCTCTTTCTGCCCCTCTCCTGCTCATGCTGTCTTTCTTTCTCTCCCTCAAAAGTAAATAAACATTAAAAAAAAAAAAAAAAAGAACCAAAGAGAAAGACCTACTGTGTACCAGGAAGGGGACATTTCAGATCACAAAGATTGCAGCCCAGGGACTTCCCAACTGGGACTGGGACAGAGCTGTTGATGAACGCCACTCCCTTTGGGTCAGGCCCCGAATTACCTACCGTACCTGCAAGTAGGAGTAAAGCAGAAGGAGATGACGTCCACAGGACTAAGCCTCTGCCTGATCGGCCTGCCGTATGTGCAATCTGTCTATGAAAATATCAACCCTCTCTGGGTATGTTAACATCATCGTTAGTCCCAAGTTATTCCTACAAACTTCTGCAAAGAGACTATCCAGCAAACAGTAAAAAATGAATAAATACCGAGACCAGACAACAAGAATGAAAGGTACAGAATAGAAACATAATTGCTTCAGAGATTGGAATTATCTGACACAGAATGTAAATGAAGTTTGCTGACTATATTAATGAAGGTGAAAGACGAAAATTGAGAATTTTGGAAGCACACTAGAAACTATTAAGAAAGAATCAAGCGGAAGTTCTAAAACTGGAAATATAATAGTCAACATTAAGAAGGCAATGGGTAAGAATGACACAGAGTAGATACATCTGAAAACAGAACGAATGAGGTGGAACGCAGTCGGTTAAGCATCCGACTCTTGACTTCAGCTCAGGTTCCCCACTTGTGAGATCGAGCCCCAAGCTGGGCCCTGTGCTGACAGCACAGAGCCTGCTTGGGATTCTTTCTTTCCCTCTGCCCCTCCCCTACTTGCATGCATGTTCCCACTTTCTCAAAGTAAATAAATAAACATAAAAAAAAATACACAGAGAGTATGTAATTGACATAAAGGAAATAGCAAGAAGCTGAGACTCTGGGAGTTAGCAGACTTTTTCTGTAAAGGGCCAAAGAGCAGACATTCTAGGCTCTGTGGACTAAACAGTCCTAGCCAACTCAGTTTTATCAT
This sequence comes from Panthera leo, assembly GCF_018350215.1. NCBI lineage: Eukaryota > Metazoa > Chordata > Mammalia > Carnivora > Felidae > Panthera > Panthera leo. The sequence continues at coordinate 63,973,749 of NC_056680.1, read as the reverse complement.
GGCAGCAAGAAAGCAGCCATACACAACATGTAGATGAGTAAGTGTAGCTGTGTAGCTGGGCAACGTCATTTATAGAAAGACGCAGTGGGTTGGACTCAGCCAGTCGGCCAGCTTGCCAGGTCCTGGTCTAACCTATGTGAAATTAAAGCACCAATAGTTGATTAGAAAATAATGCCTGAGCAATTTTTTAAGAGATCGGGAAGAGAATTTTCAAAACTTATGAAAGGCTTTATGCCAGAGATTAAAAATATCTCCATCAAAGTAAAAGAGAATAAATAAAAAACAAACTATAATCTTGGAATATCATTATGAAACTGCAGGAGAAAGAAAACAAAAACAAAAACAAACAGCCCAAGAAAAACCAAAAAACACAAAGACAAAATCTTAACATTGAACAGAGAAAAACAGAGCAAAAAGCAGCCCGTGAATAAAGCTGAACACGGAGAGTAAAAGAAAATGAAAAATATCTTCCATTTTCAAAGGAAATGACAGTAAAACTAGAAGTACACATTGAGCAAATGTTCTTTAAGGATTCTTTCTATAAACTGAGGAAGACTTTTTGAGATTCTATATATAAGTGAACTCAGGCTGTATTTGTGTTTTTTTTTTTTTAATTTATTTTTGAAGGATAGAGAGACCGAGCATGAGCAGGGGAGGAGCAGAGAGAGAGGGAGACATAGAATTTGAAGCAGGCTCCAGGCTCCAAGCTGTCAGCCCAGAGCCCGACGCGGGGCTCGAACTCACCAACTGGGAGATCATGACCTGAGCCGAAGTCGGACGCCCAGACGACTGAGCCACCCAGGCGCCCCTCTCAGGCTGTATTTGTAAACAGTTTCAAATGCACAGTGCTGAGGACATTCATTGCCACCAGACCCTTACTAAAGGGTAGTCTTCAGAAAGACTGTTATCATCACAAACACGTGAGTTAATATACATGAGTGCTGTCCAAGGAAAAGGACAATATTAATGCATCGCTATACATAGAACAAAGCTGGAGGCATCAAGCTGCCTGACTTCAAATTATATTTCAAACCCATAGTAGTCAAAACAGTATGGTGCTGGCAGAAAGATTCACATCTAGACCAATGGACTCAAAGGAACCAACACATGAATGGTCAACTCATCTTCCACACAGGTGCCAAGGATACACAGTGGGCAAGGATAATCGCGTCGGCATATGGTGTTGGGGAAGCTGGATCGCCACATGCAAACAGATGAAATTGGACCTCTATCTCACACCACACACAAAACTCAACTCAAAATGGATGAAAGACTTAAACATAAGACCTGAAATCATAAAACTCCTAGAAGGAAAGTTAGAGGAAAAGCTCCTTGACAGTGGTCTTGGGGATGATTTCTTGGATGTGACACCAAAAGAGAAGGAAAAGAAAAGAAAAAGCAAACATAAACAAGTAGGACCATATCAAATTTAAAAGTTTCTACAGAGTAAAGGAAATAATCAACAGAATGAAACACAACCTACAGGATGGAAGAAATATTCACAAGCCGTGTAATCCAATTAGGGGTTAATATCCAAAATATATAAGCAACTCAACAACTATATTAAAAAGCAAATCAGGGCACCTGGGTGGCTCCGTCAGTTAAGTGTCTGACTGTGGCTCAGGTCATGATCTCACAGTGGGTTCAAGCCCTGCGTCAGGCTCTGTGCTGGCAGCTCAGAGCCTGGCGCCTGCTTCGGATTCTGAGTCTCCCTCTCTCTCTACACCTCCCCCACTCACGCTCTGTCTCTCTCAAAAATAAACAAACATAGTAAAAAAAAAAAAAAAAAAGAAACTCAACAAAATATATAAGCAGCTCAACAGCAAAAACGCACAAACAAATCGCCTGAATAAAAATCTGGCAGGAGACATGAACAGACTTTTTCCTAAAGAAAACAGAGAAGGCCAACAGGTACATGAAAAGATGTTCAGCATCACTCATCATCATGCAGGAAATGCAAATCAAAACCACAGTGAGGTACCACCACACACCTGTTACGATGGCCACGGTTAGAACAAAACAAAAAAGAAAAGTGTCGGCAGAGACGTGGAGGAAAGCGAGCTCTTCCCCACGGTGGGTGGGAACGTAAGTTGGAGCAGCGGCTACGGAAAACGGTACGGAAGTTGCTGAAACAATGTAAAGTACAACTACCATATAACCCAGTCACACAAAGGAAACAAAATCACGGTCTCAAAGAGAGATCTGCACCTTCATGTGCACTGCAACATTATCCACAATAGCCGAGATACGGAAACAACCTAAATGTCTCTTGACGGGTTAACGGGCACAGAAAATGTGATACGGGGGCACCCTGGTGGCTCAGTCGGTTGAGCGTCCAATTTTGGCTCAGGTCATGATCTCACGGTTCGTAGGATCAAGCCCCACGTTGGGCTCTGTGCTGACAGCGTGGAGCCTGCTTGGGATTCTCTCCCTCTCCCTCCCTCCCTCCCTGCCCCTCCCCTGCTCATTCGCTCCCTCTCTCAAAAAAATAAATAATAAACTTAAAACATGAAAAAAATAATAAAGGCTTAAATGAAAGCAGCTAGCTGATAGTGACTCTCCAGGGTATAAAAGTCATGACTCATAGATAGGAGGATGGTAACCCCCCAGTTCCTGGCTCTCTGTGTCCACCTCCTCCCCTCCCCCATACTAACAGATAAACCACAGCCGTCGCAAACCAGGACCTGTCCACCCGCGAGTCTGGGCAAAGCTGGACAAGATGAGTTAACGAACACGTGACTCAGGGGACACATCTGAGCACCAGTTCCGCGCCAGGAAAGCGTCTGTGTGTGCCCACGTATTTTTCTCATTTGACTTTCACACCACCACTGATGGATCAGGCAGCAGCAGCAGCCTTCCCCCCAAGTTTCTTCTGGCATCGTCTCTAATTCTGGAAGGGAACTGGCCTTCAAGGAGAGAGTCCTGCAACGCCAGTGCATGCTAAGGAATCAATGTGGTTAAAAGCACACCTTCCAAACCTGTCAAAAGGAATTCAGCAAAGGCACCAGGAAATGAGCCCATCGAGAGCACCGCGCTGATAAATTTAGACTTTGTGTTTTAAGTTGACTTGGCAGGTTGTGTCAAATTCCTCAGACGTGAAGGCTTAGCAAATAAAGCAACTCTACAACAGTAATTAAGAGAATCGTTTTCAAGCTAATTATGCTGTGTTTCTGCATGCCAAATAAAACCGCCGTGACAGGTGACGATTGAACACAGATACCAACTGTCAGAAAAAAGGCAGGAGGAAGGGGATCTTAAAATAGGATGAAACGTCAAGGCTCATGAAAAGGAAACTTCGTCCCTTGACCCCTGTGCTGGGGCGGCTCTCAGTTACACTCATATAGTTTCGTCAAGTCGGTATTTGGCCCAAGGACTACATTAAGTATGAATTATGTAAAGAGCGTATCCCTGGATGCACCTGAAGACTTATACGATACTTAGATGAGAGTCTGTGGTCTTAAACGAACTTTTGCATACATTTAGTTATTTTTAGAACTCTGTGAGACAAGATGCTATTTTCCCACTTTATAGATGTGAAAACTGAGGTGCACAGGTAATCCGTGACTTGCCCAAACTCATCAGCCACGAGGTGGCAGACAGAAAATCAAAATCCGGTCTTATAATGATTATTTATGTTTTTGAGAGAGAGACAGAGCATGAGCAGGGAAGGGGCAGAGAGAGAGAGGGAGACACAGAATCCAAAGCAGTCTCCAGACTCTGAGCTATCAGCACAGAACCTTACGCACAAATTGTGAGATCATGACCTGAGCCAAAGTCAGACGCTTAACCGACTGAGCCACCCAGGTGCCCCCAAAATCCGGTCTTTTAAAATGGTGACGGGTATTGAGGAGGGCACCTGTTGGGGTGAGCACTGGGTGTTGTATGGAAACCAATTTGACAATAAATTTCATATTAAAAAAAATAAAAAATAAATGGAGGGCATATGTAGTCTCTACTGAACCAGCCATAACTGTTCCTCACGTGGAAAAATTCTCTGTATTTTCCAATCTCCTTGCACGATACATTTTAGCGTCCTACCACACAGTTGTGAATGACTCAGCCGTGGAGCAGAGGTCCTCACCAATTACTTATGTATCTGAGCCAGACTTCTGTAGGTCATGGCCTACAAAGTGGATTATTTCTTCCGGATAAGCTTCTAGAAGTACAACCCCCAGGTCACAAATTCTGAACATTTTTAACACTCGATACCTGTTGTCAAGTGGTTTTCCGGAAATATTACAGGACTTGCATTCGCTGTACAGAATGAGTGCGTTAGTGAAGCACTGACGCCTTCTGTTCATTCTTCGGCCCCTGCTGACCACGTGCCCGCTACGTGTCGCCTACCGTACAGACGCCAAGGATACAGTGGCGAAAAGACCAGGCATGATTCCTCTCCTGGAGGGATAGAGCCTAGTGGGAGACACAGACACTACCCAACACCAACAGTAACAAGTAGCCACCCTCTGTGTGTACTTACTAAGGCTGGGAGTTGTCTTCTGCACTAAATATATATGAAATAACACGACTCTCAAACAGTCCCTCACATACTATCACTGCCTCCTTGCAAGAGCAAAGTGGGGTGAAGCGGCTGACCCCGGGCCGCGGAGCTAGGAAGGAAAGGGGCGTGTGGCCCCCGCAGACCGTGACTCCTCCCACCAACAGACTAACCACTCACGTGATGTCCAACCAGAGTGTGCAGCATCAAGGACACTCCCTCTCTGGTGCATCTCGCCCTCAGCACAGGGGGCCCCCACCTTGTGAAAGGAGGGGATCCAAATACTTGTATTTCTTCCCCTGTTATTTGTCTATTACAAACTCTTTTGTAGAAACAATATCATCAACAGTCTCTAGTCCTGTCTCCGAGACTTACTTTACCCATTTGGATCGACGACGTTATAAGGATAAAAGTACTTCAACTACACCTTTGCATCAGTTAAAACTAAGCTCCAGGGGAAACTGGAAGTCCAGGAAATTCCCTCCTACAGGGAGGGACGGGTGGAAGGCAGGAATCTTCAGTGGTGGTTGGAGATGGATGCACAAAGGAGGTGAAGATCCACGGCCGACTGACTCCTGGCCCCACGGGGCTTAGAAGGAAGGCGGCCTGGCCTGGGGCTGCTGATAGCCTTTTCCCATTTTTACAGCAAAGGTGTAAGTTCCAGAAAAGAAAAAGGAAGAGCATAAACGCCCCCAGGCCTGCTGCCAGACCTAGCGGCTACATTACCTTCTAACTGTTTTATCTGAATGTGTGTGGATGTGGGCAGGTGTGTGGTTTGCTGTTTCCAAACCTTGGCCCTGACACGCAGGGCAAGGGCTCACCAGGCCCTCCATCGGTCTCATTCTGTCCCCTGCCCCAGAGAAAACCTCCATCAATCTCTGCTGTGTGTGCTGTGGCTGCATTAAAGCACGCGCACACACACACACACACACACACACACACACACCCCAATCGAAATAATGCAGATTTTAATTTGGTTGATTTTTACATTTAAATGAATTTAAATTTAAAAAAATTCAATGCTTATTTAGTTTTGAGAGAGGGAGAGAGAGCAAAAGCAGGGGAGGGGCACAGAGAGAGGGAGACACAGAATCCGAAGCAGGCTCCAGGCTCCGAGCTGTCAACACAGAGCCTGACACGGGGCTCGAACTCACGAACCCTGAGATCATGACCTGAGCCGAAGTTGGACGCTTAACCGACTGAGCCACTCAGGTGCCCCTACATGAACTTAAATTGAAATACGAACGCCTCTTGCTTATTATATCGTTACTTAGCTACCACGTCTTACGACCTTCTCTCCCTGTTGACAGAAATACAAACGCTGGGGGCACCGGGGTGGCTCAGTCCACTAAGCGTCCAACTTTGGCTCAGGTCATGATCTCACAGTCTGTGAGTTTGAGCCCCGCATCGCGTGCTCTGCTGTCAGCACAGCACTGTCCACTCACATCCACTGTCCCCTCTCTCTCTGCCCCTACCCACCCTCAAAAATAAATAAACATTTAAGAAAACACAAATGCTGCATATCAGTACATTACAGGAGTGTGGCATAATTCACTTCTCCGTCCGGCCGATGACCACTGTTTAGACGGTTTCCATTTTTTCCCCATTATTAACAACAGTGATTTAACAAATACATATGTTCTAGTGTCCCTGTATGAAGTCCACTAGGGATTCTCTACCTACCCAGAATCAGAAATGCACGATCTCAGCACGTTGCCTTGCTGTGCACGCTTAGAATTTTAAAACATGCCGCCAGACTTGTTTCCAGAGCAGCCCTTTGGATTCAGACTCACACCAGCTGTGCACAACATGGTCTGTCCACATCCTCGCCACTCACTGTCACCCTTCTTCCTCACGGTACCGGCTGAGAGTCCGCTTTCCCCCATATTGCTTCACGGTTCCCTGAAAACCACCAAGTTTCAACATTTTTTTCACAGTGTTGTTTTCATCAATATTCCCTGTACTGTATCTGCTCCTTCCTCAAATATTAAAAAAAATTTTTTTTTTTTTAGTTTATTTATTTTAAGAGAGAGAGAGAGAGGGAGAGAACACATGAGTGGGGTAGGGGCAGAGAGAGAGAGAATCCCAAGCAGGGTCCACACTGTCAGCGCAGAGCCCAACGCGGGGCTCGAACTCGCAAACTGTGAGATCATGATTGGCACCAAAATCAAGAGTCAGGCAACTGACTGAGCCGCCCAGGCATCCCTCAAATATTTTTTTATTAATTTATAGTTTTAAGTCTATTTGGATGCCAAATCCTTGCCTTTGCGTTCTTTATTGTATTTTATTGTAGAAAAATCTCATATGGTATTTTTTTTTTGTATTTTAGTTTTTTGTATCTTGATGGAGAAAATTTTCATTCCCCTTGATATAAATTCTTACAGATTCAATGACTTACTTTTCACACGTAGACTTCTAAACCACCTGGGACTTACGTTTGCACAAGGTGCGAGGCTGTCTGGGAAGCTGGCCTAATGGGCCTTTCTCCTCCAGGGTTCTGACGGGGACCCTGCCCTCTCTCTGGGTAGGGACGGGCTAACCCCCAAAGCTCCAGCTACTGAGCATACCTACCGCCAAGCTTTTGAAAAGATCACCTTGTAAATCTTTTCCTCTAGGGACATTCTCGGGTACGTTCCCTTCCTGCATGAGCAATGCTGCTCTTGCTGGCATGCAACTTCCCTGTGTCTTTCAGCAATAATGGGGTGGGGAGGAGTAAGCTCTCTTCGTTCTTGTGAATGTGAAAATGTCTCTGGCCTTAAATGTGAAAATGTCTCTGGCCTTATTCTGGAATGAGAGTGTGATGACCTTCAAATTCTGGTTCAGAACTGTCTGCTCTCGGAACTTTTTTTAAGTACACTATACCTCCAATGCAGAGCCCAGGGCGGGGGCTTGAACTCACGACCCTGAGACCGAGACCTGAGCTGATATCAACAGCTGGAGGAGCTTAACTGGCTGAGCCACTCAGGCACCCCACTCTGCACTTTAAAATAGGTACAGTATGGGGGCACCTGAGGGGCTCAGTCAGTTAAGCATCTGACTCTTGATTTCAGTTCGGGTCAAGATCTTACGGTTGTGAGATTTAGCCCCACATTGGGCTCTGTGCTGACAACACAGAGCCTGTGTGGGGTTCTCTCTCTCCCTTTCTCTCTGCCCCTCCCTTGTTCACACACACACCTATGTGCTCTCTCTCTCTCTCTCTCAAAATAAATAAGGTAAAAAAAAAATTAAAAAGATACCAACAAGAGATGTTACCACTCATCTTACTTTTACTAGTAAAGTTTTCCTATAAATGGATACTATAATCTTTTATCCCTTTATGTATTTCTAATACACTTGTCCGAGGTCCATGTTGGAATGCTCTATTAGCTCTATATCCTTAGGGGTAAACTCTCCAATGCATTGGGTTCCATGGCATGTTTTCCATGGCTTTGTATTTTTTTTTTAGTATGTGTCATCAATTTTGACTATCAACTCATCCTCCAAAGGATTTTCTTCTAAGAAAGTCTGACACATATCCTGGAGCGAGTACACAGGTGTTTTGCCTAGGCTCTGTGGAATTCACCCATTCATTAGTCAGTTTTTAAAAAAAATTTTTTTAAATGTTTATCTATTTTTGAGAGAGAGAGAGAGAGAGAGAGAGGCAGGGGCAGGGGCAGAGAGAGACAGAGACACAGATTCTGAAGCAGGCTCCAGGCTCCGAGCTGTCAGCATGGAGCCCGAGGCTCGAACTCCGTGGAGCACAAGATCATGACCTGAGCCAGTCAGACAGTCAGCTGACTGAGCCACTCAGGCACCCTCATTAATCAGTTTTTTGATAGTTTCTTGAATTAGGATGCCCCCCACAAAGATCAGTATAAAATGAGAGGGAAGAGCTACATTCCTCTCCTGTGAAGGACTCGATTGGAATCATGGTGTATTATCCCAGCCCAGGTTAATGGGGGAAATTTTCTGTTATCTACTCATGATAATATCATGGCTTCCCAGCCCTTTCTTCCAAAGGGGGAGCCTAGTTTGGCGTCCCTCGTGCACAAGGCACCCGCAACCTCAGCTCACTCGGGCAGATAAGAAAATCTCACCCCTCAAGACACTCCCTGTCCATTATTACCCAGGTAGCTATCACTACTATCATTTACGCATCTTTGAACATTTTTAGTTGAATCAACAGTAAAACAATAGAAATCTTACAGGTTGGATGAAGATTTTCCATATGTACATACTTGTGCAGCTACAACCCCAGTCTCCAACAGAAAATTTATTTCCCCAGAGAACTTCCCCATGCCCCCCACTAGCTTGAACTTCAAATACATAACATCGTACAGTATGTATTCTCTTATTCAGGGCTTGTTTTCCTCAGAATCTTATTTTTGAGATTCCACCATGTCTTGCCCATAAGAAGTAGTTCATTCCTTTTGACATCTGAGTGGTTCTGTGCGGTATGAACCTGTCATAGTTTGTTAATCCATCCTCCTCCTGATGGGCACCGAGGCTATTTCTAGTTTTGAGCTCCTATGACTAAAACAGATATGTACGTTTTGGTAAATGTCTTTTGGTGGACAGGTGCAATCGGCCCCCTTGGGTGAGTAACCAAGAGCAGATGTGCTTGGCCATGGGAGGCACAGGTGTAAGTTTGCAAGTCAGTTCCTCACCATCATCTACTATTGCCAGGCTCTTTCATTTTGGCCATTCTGGTGAGGAACATCGCCATTTTTAGGGCTCTTATTTTAATTACTTTGACCAAAGTATATCAAAATAAGTATCTAAAGTTTTGCAAAAGGATCAATATAGAAAGCTATGCTATTTATTTACTTACTTATTCATTCGAGAGAGAGTGCGCATGTGTGTGTGAGTGGGGGAGAGAGGCAGAGGGAGAGAGAGAGAGAATCTCAAGCATGCTCTATGCTCAGGGTGGAGCCTGACACAGGGCTTGATCCCACGATCCTGGGATCATGACCTGAGCCAAAATCAAGAGTCAGATCCTCAACTGATGGAGCCACCAAGGCGCCTATTTATAATATATATACACATATACATATATATGTGTGTGTATATATACATATACATTATATACATATACATTATATATATACATATACACATACACACACACACACACGCAAATATATACATTATATATACATATATACATTATATACATACGTATATATATACACACACACACATATGTGTGTATATATTTATATATATTTATATTATATATGTTTATAATATGTATTTATAAATATATATTTATAAATATATTAATATATGTATAAATATTATAAATATTAATATATATTTTTATTATATATTAATATTTATAAATATATAAATATTCTAAATATCAATATATATTTATATATTATATGTTAATATTTATAAATATATATATTTTTTACATGCACCTGATTTTTAAAATCTTTCATCTCCTGGACTCCCGCTCTTCTACCTGGACTGACACCTGGACTGATGAGCCACACACTTTCAGACCTGCTCCATATTAATTCCTACAATCCCTCCCTGGAGCCTGGGTGAAAGAGTTTCTCCATTCACTGTGTACTTCGCACATGCTTAACCCACAACAATTATCGCACAGAACAGAATGATCAATCAGTGTCCACCTCTTCTTCCAAACTGCAGGATGCCATGCATTACTCAAATATAACACCATAGCCTCCTTCAGGGGTTAACCGCATAGCTGGAGTTTCTAAATATTTAGAGCCTGGAGCCTGCTCCAGGGATGAGCACTGGGTGTTGTATGTAAGTGATGAATCGCTGAATTCTACTTCTGAAACCAATATTGCATTGTATATTGATTAACTAAAATATAAAAAATAAATAAAACTAGGGGCGCCTGGGTGGCTCAGTCAGGTAAGTGTCTGAATTCGGCTCAGGCCAGGATCTCATGGTTCGTGGGTTCAAGCCCTGTGTCCGACTCTGTGCTGACAGCTCAGAGCCTGGAGCCTGCTTTGGATTCTGTATCTCTGTCTTTCTCTACCCCTCCCCTGCTCATGCCCTGTCTCTCAAAAATAAATAAATATTAAAAATAATTAAAAAAAACGAAGGCTATTAACAATAACAACAAAAAAGAAATTCACTTGGCCAAAGAAGACCAAATCTGGTATCTGCCTAGAAACAATAAAAAACTTTTAGGGGCATCTGGTTGGCTCAGTCAGGTAAATGTCCGACTTTGGCTCAGGTCATGATCTCACAGTCTGTGGGTTCAAGCCCCGTGTCAGGCTCTGTGTTGACAGCTCGGAGCCTGGAGCTGGCTTCGGATTCTGTGTCTCCCTCACTCTCTGCCCCTCCCCTGTTCAAGCCCTGTCTCTCTGTCTCTCAAAAATGAATAAAGACATTAAAAAAATTCAGATAAAAACAGTAAAAAAATTTTTTAAAGTAAATAAAGAAAGCAGTGTATGCCTCCTGCTAATTAAACCTAATGTTTCCATGACCTCTAGGGAGGCAGTGTCACTAGTGTTACTTCCAAAGACAAGAACTCTGTTATTGTAGGGAAAATAGACTATCAGCTGACTCTTTCTCACCTAGGATGTAATTTTCCCGGAAAAAAAAAACAGAAACAAAAAACCATGCTGCTAATGATTCCTAATACAAGAAACTGTCAGAAAACTGATTAATGAACATGGACCACAGGTACCTGGAAAGAGTCCACTGTCCCTACAGGTGTCTGGGGTTGGGGGAGGACATTCCCACTGCCAGTGCGTGGCAGACGGACAGGTGGTCTTTGGATCTTCAGCCCAGAGTCCTTCCCGGAGCCAGAGCTGGGAAGGGCGAGCTTCTCAGGCACCACACAGAACCTTCCCCTCCGCAGAGCGTCTAGGGAAGCCACTCATCCCTTCATTTTTAACAAATGAGTGTCAGTGCGCGGGGCCTACTGTATTTAGCGTGGGCCACCGCTTCTTAGGCGGGGATGTGGTTGCCCTGCTGCCTTCCCATCACACTCCTGTCTGCTCCTGTCCGGGTGCAAGTAACACATTCTGACGCTAAATGAATTCATGAGAACGCAGCCCCCCTCGTTTTTTCATTGCTCGTCCTTTCCTGCAATCTTCAGGAGTGAAAAATCTCCAACTAGATCTTTCGGGCAGATTTTGGTCAACAGAAGCTCCTGTGGAATCGGTAAGTGATGTGGACAAATGAAGCCCGAATCCCTTCACAGCACGTTGGCTGAAATGGAAAGCTCTTCCTCACGCTCGACTCTATCCATTGGACTCCGGAGAGGCCGTCCTGACATATTTGCAGGACCACTGGGTGCTGCTATTTAAATTTCATGAGCCATCTGTCTCTCGACAGTGAGTTACAGGATAATGAGGGTCATCAGTTCTGGCTGAGCCCTGCTCCTGTTTGAAGTCTCACTCATGAGTCTCTTAGCAAGAAGAGGACACAGAAGGGCTTCTGGATCCTTCTCAGAGAAACGGGGCTTCGCTTGGTTGCTGTTCCTCACTGGAACCACTCGAGGCATGTCCCCATCTCTGAGTGGGAAGGAAGGACACGTGGATCCAGTGCAACAACACAGAGGCCCGTAGACCCTGACGCAGAGCTGCTTTGCCCAGAAGTCCAGCTACGAGCCAGTGTTCATGACCATCCCATGAGGCAGCAGCTCACATCACCCCTTCCTTCCCACAAATGGGGAAACAACGGCTCGCCAGCATCCTCCACGGGAGGCACCTGACCACCCCTTTGTGATGAGACTCTGGGCCCCCTGCCAGGAAGAACTGGAGTGTGTCTCTCCACCTTTTGAGCCAGGCTGTGGCCGTGTGACCTGCCACGGCCAGCAGGGCATGAGCAAATGTAACATGAGCGGACTTGCCAAGGGCTCACACACTGGGCTGGCCCCGTCACCTCCTCCTGCAGCCCCAAGGCCACCACGGAACAGCTCCCAGCTGTTGTGGGGCATTAGGGTTAGAGTGCAGAAACTGCCGGTCAAAGCAGGTGAAAGGACAGCCAGCGTCAGGTGACGGTGACACTACTGGCACATGTCACATCTGGGACAGCTCGAAAGGGAAAAAAGGCACCTCCTTTGCTCTGGGATGTGCCTGAGAGTCGGCTGCTCTCCCAGCTGCGTACAGCAAGGGACTCACATGAGGGTGAGGCATGAGCCCGAGGAGGAACTATTTAGCTTTATAAGCAGAATTTACAGGAAACACAGGGAGCCAGGCATTTGTGGGTTGAAAAATGATGTTGCCAACTGGAGAAAGACTCTCAGAGGAAGAAACAGCCTCAGGAAAAACATACAGCAAGGAAAACTAAGGCTAGAAAGATTTCAGGCGACTCCTAATGGGAGTCTCTCAACTAGTCAAAATGGCTGCCAAGCATCATGAAGTCATTGCCTTCACAAAGGCACCGTGAGATGCTGGCTGGTGCCACCAGAACATGGAGACCAGTGGGCGACTGGATAAGAATGGGGTGGGGGTGCTGGGAGCCAGCAGGTGAGGAAAATGAGGGCTGAAAGGCTGCGAGTTTAAGCAATTTATCAAAGATTACCAAAGGGATGGGAGAGGATTCATGATTTGATCCAAGGGAATCTGATTTCAAGCACAACTCTGATCACAACCTGTCAAGATGCTTCCAACCTCCCTGCCTTGCCCGTGGCCCCTCTTCCTGACCTCTGTGTTCTTTTTTTTAATGTTTATTTATTTTTGAGGGGCGGGGGAGGGCAGAGAGAGGGGGAGACACAGAATCCGAAGCAGGCTCCAGGCTCTGAGCTGTCAGCACAGAGTCCGACGTGGGGCTCGAACTCACGAACCACAAGATCATGACCTGAGCCGAAGTCGGACACTCAACCGACTGAGCCACACAAGCACCCTGAATTCCATGTTCTTATAAAGTCAATATGCAAAATTACATGTCCACACAAGTTTCAGTCGGAAAACATGACACTCACCATGTACCATTTACAACAGAAAACAGGACCTTTAAGAATAAATAGAGAGGTACCAGCAAAATGGCCTGGCAGGTGGCCCCACACTCCCATCCTCCTGCAGAAATGCTGAGAAACAAGCAGGAGCTGGATAGAACTGGAAGACTGTCAAAGGTTTACAGCAACCAAGTGGATTCCGTGCCAAGAAAAAGGCGATGGAAAAATGAAAGTACCGCTCCTCCCCCCTTCCCTTATGCGCTCCCCAGTGGGCACCTGGCCCTGGTTGTGGGGGAGGCAGAACCCTGTGTATCTGCAAATTAGTGTGTATGTCTGTTCAAAGCTGCTTGAGGCTACCAGAAGGATCCTCACCAGTCTCTGCTTCTCCTAGCTCAGAACCCGCTCGCTCAGGGTCCCCAGAGACGGAGGGGGGAGTCTGGGGACAAGTGTACTAGGGATGTGGGGGCATTCAAAAGTGCCCAGGTACATGAGGCGTGGGGTGGGAGCTAGAGATCCGTGAAGGCACCCAATGCAAGAGGCACGATCAGAAAAATTCTGGAAAGACCCTAAGCTTTCATCCCAGGCTGACAGATCCCAGGCTCAGCAGAGGCTCGGCACAGACGGGGCCAGTCTGCGGACACTGGGAGCCGTCTCCTTTCCCACGTCTCTCCAAATAACAGCTAGCGTACAGAGACGTCAGTGACACGACGACAAGCGACGCGTTCTCTGCAAAAGCAGCGGAGAAAAGCCCCCAAACAAACCGACGCGACAGCCTTCAAACACGGCATCCCAATCAACATGCCGGGGGAAGCCGGGGGATCTGATCTCTGATTTTATCACATGATGGTCACCATACGTCCAGTCCTTCAGAATAAATTAATGAGAAAGTATGAAAACATGTTGCCAAAATGTATGGGATGCAGGGAAAGCAGTGGAAGAAGGAAATTTATAGCTATAAATGTATACATTATAAGAGAAAAAAATCTTGTGTCCGTCACCTAACTTACACCTGAAAGAACTAGAAAAAACGAGTACCCTAAACTCAGTGCCAACAGGAGGAAGGAAATGATGAAGATTAGAGCTGAGATAAAACAGAGAACAGAGAGACAATCGAGAATAAACAAAACCAAGAGTTGGTTCTTTGTTGGTTTTAAGTTTTTATTTATTTATTTTTGAGAGAGACAGCATGGGCAGGGGAGGAGCAGAGAGGGAGAGACAGAATCCCAAGGAGGCTCTGTGTTGCCAGGATAGAGCTCAAAGCGGGGGCTCAAACTCTAGAAACCGTAAAATCATGATCTGAGCCAAAACCAAGAGTCCAATGCTTAACTGACTGAGCCACCCAGGCACCCCCAAGAGTTGGTTCTTTGTAAAGATCAACACTACTGACAAATTTTAGCTAGAGAGACGAAGGAAAAAAAAAAAAAGACAAAAGACACAGAAACTAAAGTCAGAAATGAAACTGAGAACCTACAGAAATAAGGACTGAAAGATGCTACCATGAATACTCGGCCCCCCAAATTAGATGAAATGCACAAATTCCTACAAACTAACTACTGAAGCTGACTCCATAGAAGTAGAAAATCTCAAAAGACCCAGAACAAGTGAAGATCCTGACTCAGTAATCAAGACCCTCCCAAGAAAGAAAAGTTCAGAACCCGATGGCTTCATATTGAAAGCACAATTTGCCCAAATCCTTATCAAATCTTTCTGTATAGTACAAGAGAAAGAACGATTTCCAACTCTTGGAAGAGGCCATCCTTGTCCTGATAACCGAAGCTGGACAGAGGGACTAAAAACAATACAGACAAATATTCCCAATGACTATATACGCAGAAATTCTCAATGAAATATCATCAAACCAACTCCAGGGGTGTACTGAAAGTATTATACATCGTGGCCAAGTCAGATTTATCCCTAGAACACAAGGATGGTTACACATACAAAAATCAATCTGTGCGGTATGGATCACATTAACCAATGGGCGTGGGAACATATGCGATCATCTCGACGTAGAAACGCATTTGATAAAATCCATCGATTCGCCATAAAAAACCATTAATTAGCTAGGAAAAGAAGGCAACTTCCTCGACGTGATAAATGGTTTAATTGAAAAACTCAGTGCTAACGTTGTGCTCAATCACGAAAGACCGGCAGCTTTTTCCCCAAATCAGGGACAAGACAACGATGTCTGCTTTTACCATGCTATTCAACATTGCACTGGAAGTCCTAGCCAAGGCAGTCAGGCAAGAAAAAGAAATAGAAGACATCCAAGCTGAAAAGGAAGAAGTGAAACTATCCGTTCTCAGATAACACGATCTTGTGTATGGGAAATTCTGAAGAAATCCTAAGAAAGCTACTACAGCTAAACACTGAACTCAGCAAAAGTCACAGATCAGCATGCAAAAATCAGTTGTGTTTCTACACACCAGCAGTGAACAGTCCGAAAAGACATCTAAGAGAGCGATTCCCTTCGCAAGAGCATCGGAAAGCATAAACTATCTGAGATTAAATTTAATGAAGGTGATGAAAATCTTGTACACAGGGGACTGCAAAACACTGCTGAAAGAAATGAAAGAGTATACAAATAAATAGGAAAAAAATCCACATCCATGGCTTGGAAGACAGTATTGTTAATAAGGCAATATGCCCAAGGAAACCTACAGACTCAACACAATCCCCATCAAAACTCTAACACCCTTTCTTATAGAAACAGAAAAGCTGATTAACTTTTAAATTCCTCGGGAATTTGCAAGAGGCTCCAGAGAGCCAAAATAACCTTGAAAAAGGAAATCATTGGAGACGCACACTTGGCAATTTCAGAACGTACACTCTAAAGTGTTAACAGTCAAAAGGCTGTGGGGTACAAGAAAAATGAAACGGAACGGAGTTCAAGAATAAACCCAAATAGTGAGTCAAAATCACAATGAGATAACCTTACAACTGTCAGGCTAGTTAGAATCAAAAACGCAAGAAGTAAGTGTTGGCGAGGATGTGGAGAAAAAAGAAACCCTCACGCACTGTTGGTGGGATTGTGAACTGGTGCAGCCACTGTGGAAAACAGTATACAGGTTCTTCAAAAAATCAGAAACAGAGGGGCACCAGGGTGGCTCAGTAGGTTAAGCGTCTAACTCTTGATTTCGGCTTAGGTCATGATTTCACGGTTCGTGAGTTCGAGCCCCCATGTCGGACTCTGTGCTGGCAGTGAGGGGCCTGCGTGGGATTCTCTCTCTCTTTCTCTCTCTCTCTCTCTGCCCTTCTCTGGCTCTCACCCTCTCAAAATAAAATAAATAAATAAATAAATAAATAAATAAATAAATAAATAATTAAATAATTTTTTAAGAATGAGAAATAGAAATACCGTATGATCCAATAATTCCACTAATCGGCATTTACCCAAAGAAAATGAAAACGTTCATTTGAAAAACATATGCACCCCTATGTTTATTGCAGTATCATTTACAACAGCCAAGGGAAATGGAAACAACACAAGTATGCAATAATAGATGGATGGATAAAGCAGATGTGATTTACATACACAATGGAATAGTACCGAACCATGAACAAGAATGAGACTGTGCCACTTGCAATGACATGGGTGGAGCTAGAAGGTATTGTACTAAGTGAAATAAGTCAGCAGAGAAAGACAAATACCGTCTTATTTCACTTATATGTGGAATCTAAAAAATAAAACAAATGCACAAACGAAAAGCAGAAACAGACCCATAAATACCAAGGACAAACTTAATGATTGCCAGAGGGGAGAGAGGGTTGCTGGGGGATAGAAAAAATGGGTGAAGGGGAGTGTGAAGGACTGACATGCGACTGTGGAACGAATAAGTCACAGGGTAAAATCTGTAGCTGCAAAAGCTACCGCATAGGCGATAAGTCATGGTATGTCACCATCGTATGGTGACAGATGGTTGCGACACTTGTGGTGAACACCGTTGTGACATACAGACTTGTCGAATCACTAGGATGTATACCTGAAACTAATGTAGCATTGTGTGTCAACCCCATCTCAACATAAAGATGTTAAAATAAAAAGAATACATTCAAAGAAACAAATCTATAGCTAACTGATTTTTGACGAGGTACCAAACCCATTCAATAGCGAAGGACTGTGTCTTCGGCAGATGGCGTTGGGACAGGTGGACAACCATATGAAAAAGAATGAAGCCAGACTCCTACTTCACACACTATACAAAAATTAATTCAAAGTGGATCTTTGGCCTAAATATAAGAGCTGAAGCCGTAAAATTTGTACAAGAAAAGAAAGGCATACATCTTCATGACCCAACATTTGGCAAGAGTTTCTTGGCTGTGATGCCAAAACATGAGCAACAGAAGAAAAGAAAAACAGGATTTCATGAAAATTAAAAACTTTCATGACATCAAAGGCCATTGTATGAAGACCATGAAAAAACAACCCACAAATGGGAGAGAATCTTGGCGAATCATTTACCTGATAAGGGCTTGCTATCCGGAGGAAAAATTACTCCTACAAGTCAACCATAAAAAGACAAACAACCAACTTTCAAAAATGGGCAAAATATCCGAATAATCCTGTCTCCAAAGAGAGTGGCCAAGAAGCACACGAAAAGATGCTGCAGGGGCGCCTGGGGGGCTCAGTCGGTTAGGCATCCGACTTCGGCTCAGGTCTTGATCTCGTAGTTCGTGGGTTCAAGCCCCGCACCAGGCTCTCTGCTGTCAGTGTGGAGCCCGCTTTGGATCCTCTGCCCCTCCCCCACTAGTTCTCTCTCTCAAAAATAAACATTAAAAAAAAAAGATGTTCAACATCATTAGTCATTAGGTAAATGCAAATCAAACCACAATGAGATACTTCACATGTGCTAATTTGGCTGTGAATTTTTTTTTTTTTAATATGAAGAATAACAGGTGTTATTGGAGAGAATACAGAGAAACCAAAACCCTTGCAAATTGGGAACCTCTGTCCACTGCTGGTGGGAATACAGATTGTGTAGCTGGTGTGGAAAAGTTTGGTGGTTCCTCAAAAAGTTCAACATAAAGTTATTGTGTTGCTTTGCTAAGATGGGTGTCCCCAACACCAGAGACTGGGTGCTCTGAACAACCGACATTCGTTTCCTCACAGCTTTTGAGGCAGGAAGTCCAAGCTCAAATAGAGTCAACAGGTTTGGTTTCTCCCCAGCCCCCTCTCCTGGGTTTGCAGATGTCTGCCTTCTCGCTAGGTCCTCGCATGTGAACTTGGCGGGTAGACAGTTCAGTCTGCAATGGTTACCGTATGACCCAACAGTTCCACCTGTGCGCACACGCCCAGAAGTGAAACCAGGGATTCGGAAAGATATTAGTTTATGCCAGCGTTCACTGCAGCATTTGTCACAGCGGCCAGAAGGCATAAGTCACCCAACTGTCCATGAACAGATGAACGGATACACAGAACGTAGCATCAGCACCCGATGGAATATTACTCAGCCACCAAAAGGAATAATAAAGTACTGGTTCATACTATAAGATGGGCGAGCCTTGGGAACAGAATGCTAAATTAAATGAGACACAGAAGGACAAATATCGTATGACTCCGGTCATAGGAAATAAATAGAATATGCAAATTCTCAGAGTCAGAAATTAGATGAGAATTTACCAGGGTCTTGGAGAAGAGGAAAATCAGACTTATTACTTAAGGAGTACGTTGTTTCTGTTCGGGGTGATGAAAAGGTTTTGGAAATAGATAGTGGTGATAGTTGCACAACACTGTGAATGTAAAATGCCACTAAACTGTATGCTTAAAAAAACCGTCCAGGGGGTACATAGTCAGGTAAGCATCGGACTCTTGATTTTGGCTCAGGTCACGATCTCACGGCTTGTGAGATCGAGCCCCGTGTCAGGCTCTGCACTGACAGGGTGGAGCCTGTTTGGGATTCTCTCTCCCCTCCTCCCAACCCTCGTTGCCCCTCCACCACTCACACGTGCCCCCCGCCTCTCTCTCAAAATAAATAAATTAGCATTTAAAAAATAGTCCTGGACATGAACAGCGTAATGATCGTAGACAAAAATACTGTATCATAAACCTCAAAGTTGCTAAGAGACTAGATCATAATTGTCCCCACCGCCACTAAAAAAGAAGTGATAATTATGTGATGTGATAGAGGTGTTAGTAAATGCTACAGTAGCAATCATATTGCAATACATAAATGTATCAAGACGGGG
Source organism: Panthera leo (assembly GCF_018350215.1). NCBI lineage: Eukaryota > Metazoa > Chordata > Mammalia > Carnivora > Felidae > Panthera > Panthera leo. Next base: position 63,954,199 of record NC_056680.1, on the reverse strand, counting down.
GCGCCTGGGTGGCTTAGTGGGTTAAGCATCCAACTTCGGCTGAGGTCATTATCTCACGGTTCGTGAGTTTGAGTCCTGCATTGAGCTCCGTGCTGACAGCTCAGAGCCTGGAGCCTGCTTCGGATTCTGTGTCTCCCTCTCTCTCTGACCCTCCCTTGCTCACACTCTGTCTCTATCTCTCTCTCTCAAGAATAAACATTAAAAAAAATTACATAAATGTATCCAGTCAATACATTGTACACCTTAAACTTACACAATTATATCACAATAAAAATAAGTTTAAAAATGGTTAAAATGGCAATTTTTACATCATGTATTTTACCATAAAAACTCTTTTAAAAATATAGCAAAGTGGCATAAAACTCTTCTATGTATCAAATCATGAAACTTGAAGAAAGCCATTGACGATTTATTACCCATATGTACGTATAAATGTGATCCATAGATAGGAAGCCTCAAAAAGGTGAAGTTCCTAACTTTCCCCAAACTAACCCACACATTCAATGCAACTATAGTGAAAATCTCAACAGAGTGTGTGTGTGTGTGTTGAGACATCACAAGGACACCTGTACGGAGGAACAAAGGGAGAGAACAGTCAAGATCATCTTGAGGGGGAACGACTAGCCTCACCAATTGTCAAGACTAGTGTAAATTTACAGTCATTCAGAAAGAGCACTGACACGGCAACAGACGCACATGTCAGTGCGACAGAATCAAAGCCCAGTGTTGACCCTCCCATACGTAGAAAGCCGCGCCCTCACCGACTCACTGCGAATCAACGAGAATCAACACGGGGCTCTCCCCAGGGACAGTGACTTGGCCAGAGACCGCCACTGTTTGCTGCTGTGCCCATTAAAATGTCCGCACATTCATGGGTGATTTCTCTCTCATCATATGAATCGAGACCACGGATACTGGCTATTTCAGGTGTGGACTGACATGAGATGGAAGCGGTGCCCTGCTGCATCGGGAGGAGGAATCAGAAGGTTCTGGAAGGCCTGCGTGGTCTTCCCTCTGCCTGGAGCACGATCACCACAGGCCCGTGGAAACCAGAGCTCAGATGCCCACAGCACGGCCTCCACAGACCCTGGGGCAGACCCCAGGCTGACATGACATGAAGTCATGGAAGCTGGGGGTCCACCTGCGTGAGTGTGGCTCGTCTCTCAGCGGGGCGGTGTTTGTGGGGACAGAAGACTGCCGGCCCTCTACGTCCAAGCCAATCAGAGGTCAGCACTGTGCAGTCAGGTCACACACGTAAGTGAAGCAGTCTCGTCCATAAGGAGCAGCCGGGTCCCCATCAAGTCAACGAACCCACGCACGGACGATGGGGCATCTGCTGAACCTGGGCTGTCAGGGACAGTAAGAAGGAGCACGAGGTTTCACTAAGAAAGAAAATCTACTGTCAGTTAACCGCGATCCAATGTCTTCTTCAGCCACTCGTTGCAAAGCATCCCAGTGTCAAAGGTAACGGCATGCAAAAAAGGAAGAAGGGCCTTTTAGGGGTCATGAAACATGCTTGTTGCACTCACTGTCGAGAACTTGACGTGCATGTGCTTCTTGCCGTCCCGTCCAGTCCCGACTTCACACTCTACTGAGAAACGTACTCATTTTTCTGTTTTAAAATATAGAGTCTGAGGGGACGCCTAGGTGGCTCAGGCAATTAACGTGTGACTTCTGCTCAGGTCATGACCTCACTGTTCATGAGTTCGAGCCCCACGTCGGGCTCTGTGCTGACAGCTCGGAGCCTGGAGCCTGCTCCGTGTCTCCCTCTCTCTCTGCCCCCCCCCCCCACTCACACTCTGTCTCTGTCTTTCAAAAATGAATAAATGTTAAAAAAAATTTTTTTAAATAAATTAAAAAAATGGGCAGGGGCGCCTGGGTGGCTCAGTCAGTTAAGCATCCAACTTTGGCTCAGGTCATTAACTCGCGGTTCGCGGGTTTGAACCCTGCATCAGGCTCTCTGCTGAGAGCTCGGAGCCTGGAGCTGGCTTCAGATTCTGTGTCTCCCTCTCTCACTGCCCCACCCCCCACTTGCACTCTGTCTCTCTCTCTCTCTCAAAAATACATAAATATCAAAACAGTTAAAATATGGAATCTGAGAAGTCCTGATCCCTCCCCAACAGACAGGGCAGTGTTCAGCCTCACATCTTTACAGACTTTCTAGTTTTCTTATGACGGAGACAAGTATGTCCCCTCACTCGCCCTGGAACCGGCACTTTCAGCACGTGGCACTGGCCAAATTCCTGAAGCTTTTCCCTCTGAAGACATGTGGACAGCAACAGGGACCTCGCCAGGCGTGGTGGCAAATGGGACCATGCACCTGGAGCACACAGCTGCCTCGCCGTATGGCTCTGATAACAAAAGGTAAGAACATAGATGCACCTGAAAGTACTGTACTTTCTACCATGTTCTACCAGGATCAGGAAACGTTGGCACGTCTTCTCCCGCTGCATCCTCAAACTGCCTGACACCTGACGGCACATGCCTGGGTTTCTGGTGCCTCGATGTCCTCCCAGTGCCCCAAGGAGCACCTGCCACAGACTGGCCACGTGGCCACCCAGCGCAGCCCGCAGTCAGTCACCCATGGGAGGCCTGGTCTGCAGAGCGCGAGGTGCCCCTCCTCCCTGGGCAGTGCTCCCCACTTCCAACAGGGGTCAGAGCAGACACCGTGGCCATCGCCAGTGGCTGTCCCCATTCCAAGGTCTCCCCATCACCCCTGTGATCCCATCGAGGCTGGGGCAAGGTCTGGGCCAGGTTGAGTGCCTGGGGCTTTTGCTTCCGTCCTGTATCCCTGTTGTTTTTAGTGAGTGTGGCGAGGAGGAAGAGGGAAGAGAGCTGGGTCAGAGCAGATGTGTGGTCACGAAGGGCTGTATTTTTATGAAAGCTGGTGACCCTCCTCTTATTCTGGTCACCCCTGTCCTCAGCCCGCGGTGATTTGCAGGTGGCGGCCTGAGCCTGCAGTTCAAGGATACCGCCACCAGATGGCGCCGCCATCCAGGGCACATTTGTTTCAGAACTGAGGGCAGTCAAGTTCGGGGAAGCCCTGGAAAGCCCAGGTCCCAAATGCCTGTGCCGGATCAGGCTCTGGAGGAAGTGAATTAAGCCAGAGACACTTACACCCCCCAGACATAGGTCTGGAGGAGCGAGACCCAGCCCCGTCCGCTCACTGCAGGGTGACCAGGCTCCGACGGAGGACAGATGAGCCGTGTTGCCCTCAAACCATCATTTCCTCCGAAACGAAAGCGACAACCATACAAACAGGAACAACTGCTAAATATTGTGATCTCGGGTGTCTTCAGGCCTCTGACCCCAGAGTTTAAGAGAATGATGAAGGTTTAAGGATGGAGTGAAATCATCTCCCTTTAAAGGGCTGGGCTGGGGGCGCCTGGGTGACTCAGTGGGTTAAGAGCCCACTCGTGGTTTCGGCTCAGGTCATGATCTCACAGGTTTGTGGGTTCGAGCCCCACATCGGGCTCTGTGCTGACAGCACGGAGCCCGCTTGGGATTCTCCCTCTTTCCTTCTCCCTCTCTCTGCGTCTCCCCCAATCCCTTTCTCTCTCTGTCTCTCTCTCAAAATCAATAAATAAAAACTTCAAAAAGAAAAAAGGGCTGGGCTGTGTGTCAGAGTGAAGCAGAGACAGGGGCCATTGTTCCAGTCAATCAGCAAACGCCACTGACAGCTGCTTGGCCGGGCGGAAAGTGATCTGCAAAGGTCATCCTTGATCCTCCAGGATCACAGCAGCAGGCTGCCGTGCTGCCCCAAGACCAACTGGGCAAGTGACATCCTGGAAGCTGGGTCGCTCACCTGGAAAAAGGCAGAGGCTCTGAGGTTGCCATGGGGGCCCCAGACTCCTCTGGGGAGGGTCGGGGACCAGGCCGGGGCAAAGGCGTGGAGAATTCCCACGGGCTGCATGACCGGCTCCCTCCTCGGGGACACGGCTGTGCGGCCGGCCTCTGGTTGGCTTCCCGAGGCCCTGACTCCCCAGGGTACTTGTGTTTCACTGCTCCAAAGCTCACACAACACTCAAAGCTGGGCCAAAGATGGGACGCAGGTGACAACCTATGGGGATGAACACGTCTTCCCCACTGAGCGTCCTGCGAATGGCAGTGGGGGGAGGGGGAGCCAGCCTGACCTCAGTCCCTGCATTGTGGCTGGGAAGCTGTACAGGGACCGGTGGTGTCACTGATGGGCTTTTTACCCCAGGCTTAAGTCCCAGGTTCCGGACTCTCTTCCTTCACGCATGGCTACACACTGTCGAAGCCACTAGTCACTTTAAAAAAAAGATTTTTTTAAGGTTTATTTCTTTATTTTGAGAGAGAGAGAGAGAGAGAGAGAGAGAGAGGGAACCCCAAGCAGACTCCACACTGTCAGCACAGAGCCCGATGCGAAGCTCGAACTCATGAATCGTGAGATCATGGTCTGAGCCGAAATCAAGAGTCAGATGCTTAACCCACCGAGGCATCCAGGCTCCCCAAAGCCACCAGGCACTTTTTTTTTTAAGAGTTGACATAGTTCTTTAATGTCCAAATTTCCATGCAGGAGATCTCACCTATCTGCCAGCAAGTTGGTAGTCTCTGATCCTATATTCTATTTCCTGTTACAATGAAATACATTTCTCTATTAAACGCCAGAGGTAGTGAATAATAATATAAATTGTCATCACCTTTTAGGTAATAACATAATGACTTTTACAGTGATGTGGCATTGAACTCACAATCTTTTGGTCTCAACTTGGTTTCTTCTCCTTTCCTTTTTTTTTTTTTTTTTTGTTTCATACATGCTAATTACATTAAAAATTTTTTTAATGTTTTTTTATTTTACTTTTAATTTTGAAAATTAAAAAAAATTTTAATGTTTTTTTTATTTTACTTTTATTTTACTTTTGAGAGACAGAGTGCAAGAGGGGGAGGAACAGAGAGAGAGGGAGACACAGAACCCGAAGCAGGCCCTAGGCTCTGAACTGTCAGCACAGAACTCAACACAGCACAGAACTCAGCTCGAACCCACGAACCGTGAGATCATGACCTGAGCCAAAGTCAGACGCTTAACTGACTGAGCCACCCAGGGGCCCCTATTTTTTAAATTTATTTTTTTAAATTTACATCCAGGTTAGTTAGCATATAGTGCAATAATGATTTCAGGAGTAGAACCCAGTGACTCATTCCCTACACAGAACACCCAGTGGTCATCCCAACAAGTGTCCTCCATAATGCCCCCTGCCCATTTAGCCCATCCCCCCACCTGCAGCCCCTCCAGCAACCCTCAGTTTGTTCTCTGTATTTAGGGTCTCTTATGTTTTGTCCCCCCTCTCCCATTTTTATATTATTTTTGCTTCCCTTCCCTTGTGTTCATCTGTTCTGTGTCTTCAAGTCCTCGGATGAGTGAAGTCATATGGTATTTGTCTTTCTCTGACTAATTTCACTTAGCAAATACCCGCCAGTTCCATCCAGGTCGTTGCAAATGGCAAGATTTCATTCTTTTTAATTGCCGAGTGACACTCCATTGTATATATATCCCACATCTTCTTTATCCAGTCACCCGTCAATGGACATGTGGGCTGTTTCCATACTTTGGCTATTGTCAATAATGCTGCTGTGTGGCATGCCCCTTGGAATCAGCACTCCTGTGTCCTCTGGATAAACAGCCACTGGGCACTATTAACAGCAGTGTCATAACAGCAGTGTCAGCTGTCACTGCTCTGTTCCCGTAGTCAGGCCTCCATAAATGCTGGTCTGCTACGAGCCAGGCCCTGTGGCACCAGTTCCACGGTGGCCCGTAAGATGTACCCACCTAGGACCTGTCAATGTGGGCTTTGTAGATGTGACTAAGTTAAAAATCTTGAGATTTTTGAGGGGCTTCGAATCCAGCGACAAGCGTCCTCATGAGAGAAGAAGACGCACAGGGGGTAGGGTCACATGAAGGAGGAGGGAGGGGCTGGGGGAGGGTGTAAACAGCAGGACCGAAGCATTACGGTGACCGCAGGATGGCAGGATCGGATCTGGCTAGTTCTCCCTCCAAACCCTGCGAAGGCACCAGCCCTGCCTGCAGCCTGGCTGGACTCTGGTCCCCAGAACTGTGACGGCGTGAGCTGGGCTGCTAGAGACTGCCCGCCCCTGAGCACGGCCCCGCCGGCAGGTGGTCTGGAAACGGAGCCAGAGACGGCACGTCCGAGCCCGTGCCCTGGATCCCGTGGGAGGAGCACGGCTCCGGCTTCCTGTGCTCCGCGGGGGCAGGGAAGGGGTGCACGTGGTCGCGGGGAGGCTGTGAGCCCCATACTGCGGGGAGCAGGACCAATGGGCGGGGCGGGCCGCACCTCAACCTGTACCCCCGACCTAACACTCACACGACAGGCACAGGCACCCCGCTGGGCGCGTCAAGCAGCACCAGCCTGGATGCACAGAGGATCTATATCCTGTGTTAGGGGGTGGGGGTGGGGGGGTTTATATCCTGTGTCCTGTACCTTGTGTTGGGAGGGAGGGAGCTATATCCTGTGTTCCTGGGTGGGGGGGAGCTATATCCCGTGTCCTGTACCCTGTATTGGTGGGGGGAGGGATCCATATCCCTTGTTCCCGGGAGTGGGGTGGGGTGGGGATCTATATCCCGAGTCCTGTACTCCGTGTTGGCTGGGGGGTAAATCTATATCCCGTGTTTCAGGGGGGATAATCTATATCTTGTGTCTTGTACCCCGTGTTCCCAGGAAGGATCTATATCCCGTGTCCTATACCTTCTGGGGTAATCTATATCAGGTGTCCTATATCCCACGTTCTAGGGAATCTATATCCCGTGTTCTGAGGGGGGAGTCTATATCCCGTGTCCTGTACCCCGTGTTGCAGGGGGAGCTATATCCTGTGTCCTGTACCCCATGTTGGGGGGGAGCTATATCCTGTGTTCCTGGGAGGGAATCTATATCCTGTGTTATGGGGTGAGGGGGCCTATATCTCGTGTCCTGTACCCCGTGTTGGGGGGTAACTACATCCCGTGTTTTTTGGGAGGATCTATATCCCATATCCTGTACCCCGTGTTTGAGGGGATCTATATCCCGTGTCCTATACCCTGTATTGGGGGGGGGAATCTATATCCCATGTTCCCAGGAGTGGGGTGGGGTGGCGATCTATATCCTGAGTCCTGCACCCCGTGTTGGTGGGGTTGGGGGTGAATCTATATCCCGTGTTTCGGGGGGGATAATCTATATCTTGTGTCTTGTACCCTGTGTTCCCAGGGAGGATCTATCTCCTGTGTCCTATACTCCATGTTCTGGGGGATCTATATCCTGTGTTGGGGGGGGTCTATATCCCATGTTCTGGGGCGTCTGTATCCTGTGTCCTATATCCCGGGGGGATCTATATCCCGTGTTCTGGGGCTTTGTCCCCGTGACCTGGAGAGACCACTCTCCCAAGACTACACAGCTGCCTACATAGAGGCAGCAAACAAGTCCCATGGAGTGCTTTCCAGAAGCACAGCAGCCAGTCCGGAGCCACCCTCAACCCCTCCTCCACGGGGCTTCAGGTCACCCTACCGTGACACAGATCACATTAGTCCACCAGGTTAACAGACAATATATAATTTGTCAGAGGTCACATATCTGATCCCAATCAGATAAGGAATTTATTGCCTGACTCAGTCATGATGTTATAAAATGCTGTCACTTACCACTTCTTTGTTTAAAAAATTTTTTACGTTCATTTATTTTTGAGAGAGAGAGAGAGAGGAAATGTGAGTGGGGGAGGGGCAGAGAGAGGGGGAGACACGGAATCCGAAGCAGGCTCCAGGCTCCGAGCTGTCAGCGCAAAGCCTGATGGGGGTCTCGAACCCACAAACCGTGAGATCGTGACCTGAGCTGAAGTCAGATGCTTAACCCACTGAACCACCCAGGCGCAGGAGTGACCCCTTTAAAATCCGTCTATTCTTACAGCAAGACCATCCCCACAGCTCTCTGTCCTTTTAAAACACTTTGCAAATAAGAAGCCAACGTTTTCAAAGGCAGCCACAATTTGTAACACAGGCCTTCTGCTCCGTGCAAGCCAGAGCTGAATCCTGCGTGCAGGAAATTCACAGCCTCACACTGAATAATTCACAGATGCAATCTGTCAAACTGCTAATTATTCTTCCAAAGACAAACAATCAGATATTTGTATCATAATATTTTACCTCAGCCAGGAGAAACTGCCAAGGTGTCAGGGTGATTAGGAAATGTACTTGTCTGTCTGTCAGACACCGCTCGGGAAATCTGCATACGTATCAATACACAAGGAGGGAAGGCGTATGCATTGCTCTGCTGTGAAATCGTGAATTAAGTCGCCAGACAGGCAGCGAGGGACGAACGTGTCGGAACCTTTTAGGCCCTGTGCGTGCGGAGATGGTAAAGTCTGTGTGGTGCTACAGCTGCGTGCAGGAAACAAGCAAGGCGGTAACAACAACGTCACGAGGATAGAAGCGGAGAGTTGTCTTAGACGCCAAGCGTTCTAAGGAGAGGCTGCATGAGCGGAGTCCTGAAGGGCCACCGCCAAATCGGGAAGGTGGGGAAGGGCACCGCGAGCACAGGGAGCAGCAGGTGCAGAAACAGAGGTGAGGGAGTAGGTGAGGCCATTCTGCAGATGGCCCGCAGGCCCGGGGTGCAGCATGGCCTGGGGGCAGCAGCAGAGGCTGAGGCCACCCAGTACAAGTGCTTGAGTGAGAAGCTGGTGCCATGTGCACATTACGGCTGATCCCCCGGGACGTCAGGGAAGGACGAGCACCGGGCAGTGAGGTACGAACATTTTCACCTTAGATACTATTTCATCTGTCAATCCTGCAGTGGAAGGCAGAGGTGGGAGGCCAGTGTGGCAAGGTCCCGATGGATGGAGAAGAAAGGAAGGACATCAGGGATGGGAGGAGATAGGACAGAGACGCCGAGGGCTGATTTGACGGCAAGGGTTTCTGGGTTGGGCCGCGGAGCCCTCTGGATGGCGATGCGTGGACACGGGGAACCGGGGATCAGGACCAGAGCCAGGGTCGTGTCGTTGCGAGCCTGGTTACGATGCTCTCTCTGTCTTCCTCTGCCCCTCTCCCCTGCTTGTGATCTCTCTCTCTCTCTCTCCCTCTCTAAAAAAAAAAAAAATAATAACAATAAAAAAAGACTGAAGCAAAAGTAAGCCAATGCATGAGAGAGAGAGAGAACACAGAGAAAGAGGCAGGCCACGCATCTGAATGAAACCTGTCAGATGCTAACACAAGACAGAACCTTCGGGGCCAAGGACAGGGGTCAGTCTTCACAAATAGAAGTCCCTAACTTCAAGATAACAACCCTCCGTGGTACTTTAGAGACCAATTATAATTCCTAATAGAAGGTGTTGACATGTTAACAAGATGAAACTCAAGGATACTTTCCCAGTACAAAACACTCCTCCTCTATGCGGGACCACAGTTCCAGAAGTCTGTCATGCTGGAGTGGTGGACAGAAGCATCTAGGAGGGAAGGATTGTGTGTGTGTGTGTGTGTGTGTGTGTGTGTGTGTGTGTGTGCATGTGTGTGCACGCTCACACACATTTCTCTTCTAGTGTATTGACCAATGAAAACTTTTTACCCTTGTGTCTGGAAAACCTGTCCCTGCGGATATTTTGATCTGAGTGCTTCCTTGTGACACTCATTATAAATCACGGCTCTACTCTGAGGAGTTGATCTGGCATCCTCATTTCCAAAACATATCTGGGGTGGCTTCCCAAAACAAGCATTGCTTTGCTTGACAACATCGCACCGTCTCAGAGGCGTCCTGGTCCCCAGATCTAGGCACGCCGAACGAGCCTGCAGGTGCACTGTCCCCCAGAACACGGGCCTGGTTCCGGGACCTCCCCTCGATGCTGGTGCAGAAACCACCACTGCCCACGACTGGTCTCCTCGGCTCACGGCTGCCGCCTCTCTGGGAATCGGACAACAACAACAACAAATGCAGGTAAAATGCAGCCACTTGGGATGGGAAACCTCTTCTGTACCTACTGAAATCATTCACTAAAGGGTGATTCTTAGAGAGTTTTTTGTTTTTCAGTTTTTTGGTTTTTGGGTGTTTTTTTTTTTTTGCTTTTTTTTTTTGACAGAGAGAGAGAGAGCAGGGGAGGGGCAGAGGGAAAGAGAGAGAGAGAGAGAGAGAGGGAGAATCTCAAGCAGCCTCCGCACTCAGCACAGAGCCTGATGTGGGGCTCCATCCCACGACCCCGGGATCATGACCTGAGCCGAAATCAAGAGTCTGACGGAAAGTAGGAGAGTGCTCTGGGGCCAGTGGTCTGCTCTGCATCATGGTTGACTGAATTAATTAGCAGCAGGTCCCTTATTTCCTGAATGATAACAAAGGCACATGCGCAGAACCTCCAGAAATGTGCGCCTCATCAGTCGCTGGGCCTCCCTGAGTCACGCCTCTTCTTGACCCAGGACTCTGGGTCAAGTCAGGGCTCTGATGGTTCCTGATCTGCAACCTAAGACCTTCACAGACCTGGAGTTAGCAGGTATTAAGAAAAGTGGCTCATCCATTAAGAAAATGAAGCTTAAAGCACAACTTGAATCTGAACTTTCATGGATAGGGCCCAAGACTGGAAGTTCCATGCTGGCTATCTCTTATCGGTTATAGTCGTCAAGAAATTTTAAAGCCAAAGCCCATGGATAATCTCACGGGGTATCTATTGTTAAGCTGGAGAAACACGACTTTCCTGTAGGGTCACACCGGCCTCCACACTCTGGTGGCAACATAGCCAAATTCACTGAGACTTTCCTCTTTGGATTGGCAGGGTGCATTCTTCCATCACCTCCCGTATTTCTTCCCAAGAACGTTAGTGACAGTTCATCAGTATGAAAGTGTACAGGCTATTCTGACGAGAACGTCTCGATTAAGCTCACTGACACAGGTCCAGGGTGAGCTTTTTCTGGAAGAATCTGATAGATGAGGGTCTGCGTTCATTTCATGTCCTCAAGTACCCCCGTGTGGACCTTCCCAACATTAGTACTTTGTTCTTATGTTATCTGAGTTTTTATGTTCTCCCGTATTGTTTGGTCTGAACCAGCATCTCTAACAGGCGTCCGCTTAAAATTAAAACAGAATAAAATAAAATAAAACACAGTAAAGGAAAACAAAACAAAATACAAGTAAGTCATGGCATGTTTTTTTTTTTCTGAGTGAAAGTGGACGAATAATAGATTTTTAAATATTTTTTTCATTTCCTGAATGATAGTATTCTCATGTAAGTTATGGTGTCATGATAGCTATTTATTCATGCATGCATATGAACTAACATTTCGTGTCTATTTACTGTTTACAGAATGCTAACGACGTCCCCTAAAAGAGTGGACTCTAAAAGGGTCTCCTCATAACAGTGGCTCATTTTCTAATCCAGCAGAATGTGACACTTGTCCTGGCGATCACTAACGCCCCACAGACAGGTTCTGGCACTCAGAAACGTGGAGAGGTGAGCACTGATTCCCACAGAAGCGGGCTCTGTGCAAAACGTCCCCATGAATTATGACACGTTATGAGACCTGTGGACAAGGACACTGACTAGGAAGAAAGAGGGGCAGAAAAGTGAGCCACGCTAAGTAAATCGGTACTGAAAATCTTCCCCTGTGTGCCACACAGAACATCTCACCTACTAGAAGGTCCGAGGGAAAAGGCTCCATGTCCAAATCATTTCAGGAAATTGCTCTACCGGTTCTGGGAGATTTCTAATATGCACTGCCATATTGGTGCTCTGAGACGTGAAAGTCCCAGAGAAAAGACACTTGTTCATTTGCGTTTAGGCAGAACTTTTACATCCACATTTAAGTGGTGAATCCCTCACTTAAATTACACCAACACGTTTCATTGCCTTTCTCCCCTCAAATCTTTTATTTCCACTTGCCCACAGTACCTTGAGCTCATAATTCTGCTTATTGATTTTTGCCTGATTCTCTTACTTAAAAAAAAATGCAATGTGTAATGTCTTAGGCCACCTAGCTTTCCTAAATGGCCATGAGCCTCCTCTGTGGTTGTCCGTGTCAACAGGGAACTGTCAGGGTCCTTTGGGGAGTTGCACATAAAGACCACTTTCTCTGGAACTCTTCCCAGGCCTGAACAGACAGCTTCACTCCCACACGTATTATGTCTCATCAGAAAAAATCCCAAACCACACTCCTCCGTTCACTCAAAATAAGACCAAGTATTTCTAATTCCTCTCCTTTCGGGGGGGCGGGGGGTGGATCCACTCAAGAAGAAAATGTTCCTTCTAGTTCTCCTGATGCCTTTCCGGTCTGTCCTCCCCCAGCCCCTCTAGTGCATTCCTGGCCCACTGATGATTGGTACCAGGAGCTGACCTGCCTGCGTGCAGAGGCTACACGTTGCCTCAGCGGCCGGAGAGAAGGTGGAGAGAAACAAAGTAAGTATACGAGGGGCTTGGCTCCTTGTGAACCTGAGGTCTATTGAAGCTGGAGTTGAAAACTCATGAGAGTTTTCCAGAACAGCTGATCCACAAAAATCAGCAAAACAGTGAATACATAGCTTATGATGCATAAAGCTTTCCTTGGAGCTACATTGAAGTGCATGTCTTAGCTCTTTGGGAAGAAAAAAAAAATCTTCCAATACCCCTTCTCTTCTCAAAATAAATAAAAGCAAAGGTATTCCCAAACATGTACTTAATTTGGGCACCTAACTCTGATCGTGCTTAGTGACCCACAGCACCCCCTCCCGCTGCTGAACATTATCACACAGCACTGGAGTTTTACTAAGTGGCCCCCCACGAAGCTGGGGGCTAACAAGCAGCAGTAGCACTTCTGCCAAGCAGGTGGATGGGTAGAGAACTAGGCACTGATAAGGTCTGATGCCCCCATTAAGCAGCTGCTTCATGATGACCATAACTTCAATGCTGCCGTATATATTCTACAGGACTATTTTGCACTGCATTTGGAGAGACCTCCCCCAGCTCAGGTTCTCGGCAGCTCCAGAACATGGTGGCGATTCTAGTAGTTTGCATTTAGTATCCAAAGAAACATGGACTCATCTATGAGCCACGTTAGGAAAGAACTTCCGAGACTTACTCGACCACTAATCAAAGAACGATAGCTTTCTCAGGGTAGCCTTCCTTACCTGGAGTCACTGTCATAGGAGGGAGGCAGTAGGTGTCTGTGCAGGAAACTCAGTCAGCCATGTGGGCCTGAGTGGTCCATACAGTGAGAGAGAAGTGTCCCAGCATCCACTTCCGGGAAGGAGACACTACTCCCTACTCCCTGGGGTCTCACCATGGCCTTGACTTTAGGAAGACACGATTTGACCCTGAGGATCATTCATCTGGGAAACCAATGGTGGATACTTAGCTCAGAAAACACTACACCTGCTTTGAATGTTTATAACTTGAGGTTCTAGAAACACATGAATTCACAATGAGAAACGTGGGGTCCATGAATGTTAAACTTCAGTTCCGGTCAGAGGACCCCCCTTTGTCAAGTGACTCTGTCTTTAGGCAGCTCTTTTTTCTCAGGACGTTTCCAGCGATCCCCAAGCCCCCACCTGCACGGATCTGGCACGTATCATCCCGGACCTCCCAACCACGGGCATGACACAAGGAACCTTTGGCACCAGAAAAGGAAAGTGCACCTGGTTTCCATGTTACAGCCCTGCCTTATTGAAGTGGTCTCCTCCCCAGATCACGTCCAGGTGCAAGCTGCCAGGTGTCTCAACAATTATCATGCTGGTTTCTCCGCACATCAGTCCCAAAATGTGACACATGATTTAGTTCAAACAAGAATTCTGATGGGATTCCAGACATTTCCTAACAAGCAAAGCCTTGATTCCCCTTCAGTGCTGGGGACCTTAGACCATATGTGCCGGATGATGTTGCTTCTTGTGAGTTATCACCTTTGTCTGCGAGAGCTCAGGGCATCAGCTCAAGACGTCAGGGGACGCAGAGTCCGAATTCCCATCCTGCCTTCGGGTCGGGCCGCCCTAACAAAACGTCACTGACTGGGTGGTTTAAACAACAGAAATGTATTTCTCACAGTTCAGAAGGACAGCAAGTCCCAGATCAAGGTGTCGGTGACTCAGTTTCTGGGAAGAACCCTCTTCCCGGCTTGTGGACAGCCACCTTCTTGCTGTGTTTGCATCTGCAGAGAGAGCTCTGGTGTCTCTTTCTCTTCTCATAAGGACACCAGTCCTATCAGATTAGTGTCCCACCTTTATGACCTATTTAAGTTTTAACAATCCTCACAGGCCCTGTCTCCAAATACAGTCATATTGGGGGTCAAGACTTCAACATGTGAATTTTGAAAGGACATAATACAGTCTGTAGCACCCCGTAATAGTTGTGTGACAATGGGCACCTTCTACACTACTTCTAAGCTTTGTTTTTTAACTTACAAAATGCACATTACATTTCTCTTGTAGAGTCACCATCAGGCTTAAATGATACGATCCTGGGGCACCTGGTAGGCTTCGTTGGTGAACCAACTCCTGATTTCCGCTCAGGTCAGGATCTCACGGTCGTGGGATCAAGTCCTGTGTCGGGCTCTGTGCTTAACGTGGAAAATGCTTGAGATTCTCTCTCATTCTCTCTCTTTCTCCCTCTGCCCCTCTTCCCTGCTCGCACACTCTCTCTCATTCTCTCTCTCTCTCAAATAACTTAACCTATAAAATAAAATAAAGTAAAATAAAACAAGGCAAAACAAAATAAAATAAAGTAAAATAAAACAAGGCAAAACAAAATAAAATAAAGTAAAATAAGTAAGACAAAACGAAATAGAAGGAAATAAAGTAAAATAAAATAAGTAAAGACAAAACAAAATAAACTAAAATACAGTAAAATAAAATAAAGGAAGACAAAACAAAACAAAACAAAATAAAATACAGTAAGTAAAGTAAGATAAAAAAATGAAATGAGATGAAATGAAATGAAATGAAATGAAACGAAATAAAATAAAATAAAATAAAATAAAATAAAATAAAATAAAATAAAAATCTCCCAGAAAATCCTGGAAAATTTGGGGTCTTTAAAAAAACTTCAGTTATTATTATGACCATCATGACTTTAGGAAGATGTTAGTTCATCCCTCCCTCAGACCACTGCTTGCACACAGTACGGTCTACTCGAGGAGCAGCATACAACCAACCGCACAGTTTCCAGGCCGGAGCACCCGGGGGCCCCGCTGACGCAGACCCCCTCGCCCCCAGCCACTGGAGGGATCGTGAGCATCACACCCTCAGCACCTGTCCCTGGGCTGCACTTCCCCGCGGATGAGATGCCAAGAGACAAGAGTCTGCTTCCATTCTGCCCTCACTCGGCTCGATCGCCTCTGCCAACAGCCAGACCCCCTCAAATGTCCAACCCATCACCCTAGGAGGTGAAACAGAGGGCCAACCTGCAGAACAAGACAGGATCTGAATAAGAGATTACAGGTAAATCACACTGTCAACCTCAGGAGCCTCCAGTGAGAAATGCGTCACACGCAGCACCCCAACTTTCCTGGTTGCGGACCTCCAGCACTTACTCACCAAAGATGCTAACCCCAGGCTCTGTTTCCCAGTTCTTATCATGGGCTCATGCACAGGACGGGGATACGGAACAGAACCTTCAGGAGAGCCCCGCGATCCCACAGCACGTGTACATTTAATACTTGGATTAACCAGACCCATGGACTGAGACTCCACGTCTGGGCTGGACAGCTCGGGCTTGTCTTCGATTTGCTTCCACTGAGCCATGCTTGGTCCTGACCCATCACAGACGCGGAAGAAGGCGGTAAACAGATTCTTGAACTTTGTGCTTGCCTTTTCCATAAGGATGCTTTTCATTATGTTCTACCATAAAGACCAACAGGAAACTTTCTCCGAGGTCTCAAAAAAATGAAGACATAGGATCCTCCTAAGCAATACATTTTGTCTTACGAGCGCCATGCATCACGTAATGGACTAGATCTCTCCCCCTTGGGTACTAGAAAATGCAAAACAAAATGTGTATCTCGTGTCTAATAAGTGTGTGTGACCTCTGGAAAGCATTCAGGGTCACAGCCTTGCTATTAGATTTATCTATTTTTCTCCTTTCTCCCACATCACATCATTTTTTACATTTTAAATCTTTCCCACTTTGCATCTTGGGTGCATGTTGTCCGGTCTTCTAGTTTGTCTCGGTTTTATTGAGATACAATTGCAAGTCTTTTCTGAAGTGAGGTGGGGTGCAGAAAACAAAGCTCCTTTTTCAATGTACCTTTCCCAACTTGAGTTTCCATGCATTCCCCACGATGCCAGTGATTGCCCTGAGTTTCGATGTCTGGCGAGGTTCCTGTTCTGAGCAGGTGGGCTGGAGACACGTTCAGGACTTTTCCACGCCCCCACCGAGCCTTCGGGACGCCCAAGGCAATGCTTTGAGTGAAGGATCTTCATTTTTAACCAAGAAGGGGGGACCCAAAAGTCCTTCACAGGTGCTCTCGCCTCACACAGTAAAGCACATGATCCGGTCATTTGTTATTGATTTCCCCACGTTGAATACCAGTTTTTTGCAAAAGACAGACACAATTTTCAGCCATTATTCGAAAAAATGTCTGAATTTAATTAAGTGTGATTACACAAGGCGCTGTGAAAAACGTTTGCATGGTCCATTGAGTTTCTCAGAGCGCCGGTTATTTAAATATTCTCTCACTGAATATCACAGTTGCAATTCTTAATTTAAAATCTTCACATCTCTATGGAATATGTTTAATAAAAATGTTTGAAAAGAACTGGGTCATTTTCGTTACGTTTCCCAACTCACTTCAATGGCTGCCACATAATATCATCTCGAAAGCCAATTTTTCATGTCACACAAACCAAATAACTTAGACTTCAAAAACTCAAACTTCAAGTAATTACTGACTATATTCTTTAGCAATTAATTGTGCACACATTCGCATGTCCTTTGAATTTTGTTCAAGGGCAGGGACAAATGTAGTATGAACCCCTGACCTGACTTCTCCCTGAGCAGAATGTATGATATAGATGTACCCACAACTAAATAGGCATTTGAGGGGTGTCTGGGTGGCTCAGTTAGGCGTCCGACTTTGGCTCAGGTAATGATCTCATGGCTTGTGAGTTCGAGCCGCGCGTTGGGCTCTGGGCTGACAGCTCAGAGCCTGGAGCCTGTTTCGGATTCTGTGTCTCCCTCTCTCTGCCCCTCCCTCCCCTGCTCACGCTCTGTCTCTGTCTCTCTCAAAAATAAATAAACATTAAAAAAAACACTTTTTTAAATAAACATTTGACTTCTCTTTGAAAGAACAGATACCCTTTTGCATATCAAAATTCTGAAATATTTTGCCAGACCCCAAGAAAGATATTTGTAAGTTTTGTGCACGCTGAAGTGTAGGTTTTGGAGGTTGGAATAGAGCCATAGGCAAAAACATTACGTGTAAAAATATTAATGAAAGCCATCAACCTCTTCATTTATCTCTTCATTTTACTTCAAAAAGTTTCGCTGGTATGTTTCACACCAGTACACCTCTTGGGTGATCTGGCTAAAATAATGTGTCCAAATTAAAGTGACGGCGTGATGCCTGTATTAGATTAATCTGGAAATAGCATCACAGGCTTTTGTTAAACCCTGAATGAAAACAAGCCACTTAACGAAGCCTCCTCCTGCAGTTTCTATTCATTATTATCTATAAATTATCACGTAACGTCCAGGAATGGAAAGCCAAGGAAAATGTATTTTCGTCTAAAGCAACTTAATTCATCTTCAACTGTTTTGTATAAGGAACTTGCTCATAAAATGGTAAAGTCTTCAGCGTCTTCTTTCTTCTGACTTAAAAAATTATGGTCATTATAGCAAATAGGAAAAAAATTGTAAAGAAGGAAACAAAAAGTTAATAATTGTCTAAGCCAGATAGCCAATGACAATAGTTTGTGTATGTCCTTCCAGGGACAATAAATCCATAACCCATTTATTTCACTTTCAATCAGTTGGTTTTTTTTGGTGCATAGGAAAACCACTGATTTTTTTTTTTTTTTGTACTGACAATTTAGTGAACCCTCTTACTAGTTCTGATGGTTTATCTCTAGAATCTTTGGATTTTCTACATTCTGTCTTCTGCAAATAGAACTGAAACCATGCCCCATAGGCTGAACGAGTTTAAATTAACAGAAAATTGACAGTTTGTTTTTCTAGAGAATTGTTTCTCCCTATTGGTTCTTTCCAGACCCCACTAACAAACTCACTAGGCTGTCTCTGGAGAAGCCTGGACTCAAGGTCAACTGATATGGTTCCAGCTCATGCACAAGCAAGGCCTTGCATCCCTAAGCCAAATGGCCTTAGACCCCAGAAGATCCCCACAGTATCTATGGGCAAACCAAGAACTAGCCAGCCAAAGGCAGCCTAAACCAGCTTGAGCTCAGCCACCGAGTCAACATCAGCACGAACGAGCCAAGAAGTATCAACAGTTGCCTTGGCTTCCTTATAAAGTCTACCTTAGGAGAAGCACAAGTTTCATTAAACATACGATGCAGGGGCTCCTGGGTGGTTCGGTTGGTTAAGCGACCCACTCTTGATTTCAGCTCAGGTCATGATCTCATGGTTCGGGGGATCAAGTCCCGTATCGGGCTCTACACTGAAAGCACAGAGCCTGCTTGGGATTCTCTCTCTTCCTGTCTCTCTCTCTGTCCCTCCCCCACATGCGCACTCTCTCTCTCTCTCAAAATAAATAAATAAACTTAAAAAAAAAAACAACCCAGCATACGATGCGTGTACAGGCATGTTTTCCAAGTAAGCCCATGCAACCTTACGCCCTGCTTCACATATGACAAAACTCTGCTTTCTGAGTATGCATTCATCCGAACCCTCTAAATAGAAGGAACCCACTCACTCCCACTCACGGAGACACGGCTTTGGAAGTTACTCCCCGTGATCTCTTCATTTGCCGCAAATAAAGTTTCCTTTGTGTGACGACTCCCCCTGATGTGGTTACGAGTTGCAACTCACCACAGAGTGGACTCACGCTGGTCCAGTTCCAACACCTTCCTTCCTTCCTATTACAATTCTTGTCCCTTCATGTCTACCTGTCTCATTGTATTTGTCAGGATTTCCACTAAAACTCTGGATGAAAAAATGAAGATAGGAATTCCTTCCTTTTCCCTGAAGAGGAGTCTTAACATCTTTCACCTTTAAGCATATTTGCTTTAGGTTTCTATTTTGTCTTCATAATGTATCAGATTTTAAACTTTGTTTTTATTCCTTATTTAGGGTGGATTTTTATTTTTATTTATTTGAGGGAAAGAGAGAGAGCGTACATGCCTGAGCAGGGGAGAGGAACAGAGGGAGAGACAGAGAATTCTAAGCAGGCTCCAGCTCAGTGAGAAGCCCTAGGGGGGACTCGATCCCACGACCCTGGGATCATGACCTGAGTGGAAAACAAGAGTCTGACGCTCAACCGACTGAGCCACCCAGGTGCCTCTGGATTTTATTTTTTAGTCACGAATATGAACTGTTTTGTCAGAAACTTCTTTTAAGCATGCTGAAGCAATCCCACATTCCTTCATTTTAATCCCTTAATGTGACTGATTATCTCAACGAATTTTCTTATCTTGGCCAATCTCTGAATTCATGAGGAAATGGTACCTGATCATCAAGGGGTTTTTGTTTCATTTTGATGGATTTGGTTTGATGATATTTTCTGTAGCAATTGTTTTTGTCTGTGTTTGTGGGACTGAGTTTCAGACACTACTTTTTTCAAGGATTTTTTGCCTCATGAAGAGCTGAGTCACTTTCGTATCCTTTATTCAACCACGCACTTTATAGGAGCACAATAGATACCTGCTTCTTGAGAGTCTGTAAAACAACCTGGACCTATTATTTGTGAGCCAACTTTTAAAAACAAAATCACAGATTCCATTTTCTTTAATGTCTACATGGCTGTTTAGATTTTTATTCTTTTCTTGGATCAATTTTAGAAATTTATCTTTCTCAAAAAATGTTGATTTTGGGTGCCTGGGGGGCTCAGTGGGTTAAGCGTCCGACTTTGTCTCACGTCACGATCTCACGGTTCGTGAGTTTGAGCCCCGCGTCGGGCTCTGTGCTGACAGCTCGGAGCCTGGAACCTGCTTCGGATTTGTCTCACTCTCTCTGCTCCTCTCCTGCCTGTCTGCGCACACTCTCTCTGTCTCTCAAAAATAAACTTAAAAACAATCTTTAAAAATATGCTGACTTCACTTACTTTTTCAGTTATTTTTGCCTACAATTATTCACCGTGTTCACAACCTCGATTATAGTTGGTGCTAGGTCTCATGTCTTTTGTCCATTTTAGGCTCCATCTTGTGAGTCCATTACTACTTTTCACTGTGATCTTATTTTCAGTCCAGTCTTACATTTTCAGGGGTTCCTTTGTTCCTGACTTGGGACAAGGTCCCTGGAGCGGTGTGAGCTTCCTTCCACCAGGGTTCCATGTGTCTAAACGTTAATTTGTGAGTCTTGAACTCCCAAGTGGAACAGGACCTCTGAGACCGTGCAGAGACCCACCTGTCTGTGGCCAGCTTCCACCTGTGTGGCCCACTGAGGCCACCCCAGCTCCCCCAGTCTTTGTGGAGTCTCTGCTCAAGGAAACTCGAAACTGCTCAACGCTACGCCATCCAACCCACAGCCAAGCCACGCTGGCCAACTCTCTACCACCCTTCTGTCACTTCCCATTTCCCCCAGGCCTCCTCACCTCCTCTTTGTTCCTCCTTTTTCACCTCCCTACAGCCCCTTTTGTTCCTTCTGTTCTCCACTAGAAACCCTCTTACCTGTCTTGGCCCGGAGTTGAGTTCAGTCTACACTGGTCTCTCTCCCCGAGATGCATGGGGCCGAAGACAGTCGGTCTTGCCCCTTTCACAAGTGCCCACTGCTGCTGCCCCCTGACGATTCTAACCCGATTTCTTCCTGTCCCCACCACGTACACAGAAAGATCTGTACCCCAAGCCCATGTGTGTGAAGGGGAGCAGAATACGCCACCCCCAAAATAATGCCTTTTTGGCTCAAGGATTATTTGGAGCTGATCATTTTTGAAAGGACAGAGGCACAAGAGAGTCTCTGCAAACAGAAGGTGCCCTTTCAAGAAGAAAATTTATATTTATAAACCACCATTTGCATCTACAAGAGATGGAAGGCTAAATCACAAGAAACTCTTATCATTGGGGAAGGCAGTGCCTTAAATCTCAGATCAACCTTATGCTTGTTTACTGGGTTTTCCTAGTCACCTCCCATAACTGGGTCCCCTGCACCAGCATCTCTGTCTGTAGCTGAGGATGCTATTTAAGGTGGTGGCTTGGGCCATCCTGGGGAGTTACTCAGTTTTTCTGGGTCTCTCCAGGTAGATAGGAGAAGTATAGTCTTCTCTCCTTTTCAATCTTTTGTTGTTACAGGGGCCTCGGGCAAGAACTCATAAAATTAGAGGGAGAATGATGTTTTCTCCCCTACAGGTGTCACCTATAGCCAAGTGCCCTGTCCCAAGGAGGCCAATTGTTGGGGCCTCTAGGCAGTCCCAAACTGCCAGGTCACTGTGGTACTGACTATCTGATATTAATCTGGGGATGTTAGTTACCTTTTCTCTTTCACCTAAGCTACATATTTTAAAAACAAAAAACACATATTTACCCAGCATTTTTTAAATGTTTATTTTTGAGACAGAGAGATGGAGAGATGGAGCACGAGCACGGGAGGGGCAGAGAAAGAGGGAGACACAGGATCCGAAGCAGGCTCCAGGCTCTGAACTGTCAGTACAGAGCCCGACGCGAGGCTTGAACTCACGAGTTGCAAGATCACGACCTGAGCCAAAGCTAGCACTTAACCGAGCCACCCGGCCACCCCTATCCAGCATTTCTTATGTGCAATTGTGGGGGTTTCATGAGTCTCAGCTCTGTCTGCCATGTTGCCAGAAACCCTTGTATTTTCTACTAATACTTCACATACGTTGACATTTAGTAGGACTAATGAATCTGCTGAATAACCAACTTGCTCATTAACTTGTTGCATGAATATACATTTTCTAACTGGAATCCTACTCTTAAAGCTTTGTATGAGCTTCCAGCATGAGCTTCCTAATGCGTGATGAAAGTTCTCTGCTTAGCTTCAGTCTCCATATAATTGAACTCTTTGATTCCCATGGAGTCCCTCCTGGAAATGAATTAGCCACTGGGGATGAGGAACGGAGGACAGAGCAACATACAAATGAACTGCATCAAGTCAACCTTGAAGTTTGCTCCAAGGCCCACATAACCCAAAAAATGTCATTCAGCTAATCACAACAGCCCTGCTCAAGGATCAGAGGGGATTGTTTGGCAAAATAGGAACCCTACCTCACCCCCAAATCCAGGACTCCTGAGGACCTCTGCTAGTCTTGCCCAGTCAATATACTGTCCCCAAGGTGCAAGGCCAACTTTCCAGCCCCTGTATATGATCATGCAAAGGCCACTTCCACATCCTCCTCTCTGGCCTGGATGCCTCCTGTGGGTTCCAGACTCCCCATTCCCTACGGGATAAAACCACTTGGATCTCTAACTGGCTTGCCAAGCTTAACTCATTTACAACTGGACTCCTAACCCATCCCCCACCATCTTGATGCATTCACATTCTTCTCAGCATCAACAAATATCAATCCCGTTCTTCCAGCTGCTCAGGCTGAACTTGTTGCAGTTCACCTGGACGCCTTTCTTTCATGCCCCAATCCAATCCATCAGCAAATCGTGCTGGCCCCACCTTCCTGGCATGCTTTTAGTCCTGGCTCTGTTCATCCTGATTTCCTGGATTTTGTGCATTTCCAACTCAAGACATACATAGTCTATAGGTGCAATTCTGGAAATGGCTTTTTCCCTGGAGCACTTTTAGCGTGATCTCCTTGGGGCAGGGTCAATTTATGAGCCACACCTTTAACCCCAGGGCTAGTGGAACACCTGATGGGCATTTGGTAAATGGCTTAGGAAAGGAAAATAACTCCTGGGCACAGCTCATTGCCAAGAAGCTAAGAACACTTGAGAAATCTTGACAACGTTCAATTTTATCTGAAGGTCAAGGAATCCCCACACCCTTCTGCGTTCTGGAAAATGGCTGACAGCAAAGGATTACCTCTCCCCCACATGACTTCAGTGAATTTCACAGATACTCCCGGTTTACCCATGATGAAACCAGACACAGAGCCTCCAAATCCTCATTCTTGCCTCATGAAGGATTAGCCGAACTGCTTCATCCCCAGTGACCAATCAGAAGGAAATGCATATCAACCTCTCTCCAGGGTCCTGAATTTGGGGCCACAGTCAGCCCAAGCAGCAGCAGACAGCAATGCCTCCACCCGCACCACGCTGGCCATGTTCTTGGATGGACTATCCAATCATTCCTCCCCTTCACCCCATGGTCCCACACCCAGTTCTCTCTGCCTTGCTTCCTCTCCACCATCAAACAAAACCTATGTGGCCTAACTGGGGACATGTGCCGCTCTTATGGCCACAGCATTTTGGCCTATTGCAATGGTCCCGCCCCCCACCTGGCAGTAATCCTTTCGAATGAAAGTCTATTCTTCCTAAGTTGGAATTTTTAAATTTTTTTATTTTAATTCCATTACAGTTAACGTAGCGTTGTATTAGTTTCAGGTGTACAATATAGTGATTCAACAATTCTGCACTCAGTGCCCATCATGACAAGTGCACTCTTAGTCGCCTTAGTCGCCTTCACCTGTTTAACCCATGCTCCCCCCACCCCCCCAAACAGGTTGTTGCTGTAGTCAGAATTTCTTCTCAGTGTCAGAAAGATACGGGCACCCAGTCTTTGACCACCTACGTACAAATAGTTGGAGATCACCGCCCCCTCAGTGTCCATTTCAATGGGGAGCAGTTCTCATTATGAGAAGTCTCGCTTTACACTGAGCCCAAATCTGCCAACTGTGAATTCATTCTACCCACAAGGATCCTCTAAGCTACCCGGAATAAAACCAGTTCCTTCCCCGGGAGTACTTGGTTATTACATTTCTTCCTCGAAACCTCAAAACCTTCTCCTCTCCAGATTACATAATTACATTAAAGGAATACAACACTCATCCTCTCGTCCCTGAATCCTGGTGTCCACGCAGTAGCGAATGGTCCTTTCTATGACTGTGGGTGACAACATTTCAAATGTTAAAGTATCAACAATCAAAAGCACAGAGTAATATTTCACAACAGAGAATAATATTTCACTCAGAATTAATTAGAACAACTCCAAAGAACCACTACGATGAACAAGTTTGTTAAGAATAGCAGGAGAAGGGACACCTGGGTGGCTTGGTTGGTTAAGCGTGTAACTTCAGCTCAGGCCATGACTTCATGGTTCATGGGTTCAAGCCCTGTGTGCGCCTCTGTGCTGACAGCTCAGAGCCTGGAGCCCACTTCGGATTCTGTGTCTCCCTCTCTCTCTGTTCCTCCCCACTCATGCTCTGTCTCTTTCCATCTTTCAAAAATGAATAAACATTACAAAAAATTTTTAAAAAGTAACAGGAGAAGAGTGGGTGGCTGGGGACAGCTACCCTCCACTTGGGACCCATGGGCAGACTCCCAAAACAAAAGAAGAGTCACTCCCTACAGGAGGTGACAACACATGTTATTGCATCACTCATGTTAATACATGAATTCTGGGGCACCTGGGGGGTGGCTCAGTCAGTTGAGCGTCTGACTTTGGCTCAGGTCATAATCTCACAGTTGGTGAGTTTGAGCCCCAGGTTGGGCTCACTGCTATTAGCACAGAGCCCACTTCGGATCCTCTGTCTCCCTCTTTCTCTGCCCCTCCCCAACCCACTCTAAAAAATAAATAAATATTAAACAAACAAACAAACATGGATTCAGGAGACATGGAGATTAATGAACTTTCCAGGTTAAAACCACCGACTAGAGAGGAACCATGAAAGATTAATGTTAGATATACGCTAGTCCAGGAAAACTATCACCAGGCGAATGGGCAGGAAGGCAAGAGTAACACAAAGCGAATTCACAAATTCTGCAATCGCATCCAGTGAACTCCACCTATGATGAAATCATGATGTCAGAGGTCAGAGAACCCTAACCACACAGGGCACCTAGCACCCCATGGGGGAAGCGGTTCTGATGGAAATGGCTTCACTTCTACTCTGGGACTTCTACTTAGCTAAAGACATTTTCTTACACTTTAAAGAAAAAAAAAAAAAGAAGAAAGATCTACAACTTGCAAGAACAGAGAAGAAGAGAATGCCTCCGATTCGCTCCCGGGGACTTTGAAGAAGGGGGGCCCTGGAGGGAAGAGCTGAACACAGTCACGAGACAGAGGAGTCCCCACTGCAAACCCCACACCCCGTTGTGTTGACTGCTCTCTCGAAGGTGGAAGAAAAACGTCTCGGTAGCTGGAGGACAATCCGTAAAACACACCCCCCTGGTTGTAAAAATCATCACAAGCAGCAACAGAGATCTGAGAGCAGATTAACCGGAGGGAATAACAATAATGCAAAAGACAGCTGCCGATCTGCAAATGAGCCTAGAAAGCTCGGCTTCCAGTTAGCACACAAAATCTCGGGACACCACCCTTCCCACCAAAATAAGGAGCTGGATCCGCTACATAACCATAGGGGGTTTCTTGTTTAATGTGTTACTCATTTCAGAGGCAAGGGCCCCAGGTGACGAAAGACATGAGCCTCGATGGGAGAAAAGATGTCTTCGTGGCAGCAGAGTGACTGGCCAGGAGGGGGTGGCTTGTGCAGTCACCAACTTTAATGGCCACCAGGGACGGCCTGATCCTTTACACCAGCTCGGAAGCAGGTCTGCACCCAACACCTGCCCCTTTCCACAGGTTCGTCAGTGGCACAGGGGAAGTTTGGGGCAGGGCTGCAGAGCTAAGAGACCCTATGAGGCTGTCTGGGCCCTAACCGAGTGCTGTGTATGCCCTCCTGGGCACAGAGCAGACAGGAACCGCCAAAGCCAAGGAAGCCAGGAGCACAGCTGCAGAGGGAGGGGAGCCCCTCAGGGACCCAAAAGCCAGCAGCCAGGTTGTAAATGGAAAGAGACCCTGATGGTTCAGAAAGCTGGCCACGGGAATATAACACTTAAAAAAAAAAAAAAAATCTCAGGTCAAACTGGGCTAAAAGGATCACCATGGCCAAGCCCTGAGGACGTGATGCTGGTGGGGAATTGACTCCACCGAGGAGGCACCACGGTGCAGACATCGGGAGATACCACCGCACAGACACCAAGGAGGCTGAAGGTTCTAAGTGACAACACCAAGCCCTGGTGAAGAAGTTTAGCAACGGAGAGTCTCATACGTTGTTGGCAGGAGTGTGAAGGGGTACGAAATGCTTGAATACCTCCCGTTTCTTGTGACTTTAAAATTCTTTTTAATGTTTATTTTTGAGAGAGAGAGAGAGAGAGAGAGAGAGAGAGACAGAGGCAGAGTGTGAGCCGGGGAGAGGGGCAGAGAGAGAGGGAGACAGAATCGAAGCTGGCTCCAGGCTCCGAGCTGTCAGCACACAGCCTGACGCAGGGCTCCTCGAACTGTGAGATCATGACCTGAGCTGAACTCAGATGCTTCACCGACTGAGCCACCCAGGTGCCCCAATTTCTTGTGACCTTGAACACAGACCTAACGCGTGGCCCACTCCTCACTGCTCACCTAATAGCCACAGAAGTTGAATGTCCGTGCAAAGACTGGTACAAAACCGTTCATGGGACTGAATTCATTACAGCTGGAACTGGAAGAGACCCGCATGTCCATCAGCAGAGAAATGTATCTACAGACTATAGTATATCTGTACAACAGAGCACTACTTAGCAAGAAAAAGGAGCTGATATACAAATAGGCACAGAACCATGGAAGAATGTCAGAAATACTGGTTGAGTGAAAGAAGCCAGACACAAAACATCTCACGTCTGACTCCCCTTATACGGAGTCTATAAACAGGCAAAAATTACCTACAGAGATAGAAACGAGAAAGTAGGTTCCTCTGTGAATGGAGTGGGAATTCAATGGCATGTACACGAAGGGATTTTCCGGGGTGATGGGTAGGTGGATGCCTAGGGCTCTGATTTTTACAACTATCACTCAGAAGATACCTCCAGATCACCTAGACGAGAGGCCAGCGGGCATTACGATTGTGGTCTCATAGGATTGAATATGTTCGCCTACTTTATAATCTGCTGCCTGTTGGTCCTCGTACTTCCAGCCAGCCTGAAAGGGGGTGCCGAGATCCTTCCTTGTGAAACACAGACACCCTCAACACCTTGGAACTATCAAGAATAAATCAGGTCCCTTCAAAAATCACCAAGGTTAGAAAGACAACCAAACGCTAGGGGAAGGTGGAATGATAAGATTCATCTTCTCCCCAAGGCCAATCCTTCAAGACTGGCAGCCATTAAGTACATACCTCCCAATAATTACTTTACATTTAAATGGACTAAGTTCTTCAATCAAAAGACATAGGGTGGCTGAACAGATTTCTAAAACACAAGATCCGTCTATAAGTTTCCTACAAGAGACTCACTTCAGATGCGAGGACATACACAGACTGTTAAGTAAAGGAATAAAAAAAGAATGCTTCATGCAAATGGAAATGAAAGAAAGCTTGGGTAGCTATACTCGTATGAGACAAAACAGACTTTATTTTATTTTATTTTGTTAAGTTTTTAAGTTTATTTTGAGAGGCAGGGACAGTGCGAGTGGGGGAGGGGTAGTGAGACAGGGAGACAGAGAATCCCAAGCAGGCTCCACGCTGCCAGTGCAGAGCCCGATGTGGGGCTTGAACCCACAAAACTATGAGACTGTGACCTGAGCTGAAACTAAGAGTCAGACGCTTAACCAACTGAGCCACCCAGGTGCCTTTGGATAAAACAGACTTCAAAACAAAGATCGTAATAAGAAACAAAGAAGGACTTTACAGAATGATTAAGTGGTCGATCCAACAAGGGGATATAATATTTGTAAATATTTATGGACCCTACATAGGTGCAGCTAAATATTTAAAGCAAATATTAACAGACCTAAAGAGAGAGGTTGACAGCAATACAGTAATATTGAGTTTTTAACACCTCACATCAGTGGATAGATCATTCAGACAGAAAAATCAATAAGGAAACAGTGTGTCCTTGAACAACACGTTAGACCAGAGGGACTTAATAGATATATACAGAACATACCTTCTTCTCTAGGGCACAGGGCTCAATCTCCAGGATAGGTCATATGTTAGGCCACAAAACAAGTCTCAATAAATTTCAGATTAAAAGCACACTGAGCATCTTTTCCAACTACCTTGAAAGTAGAAATCAATTAGAAGAAAAAAACTGGAAAAGTCACAAATACGTGGAGATTACACAACATGCTAATGAACTTCTATAGGTCAACAGAGAAGTCAAAGGAGAAATCAAAAAATACACAGAGGCAAACGAAAAAGGAAATGCAACATATCAAAATCTATGGGGTGCAGCAAAAACAGTGCTATGGGAAAAGTTCACAGTGATACAAACCTACCTCAAGAAACGTGAAAAACCGAGGGGTGCCTGGGTGGCTCAATTAGTTGAGCAACTCTTGATGTCAGTTCAGGTCCTGATCCCAAGCTCATGGGATCAGGCCCCACGTGGAGCTCTGTACTGTGCTTGGAGCCTGCCCAAGATTCTCTCTCTCTCCCTCTGTTCTTCTCCCCTGCTTATTCTCCCACCCCCCTCTCTCTGTCAAGCAAATTCCAATGGTATTTTTCACAGAAATAGAAAAAACAATCCTAAAATGTGTATGGAACCACAAAAGACCCCAAAGGCTAAAGCAATCTTGAAAAAAAGGAACAAAGATGGAGGTATCCTGCTCACTTATTTCCAATTATACCACAAAGCTACAGTAATCAAAACAATATGGTATTGAGATAAAAATAGCCTCACAGATCAATGGAACAGAATAGAAAACCCAGAAATGAATTCATAGACATATGGTCAATTAACTTATGAAAAAAGAATGAAGAATTCAAAATGGCAAAAGGAGAGTCTCTTCAATAAATGGCGTTGGAAAACTGGATGGCAACATACAAAAACACGAAACTAGATTACTATCTTATGCCGCTCACAAAAAGCAACTCAAAATGGATTAAAGACTTGAATGTAAGACCTGAGACCACAGAACTTGTAGATGAAAACACAGGCAGCAAGTTCCTTGACATTGGTCTTGGTGATGATTTTTTGGATTGGAGTCCAAAAGTAAAGGCAGCAAAAGCAGAAATAAGCCAAGTGGGACGACATCAAACTAAAAAGTGTCTGCACTGCAAAGGAAACCATCAACAAAGTGAAAAGGCAATCTACTTAATGGGAGAAATATTTGCAAATCATGTATCTAATAAGGGGTTAATATCCAAAATAAATAAAGAACTTACACAACTGAAGAGAAAAAATGATCTGATTAAAAATGGGCAGAGGATCTGAATAGATATTTTTCCAAAGAATTCATCCAGATGGCCAACAGGCCCATGAAAAGATGGTCAACATCACTCATCAGCAGGAAAACACAAATCAAAACCACTAAGAGATATCACTTCACACCTATTTGAATGGCTGTTATCAAAAAAGACAGGAAATAACAATTATTGGCAAGAAAGAACATGGAGGAAAGGGAACCTTTGTGCAGTGTTGGTGGGGATGTAAACTGGTACAGCCACTATGGAAAAGAGTGTGGAGTTTCCTCAAATAATTAAAAATAAAACTACCATATAAGCCAGAAATTCTACTTCTGGGTATTTATCGAAAGGAGACCAAAACAATAATTTGAACAGAGATATACACTCCTATGTTTTCTCAGTAATTTTTACAAAAGCCAAGATAGAGAAACAACCTAAGTGTCTACTGATGGATGACCTAATAAAGAAGATGTG
Organism: Panthera leo; assembly: GCF_018350215.1. Classification (NCBI taxonomy): domain Eukaryota; kingdom Metazoa; phylum Chordata; class Mammalia; order Carnivora; family Felidae; genus Panthera; species Panthera leo. Next base: position 63,924,396 of record NC_056680.1, on the reverse strand, counting down.
ATGTATATATACAACTGAACACTACTGAGCCATAAAAAGAAGGAAATCTTGCCATTTACAACAAAATGGATGGATCTGAAGTTATTATGCTAGGAAATATGTTGGACAGAGAAAGACAAAAAAAAAGTATGATTTCACTTATATGTGGTCTAAAAAACAGAACAAGTGAGCAAACACAACAGAACTCATAGAGACAGAGAAGAGAATGATGATTGCCAGAGGGGGCAATGGTTGGGAGGTGGGTAAAATGGATGGGGGGGGGGTCAAGAGATACAAAGTTTCAGTCATAAAATAAGTCATGGGGACGCAATATATGGAATTGGGACTATAATCAATAACATTGTGCATATTTGAAAGTCGCCAACAGAGTAAATCTTAACAGTTCTGACCACAAGAAAAAAGTTTGTAACTTTGTGTGGTGATGGATGTTACTTAGACTTACTACAAGTGATGTCTCGCAGTGTATACAAATGCTGAATTATTATGTTGTACATCTGAAACTAGCGTGTCAATTATACCTCAATAAAAAAAAGAGTCAATGAAAGACTAGCAACAGTGTTGAACGTATGGGAAAATGGGATTCAGTATTAATAAAATACTAAAATGGGCTGGACTCTTGTGTAAAAAATTAGACCCTGCTGCCTTTAGGATGAATAATAAAATTCAAAGCAGTTCAACTTCTCAAACTATTAAAAGACACTGAAAATCAAAATACATACATTACAATTCTAGAATGCGCAAAGCTTCAACAAACCTGCACGAGTATAAATGTATGAGAACTGACTATTAAAACCCAAGAATGTTGAAAAACACATACAAATCTAAACATACAAAACTATAAGCCCTACTCAAAAACACAAGTGCAATCTGAGATGTCTAATTCCATTATCAGAATATGAAACACCATGCTAAGCAAGAAATTATAAAAATAGTCGAAAATATATAATATTATATTTAAATAAGGGAAGGTTATAGGGATAACATGTATACACTTAGGTGTAAGTGTTCATAAGACAAGGAATAATTAATTGCGAATAAATTATTTTTCCCTGACTTGCTAAAGATGAAAAGCTTTGCCTAAGAAAATACACATGATTCATATAATATTAAATTTACCATAAGGCAAATAATATTTTGTACTTGCTAAAAAAATACATATGGAAATCTATACAGTACACCTACTATGTGCCAGACTATATTAAATATCTTAGGTCAGTTTTTGTGACAATGTTTTCCAAAGTTTCAAAGATGCATTTAAATCTATCCAGATGTATAAGAGCTTTCCTAAAACTTAACACGTACCTGCTGAAAACTTCTGATGGTAGTGTACAAAAGTATTAATAATAAAAATTATCATTTTTTGGACAGGTAATATTTATTTCCACTCATTTTTTTCATTTTCATTTTATTTTAGACAGAGTGTGTGAGTGGGGAAGAGGGACAGATGGTGAGAGACAGAGAGAGAGAGAGAGAGAGAGAGAGAGAGAGAGACAAATCTTAAGCAGGTTCCATACCCAGTGGGGAACCCAATGTGGGGCTCAATCTCATGACCCTGGGATCATGACCTGAGCCGAAATCAAGAGTCAGACACTCAACCAACTGAGCCACCCAGGTGCCCCTATTTCCATTCATTTCTGAGAAGTGTTTAATTTCAGTATGATTATTTCTTTAAGCTAAAAATAATGGAGAGGATTTTTCTTTTTTAATTGGAATTGTTAGGCCATATGTGTCTGCACCTCCAGACACACACCTTATCTGCCTACCCTATGTTTAGAACCACATCTGGTGTATTGTGGGTACACAACTGACAATCATAGATTCCCTCATTATGGGCTTTACCTTTTTGAATCCATAAATAATTTAGTAATGGCCTAGTATATGATTAATTTTTTAAAATGTCTTATGATGTTTAGCTATTTATTTTATTTTTTTTTTTGCTGTAAGATTTTATGTGTGTATTGAATTTGTTAAAAAATTCTCACATCTTCATTTTAAAAGCTAAAAGTATGGGGTGCTTGACTGGCTCAGTTGGTTAAGTGTCTGACTCTTGATTTCGGCTCAGCTCATGACTGCACAGTTTGCGGGTTCAAGCCCTGGATTGAGGTCCATGCTGGCAGTGCAGAGCCTGTTCTGGATTCTCTCTCTCTCTCTCTCTGCCCCTCTCCAGCTCATGTGAGCTCTCTCTCTCTCAAAATAAACAAACTTAATAAAAATAACTAAACTTAGACTCACTGTAATGGTAGTGTAGTTGAAAAACCCTCATACATTTGACAATGAGGAAAATGACATGAGAAGTAACTATTAGGAGGTACTGGAAAGCCACCCAATGCAGGAAAAACCCCGAGTGTTTACTCTCAACAGACATGGCCAACACAGCCAAAGAATGAGGACTTGTAGCTTTTTGCTTGAAGGTGCTCCAAACACCCCCTTTCTTCTCTAGTCACAGAAAGATCAGTCACTGCTCCAGGGACAGAGTCAGAGCTGGTAATTGACGGACTTGAAGTAAGAGAGCCACAAAAGGTATGCAAAATCCAAGTACAAATCTACCTGTGTTCCTAGCGAGCACATGGGCAGCACAGAGTCTGAGGAGCTAGCTAAAAGGAAGGTGCAGGTGAGGGAGAAGTCTATCCTTGAAAGACAGAGTATATCGACTACCATCTGCAAATATGCTGCTTTTGGACAACGTGCATTTCTCAGCACGTGTGTAGTTCATGCAAGACAAAGCTGTAGCCTTACCGGCTGGAGGGATCAGAAGACACAGGTGGGATGGGCAGAGCAGCTGGAAATCTGGAGAGAAACTTGGAAGCAAGAACGCTGATAGATAGGTTGGACTTAATAGTAGTATGAAGTGAGTACGTGGTTGGCCGCTAAACTTTCCAGGCACAGTGGGACCCAAGAGGGCCAGGCTGGAAAAGAACAGTCGTTAAGCACTAAGGACAGGGTGCGGCTGCCGCACTCCTGGGGACGTCCACAGTTACGGTGTGAGTCCAGGTAAGTCTAGTGCCCACTGGAGCAGAAGAGCATCGACCCTCAGGAGAAACAAAAGAACCCAGAGTTGTTGTGGCAGCATACCTACAATGTATAGGGGTTTTGTTTTTGTTTTTGTTTTTGTTTTAAGTTTTTTTATTTATCCTGAGAGACAGACAGAGCAAGAGGGGGAGGGGCAGAGAGAGAAAGAAAGAGAGAGAGAGAGAATCCCAAGCAGGCTCAGCACTGTCAGCACAGAGCCCAATGTGGGGCTCAAACTCACGAACCATGAGATCATGACCTGAGCTGAAACCAAGAGTCAGACGCTTAACCAACTGAGCCAGCCAGGTGCCCTTATGATGCACAGCTTTTAGACAAGAATTAGTAGCCACAAAAAGAAACAGTAACAAAAAATAGGTCTGCCCCAAGCAGAAGGAAAAAGGCTCTAGAAACCAAGTCTGAGAGGATATAGGTGTTGGGTGCCACAGACAAAGTCATCAAAGCAGCTATTAAGAGATGTGCATGTTTTCTAAATATGGTCTTAATGAGTCTTAATGACTGGACACATAGAGAAACAAAACAGAGAGATGAAAACTGAAAATAATTTAGTGGAATTCCTGGAGATGAAAAGCACAATAACTAATATGAAAAAAATGCACTACGTAAACGTCTGCAGCAGATTGGAGACAGCAGAGGAAAGAACTGGTGAACTTAAGGCATATCAATAGAAATTATTTAATTAAACGAAAGAAAATGAAAAACGATTATGCTCTCAAAGACTCATGGGACAATATAAGAAATTTTCATATTGAAGCTGGAATCCAAGGACAAAAGACAGAGAGAAAAAGGGGTGCCTGGGTGTCTCAGTCGGTTGAGCAACCGACTTCAGCTCAGGTCATGATCTTGCGGTCTGTGAGTTCGAGCCCCACATCGGGCTCTGTGCTGATGGCTCAGAGCCTGGAGCCTGCTTCAGATTCTGTGTCTCCCTCTCTCTGGCCCTCCCCGCTCATGCTCTGTCTCTCTCTCTCTCTCTCTCAAAAATGAATAAATGTTAAAAAACACTTTAAAAATAGCAGGAAAGTAACTTCAGAAATAATGGCTAAAAAACTCACAAATTTGTAGTGTATTTCGTGAGGTGGGAAGACGCAAGTGAAGAGACAAAAACCAAATTTACTTCTATACCAAAGCAACAAACAACTGGAAAATGAGATGTAATAACACATTTTCATTTAATATTGGGAAAAAATAATACTAGGGACTGAGTTGTGCAAGACCTATACAATAAAGACTCTAAAACATCACTGAGGGAAATTAAAGAAGACCCAAATGGAGGGACAGACCATGTTCAAGGGCTAGAAGACTCCACCTAGCTAAGTTCTCTATTCTCCCTCATATTCACCTTTAAACTAAACACCTCTCAATCAAAATACAAATAGGCTCTTTGGACGAGCTGAAACTTGATTAAAATGCTTATGACAATGCAAAACCAAAGCAATTTAAAAGCAAAGTTGAAAATCTTGTTCCCAACTCCCGATTGTATCAGACTGAACGTTAATTCTACAGTTGTCCAGCGTCTGACACTGACATAAAGATAAACACGTGGATCAGTGGAACAAAATAGATGATCCAGAATTAGGCCAAATTTCTACGAATCGGTTTTTGACCCAAAAATGTCAAGGTAATTCAACAGGGAGAAGATGTTCTTTTCAACAGATGGTGCTGGCATATCAATATGGGATTAAAGTAAGCATCACCCTTTCCCTTCCGCTATTTACTAGAAGTATGGACCACGGTCAATGAATCTGAGACCTAAAATCATAAGCCATCTGGAAGACAACACAAGAGGAAGTTTCATAACCTTTAATTAGGCAAATATGTCATAGATCGGACACAGTGTAAACCATACCAGAAAAATCAATAATCAGACTGCACCAAAACTTAAAACTTCTGCTCTTTGAAAGATGCCATTAAGAAAAGGAAAAGGAAAGGCATGGACTGAGAGAAAATTTTCACTATGTATACCAATGGATGTGTATCAACCTCTCTAAGCCAATTATAAAAATCAAACAGCTCCATAGAAAAACGAGCTGGAGATTTGAGCAGGCATTTCATGAAATAAGCAATACAAATGGGCATAAACCACGTGGAAAGATACTCAGCATCAGTCAGCCATAAGGGACAGTCACAATGAGGTCCACTAGAGCCACCAGAATTTCTAAAATTAAACACTGCCCATGCCAAGTGTTGGCAAGGATGTGAAGTAAATGTATAATATATTTCACAAGTGCGCTGTTGGCCCAGTTTTGAAGTCACGGCTGAGAACACACAATCCCCCTTCGAAGGCAGTTGGCTAAGCTCCCATTCCAGCTCCTTCCCTTATCAGGCACTCACATTCTGGAGTTGGAATACGTACATTTCCAGCTGCCAAAGGCCCCAGTAACTCACACCCAGGAATGGCCACTCCTTATTTGGGACCATGGAATTATTCAAAATACCAACCCCCCAGGAAGCCCAGGTAGCTCCACCTAGCTAAGGGCATGCCACCTACTGTCCACAAGGCACCTCCTGTGGTTCCAGTTTGCTGTCACCCTGTCCCTGGATGCAGACTGCTGTGTGGCCCCACCCGGCAGCCTTCCCCTTTGGAGTTGTAAGAGTTCTGCCTTTCAACGATCTAAATTCCTTTGTGTTGTGTGTGACAGAAGTTAAACCCTCACTCTTGGCAGTTCTGTTCCTGGGAATCTGAGAGAGGCTTATATATGAATGTTTATAGCAGCACTATTCACACTAGTAAGAAACTGGAAACAACTCAAATACCCATCAAGCAGTCAACGGATAGACTGCAGTAGATTTGTAACCGGAGTTCAATAAAATCTGATGTATCCATACAGTGGAATGTAATAAAATGTGGTATATCCACACAGTGGATGCTACTCAGCAAGAAGAAGGACAGATTTGATGCCTGCAACAACAGTGTGATGAAATCTCAAAAACCTGGCAGGTGAAAGGAACCAGACACTATGACTCATACTCTATGATTCCATTCACATGAAATTCTATAAAAAGCAAGTAAAAGGAGCGCCTGGGTGGCTCAGTCGGTTGAACGTCTGACTTCGGCTCAGGTCATGATCTCGCGGTTTGTGAGTTCGAGCCCCGCGTCGGGTCTGTGCGGACAGCTCGGAGCCTGGAGTCTGCTTGGGATTCTGTGTCTCCCTCTCTCTCTGCCCCTCCCCTGCTCACATGCTGTCCTTCCCTCAAAAATAAATAAAGATTTTAAAAAAATATTAAAAAAAAAGAAAACTATTGTGACAGAAACCAGATCAACAGTTGCCTGGGAACGAGGTGTATGATGGGGACTGAGAAGTAAACTATTCAGTTAAAAAAAGGGGCTTTTAATTACATGTAAACTAAAACCACTAAAACAATGTAAACACTAAAACTGAACTGAAAACGCTATACAATCAATATGATAAAACAAAACTAATTTAACCAGGAAGGAAAATCCATACAAGCCAGTATTTCTAAGCCACCCTTTTCTTCCTAGTACTTTTTTTTTTCAATCTCTACATCCAACATGGGGCTTGAACTCACAACCCCGAGATCATGCTCTTTCAACTGATTGAGACTGGTAGTACTTCTAGGACTTCTTCAACACTGACTACCCCAAGCCCAAATCCGCTTGTCAATTCTTCACAAATTTATTGTTTCATTTTTTTTAACGTTTGTTTATTACTGAGAGACAGAGAGAAACCGAGCATGAGTGAGGGAGGGGCACAGAGAGAGGGGGAGACACAGAATCCGAAGCAGGCTCCAGGCTCTGAGCTGTGAGCACAGAGCCTGATGCAGGGCTCGAACTCACAAACCGCGAGATCATGACCTGAGCCATCCAGGAGCCCCTGTTGTTTGTTTAAAAGGTCAAAAGCTGCCTGCACTGGTCACTTCCTCAGATCTTCGTTCTCTTGTAAGACTCCCATAAATGTGTACAAATTTAATAAAATTTGTGTGCTTTTCTCTTGTTGATCGATCTCTGTTAGTTTTCATTTCAGACCCAGCCAGGGATCCTAAAAGGGGCAAGGAAAACGGTTTCCTCCCCTACACTAGGAATAATTATTTTTGGTATAGTTCACAAACTTCATTCTGTTAATGATACAATCTCGTTTGTGAGAGAATTTTTTAATAGTCTTACTATTTTAAATGTTTCCATAAAATTACCTGGAATTTTTGTCAAGTTACATTTTATGGCTTATAAATTTGGAATTATTAGCATATTGAATTGGCTCCTCTGAAGCGTATCTTTTTAGTTGAGAAAATTCTCTCCACAGATGCTGAGATACGACACAACAAACGCAGAGAAAATACGTTAAATGGAAAGACATGCTCATTTCTAATCATGGTTTGCATGGGTATGCCAAATATTTTCATAGGTACTATCTTTATAGTAACATAGAGCAACCTTCCTCAATACCTATGTTTTAAGACAAAATTCACCAAATTTTTGTTTCTCTTGACAATTTTTTTGAGTGCTCACTGAATTCAAATGTTAGAAAAATCACAGGGCTTCTTAACTTTGTGTCATTTCTGTACAGGGTATCAAGAGATCCAATTTAGCATATGAGCTCAATCAAAATAGTCTTCCCACACACTGATATATCCCAACACACAATGATTAAGTCTGAAAATTAAATCAAACACAGTGGTGGCCCCGCTGTGCAATTCGCTGTCTCTCCAGAGCCATCTAAGTACCGTCTGGATCACAGGTTTGGTTTTCACAACGGTAACTTTCTAAAGCGCCAAAAGCTAAAGTTTTTTTTCTATTTTTTGAACACCGTGATTAAAGATTTTGAATGATTCTGAAAGAAATATACAGCCAAAATATAGACAATGCCGTTATTTAAAAAAAAAATACGTTGGGGCGCCTGGGTGGTTCAGTCAGTTAAGCGTCTGACTTCCGCTCAGGTCATGATCTCGTGGTTCGTGGGTTCGAGCCCCATGTCGGGCTCTGTGCTGACAGCTCAGAGCCCGGAGCCTGCTTCAGATTCTGTGTCTCCCTCTCTCTGCCCCTCCCCTGCTTGTTCTCTGTCTCTGTCTCTCTTTCAAAAATAAATAAATATTTAAAATATACATCAAAAAACACCATTAGGCACTTAGGTTGACTCTACAGATCTTCTGAGATTAAACTGTTTCTGAAGAAAATCCAACTGGTGAAAGAGGCACCAACGAATCTGCCAGGTTTTTTTAATTCACAAAATGATGTGCTTAGATTATTTTTAAAATATTGGCAATTACAGCTTCCGTATTTATTTCTAGGATATCACAGTTTGCTTGGACGCAATTACAAATATGTGTGCCACAACAAACTTCAAATGCATTTCGACTCTACTGGTTTATTAAGTTAACAATATTATGTTTTTTTTAATAATGCTCTGCTCTGCCAAGAATGTATTCATAATAGCAAACAATTATTCTACTTCCGACCTTGAACTTTTAAAAATACGTTTAGAACAGAATGAGCAATTGCTTTAGATGTTTTACCTTTGATGGAATTAATTTCCAAAAGTTTTGCTTTGATCCCAGGAACGGAATTTCAAACAAAACAAAATGAAACAAAACAAACAAACAAACAAAACCCTCACTTTGTTTTTGTTCTGAATTGATTTTCTATCTGAAGCATAGGAGAAACTGACAGAAAAGGGACATTATTTAATTTTTTTGGTGTGTTTTTCTTCTGCTATTGGAGACAACACATTGCCAGCTGTTGGTTTACCTTTTGTACGACTATAAAAACCCTGCAATGGAAAATGGGTGGTGTTCACCCAGAGTAAGTGAGCTCTCCATGAGAATTCATGGTTCAGAGATGCACAGGTAAGCATACCTTCTATCATCACACATGTGAAATCACTGTCTTTAGACAGTCTTCTTAAAATTACTACTAACTTCTGAACTGGAAGCGATGGTTTCTTAAGTAGATTTATGTGTCCCAGTTTTTCTGTATCTGTTCAGTGAATTCACTGTGGCCCCATCAGCAACTAGACAAAGTTTGTGAAAATTACAAGTCCATTATCAGTAGTCTCGAGAAACAGAAAGTCAATACTATTTGCTAAATTCTCCCTTTCTTTATAATTTCATTCTTTTCCTTCCTCTCTCTCTCCCTCTCTCTTTTAGCTCATTGCTAATAAAATGATTAGTTGCAAAACAGGAGAGGTCCACGCTCAGCTCCAAGCTCTGGCATGGCTCATTTCTGTGCACACCAAGCACGTTCTCAGGATCCCCCATAGTGCCAGACTTCTACATGTACTTATGAGACTAGGCTTGTGTTGCTTCTTCGGGGTAGGGTTGTCAATTTTCATCTTTTTGGTAATTTCAAATGGTTGATGTCTTCCAGTTGACTTAGAAACCGTAAAGGCACTGTCAGCTTAAGTCATGGAGAAGAGCTAATTCCAATGAGGTGAACTTTACTTGCATCTCAACATATGCATTAAACATACTTACATTCCTTCAGAACACAAAACAAAAACCAACTTCTCATCAGGCTGGTTAGAATTTGTCAACATTTCACCAGTAGGTAAAAGACCCCTTTCTAACAGGCACTGGATTTCCTTTTAATTATTATTATTTTTTAAATACATTTACTTTCTCTACAAAGTTATTCTAATGTTAAGACTAGACTGGACAAAAATGGATTTCTTGAAAACAAGTATCTTTTTATTCTCCCCTGCTTATAAAATCTTAATGAATGAGCCCTTCCTTCAGGCTTTTCATTACTCATGGGGCCTGGAGGGAATAACTCAATATCTTCATTATTCTGCGGCTCTTATCTGAGATAATGAACGTCAGGCTGCCTGGGTGATAATCATTTCATGGAGCCTGGGGATTGAAGCCGTTTCATGAGAGATGTTTCTGGCATTCAAGATGGTTCAGAGCCCAGAGAAGACATGGGGTCGAGGGTCAGTAAAGTATTCACAAGAGCTAAAGAGACAAAATTTCCTCCCAGGGTTTCTAGAAGCATGGTATGGTCAGTAATTCTCTCAAGGCAAGGATGGGCAGCTGGTCTCCCTCAGTTTACTTTAGTTAGATGAGGTCAAGACCTTGGGGATACATAATCAAGAAACGTTATATTTTACATTTTCGTCTGCCCAGCCATCCCCACCTGTGGGCATGGCAGGGGACAATGGAGTATGAAATGAGCAAGTTCTGTCCCCTAGCCCTGGGGCTGTCCACTGCCATTTGGGAAAGACCAGGCCAACAAAGGATGGCTCCTCAGGGTGGTGGATGCCGGGGAGGGGTGCCTGAGAACAGGCCGGTAAGGAGCTTTGGCACTGGTCCTTGAAGACAGATGGGTTTTGCTTCTTCCAGAAGGGCTGCAAGGCATTTCAGGTGAACTGAGCAACCAGGGAAAAGCAGGGGTAGGAATGTGCCCACAGGTCTGTGTACATTCACCACGGGGAAGGCAGGTAGAGGGAGACCAGGCGGGGGTGCTCTGTGGACAAGCTGGGAAGCTGTGTGGGCACTGAGCCTTTCCTTCCAAGGGGCCACTGAGAGGGCTCCAAAAATCTAACTGCTAGGAGATAAATGAATTTGCGGTTTTCAGGGGGAAATGTGCCACACTTTTTCTAAATACAGTTGACCCTTAAACAACATGGAGGTCATGGGCACGGACAATCCACACAGTCAAAAACCTGCATATAACTTTTGACTTTCCTGAAACTTGACTACAAAGAGCCTACTGTTGACCCAAAGCCTGACCAATGACATGAACAGTTGATGAATGCATATTGTGTATGTTATATGTAGTATGTACTGTATTCTTATAATAAAGTAAGCCAGGGAAAAGAAAATGTTTTTCAGAAAATTATAAGGAAGATGGGGCACCTGGGTGGCTGGGTCGGTTGAGCGTCCAACTTCCGCTCAGGTCACTATCTCGCGGTTTTTGTGTTCAAGCCCCGTGTTGGGCTCTGTACTGACAGCTCAGAGCCTGGAACCTGCTTCGGATTCTGTGTCTCCCTCTCTCCCTGCCCTTCCCTTGCTCTCTCTCTGTTTCTCTCTCTCTCTCAAAAATAAACATTAAAAATTAAAAAAAAAAAGAAAATTAAAAGGAAGAGAAAAGGCATTAGAGTCCTATACCATGTTTATTGAAAGAAAATCTCTGAAGTGTGCAGTTCAAACCCGTGTTGTTCAAGGGTCAACTGTATCAATCACATTTATTTTATGTGCCAAGGCATTTCCTCTGATTTAAATAATAGAAGTTTTAAAATTTTCTAAAGGTACATGTGTGTGTATACATACCATTTGATCTGTTTCCTTTTTTAAGTTTATTTATTTGGAGAGAGACAGAGACAGTGCAAGTGGGAGAGAGAGGGGCAGAGAGAGAATCTCAAGCAGGTTCCGCACTGCCAGCACAGAGCCTGATTCGGGGCTCGAGCCCACGAAGAAGCCGTGAGATCGTGATCTGAGAGGAAACCAAGGGTCGGACGCTTAACCGATTCAGCCACCCAGGCGCCCCTGATCTGGTTCCTTTTAGAGATGAGCAAAGTGAGGCCCAGATATGTTCGGTGGAACCATCAGCAGCCGCGGTGGCTGGAACCGAAGCCAGCAAGCCTGCCGAGGGCTCCAGGCTGTCTTGGGGATTCTCAGATCCCCCTGCCCGGCTTTTATGTGTCTCTCGGTCCGCATGAGTGGGAGGTGACAGGGGGCCTTCTGTCTGTGGATCTGCAAAGAATAACTGCGTACTTTCGTTTTAAGCGATTATCTTGTTAATTTACAAAATGACTTAATGCTAGAAAATGGGAAAGACAAGAAAACCTGTGACTTGACAGAGCAAAGAACACTGTTCTTTCTGTGCACCCAAAACAGACTGCTGAATAATGACCTCGGAGACATTTATGCATTAGTCCCAAAGAATAATCGAATGTTAGCCCTCTAGGGCCCTCTAAGTCACCTGGTCCGGTCCATACCTGAATTCAACACCACGGACTCTGAATGCTTTTGAGGAACTGTTCCAACAGTCAGAAGCATCTCTGTCAGCCTTTCCGTGGCCACCCACACACCGTAGCCTTTTCTCGCAGAGGTGACCTGCATGCAAACGCACCAGCATTTGGGGGTTCTCGAGGGTGGAATCTAAAATATACCTACCGTGGTCCGCTCCTCACGTGACCACAGAGTTGTTCAAACAATGGCTACTGTCCCCCCCCCCACCCCCCTCCGCCAGCCGATGTTCGGAGCATTCGAGTCACAACACAGGTTAAAATACAGACCATGTCCTCATGGGCCTACATTTCTTATGATCTACGACATCTGATTGCTTCTCATTAAAGAATTGGTGATATTTTTCTCCCATCTGATAATGCTTTACTCCATGATGGCTGATGTGCTTTTAGTAGACTCTTCGCAAATGTGATTAAAGATAAATTCCGTACACAGCTGTCAGGGTTACCAAATTGCAACCCCTCTTAAGTGAAGGCATTTGTTTTGGAAAAGATGAGATACAATTTTCAGAACTGGTGGTTTATGGCTCCCTCCTGGGGTAATGGGCTCTTTTATACCTGAAGTTTATCTTCCTGAAAGACAAATAAAACGTGTGGGTTTTCTGTTAGTGAAAGAGCAGAATGTGTCTACTGATCAACAAAGAGAGTATTTTATATCCCCTCGTGCACCCGCTGGAAGTCCTCGCAGAGAATATTCATTGGCTCATTCTCCTGGAGACGGAGACGGATTAGGGAAGCCATCCACGGGGCTCCTTATCCTCACAATGTCAGCCTATTTCTACCAGAATGCATCCCATGTAAGCGTTCTGGATGCGGTTCAAGCCACCTCTGGTAATGGAGCCATTGATCACGCCATGGATGTGGTGAAGATATCTGCCTGCTTTGGAATGAATGGCTTTATTGTATATTGTGACAATTGATTTCCCTTTTGCTGAGGACACGGGCTGGGAATATTTTAGGCCACCGTATTAATGACCAAGCAGCTTTTAGCAGATGAATAATGGCCAAGGACTATGAATGGATCATCTTCTAGAGGGCAGAGGGCCCTGCCTGAGAGGCACCACTGGAAACCTAACCTCTTCTAAGGCCGGGAAACTACAGCCGTGCTTGTGGTACAGCTTCCGGGGATCCGTGCAAAACAATCTGGCGATGGCTTTACTTTTTAGAGTTACAACCGGATGTGGGGCCCTAGGAGGCCGCAAACAGTCCTGAGCCTTCGGTCCGCGGAACGTGTTGTGTTCAACCCTCACGCCAACCCTGCAGGGCACCTACGGGTTGTCCCCCCATCTGCAGGGGAAGAAACGGAAGTCGCTAAGAAAATTAAACAAGGGGACAGGGATTCACCTGGGAAGTCACATCTGCTTAGCTCCAAAGTCAGGATTTCCACCCTGCGGCTTCAAAACATTTAGTCTCACTTGACCACTTGAAATGCCGAGCAAAGCCTTTGTCTTCCAATGGAGCCTACTATGTCCTTTTCCAAGGGTTCCCAGCCCCACACCCAGAATGAATGCTGCAGTTTAAATATATTTGTGCCAAATAAACAAATAAATAAATTTGTGCCACTTCTGTCCTAAAGACTCTTCTCGGGCGCCTCACTGCCTTGGGACTTAATCTGACCTCGCATGTGGCAGCAAGGTTCTTGGTGAGCTCGTCTGTGCCCCAGCTCTCTCCTACCTCCAAGGCTTGTGGGACTATCCCAGCCCCTAACCGGGTGCCTTGGCTCCTGCCCAGGACCCCAACTCTTGGTTCCTCCTGCTTCTAGAGCCCCCAGAGTGCTCCTCCCTCCTCTCCCATGTGCTTCTCAGCTCAGGAGCAGCAGGGGCGGGGTGGGGGGGGTCCTGGTTCCCTCACAGGATCTGTGTTTCCAGAACTCTTCCCTTCTGCCAATGTATCTCCTATAGTACACAGTGAGGATCAGTCAGTATTATGACCACTTCTAAACCCATCATGTAATGTAACTGTTACAAGATATCCACATATGTAGCCATGTGTCCATTACACAAGAACAAAAAGGGTGCAGAGAAATCAAGCTGCTTGATCAAGCTTCTACTCTGGACACCTCACTGGATTACCAGGCAGGGCAAGAACTCCTTCTCACATCGATGACTTTCAGAACCATTTAAATCCTGTTCAAAGCGATCTTGTTAAGAAGGCAGCAAAGCATAACACGTTGCGGAAAAAAATGCCACGAGACATTTCAGGGTTTAGGTGCCCGCTATTAAAAACAATAAGCAACAATTTCTATAAATTAAATTAACAAAAGGTTTAGCAAGGTTATCACAAAAGCAGAAGCTTTTGCTCATGTGCATGACCTTCTGTAAAACAACGTGATGATACACATCACAATCATAAAAATGTTCCAAACCTTTGACCTGATCATCTCACTGCTGGGAATTTATCCAAATGAAATGATTCAAAAACAAATAAGGGCCATGCACACGGTCATGTTTACTGCAGTCTCACTCAGGTTTTCCCCTCTCCCTCGCCATGGTCATCATAAATCCGAGCAAAGTAGCAGAGCAAGTTATTTACAGGACAACGTCCCCTCTACACTATGAGCTCATTACAGGCAGGCACCATAACTTGCCTCATCTTTGGGTCTGCAGTAAAATAAATAGGAATTGACTCAAGGTTTTATAAAAGCAACACATGCAGGGACACACACACACACACACACACACACACACACACGCTTCTCTCCAATAATCTGAAAGAAGAGCCAATTATTCAACAAAAGAACATATTTAATTATGGTGTCTCCCCAATTCTTACATCAGACTTCAAGGTGATTAGGAGCTGTGGCTTTGGAGAAGCAACAGTGAAATTAACTTTCTGTAAGAAGCAGGCCAGAGAGGGGCGCCTGGGGGGCTCAGTCGGTTAAGCATCCAACTCTGGCCCGGCTCATGGTCTCAAGGTTCTTGGGTTCATGTCCCGCGAAGAGCTCTGTGTGGACAGCTCGGAACCTGAAGCCTGTTTCAGATTCTGTGTCTCCCTCTCTCCGTCCCTCCCCTGCTCACACTCTGTCTCTCTCTCAAAAATAAATAAACATTAAAAAAAAAAACAAAAACAAAAACAAAAATAAAAAAGCAGGCCAGAGAAGGTTTTCCAGGTGAGGACAGTTGAACACATGTCTGCACCAAGAAGGGATACAAAAAAGGGACACCAGGTCTGGTCCTCAGCAAGATCAAAGGTACCATGTAAAGGAGAAATGGCCAAACCTGGTGGACACTAGTTTGTGACCTGAGTCCCTGCTTTGTCTGAAATTGATGACCAAATGCAGTTCAGTCCGACTTTAGGAAACATACCAAAAATTAAACAATTTTTTAAAAAAAATCTGCTATCATACACTTTCTGTCTAGAAGTTTACAAGTACCGCATACTTAACTCAGAAAAACAGTTCTTCATAATAATCAGGTAGCAACCACTGTGGGCCGGTCTGCGTCTGGCTTGGTTTATTCACCTTACAGATCAGATTCTGTCCCAATGTTTACAAACCAAAGTGTCCTTTTAAGCTGCTCGCAAATTTACAAAGAAGAGCTGCTAATGCAAAGGTCTCAGGAGGAGTGGAAGCGAAGTAAGCTCCTGAAGTCAAGCACACACCCCCTCTCCGTCCCTCCTCTTTCCCTAACTTGTCAGAAAGGAGAAGACCCAGGAGGGATTGGGGTTTCTCTGATGACCCAGAGAATCTGAGCCTGGAAGGTACAACCTCAAGCCCAGAGTGTTAGGTAGGGGAGTGAGGAGAAACGTCAGGGGACGTCCAAAAGCTTCCCTCCAGAATAAATAATTGATGCTCACTGGGCTTTATGAGGATTAATGGCATGCCATCCGACTCGTTATTCCCACAGCACCAGAATGTAGGCAAAACAGAAGGCATGTTGGCACTCTGGTCATTTTGATCTATGCTGGGAAATGCTGACGGAAGTTGAATGCAACTTGGGCATTTGTAAAAAACAAAATTCACTTATGGATCATTCTTTGAATGGAACTTGGACATTTGTAAAAAAAATTCATTTATGGATCATTCTTTGCATGGAACTTGGACATTTGTAAAAAAAAATTCATTTATGGATCATTCTTTGAATAGAACTTGGACATTTGTAAAAAAAATTCATTTATGGATCATTCTTTGAATAGAACTTGGACATTTGTAAAAAAATTCATTTATGGATCATTCTCCAGCAAATTGTTCACTAGGAAGTCACTTCCTCTGAAAATCAGCATTGTGGCGTATCCCTCTTGGCAGGTCAGATTTATTACCCTTCTCGCTCTTGCTTTGGCTGCTGGGAAGCTCAGAGTCGAACCTGCTGTCCACCTGCAGGGGCACATGCGTCGGCAGGTGGAGACCACAGATGGGGGCAGCCTTTTGACTTGCCATGCAGTCGTTTCTCTCTGCCCCGATGTTTCAATGTGTAAAATATTACTACGTGTTATATATTTCCAGAAACTCTAAAATGTCCAGAGAAACACCAAGTGTAAAAGAATGCATCCGGAAATGCATCCAATTCTCCGAATGATCTCATTCGTGTCTAAAACCTCACAGGTCCTCTGTGTGCTTCTTTCTCCTTACCCTTGACCAGGAGGACATATCAAAGGAGAGAAAAAACCATTGTGTCTGAAACAGGTGGTTCTCGAAGGGAGGTCCCCACACCGGCAGCAACAGAAACACCCAGGAGTGTGGCAGCTCTTGATCTCTGGGTCGGGAGTTCAAGCCCCAGAATGAGTGTAAAGCTTTAAAAACATGCAAATTCTCACAGTGCCTGGGTGGCTCAGTCGGTTAAGCATCAGACTCTTGATCTCCGCCCAGGTGGTGATGCCACGGTTCGTGAGTTTGAGCCCTGAGTCGGACTCTGTGCTGACAGTGCAGAGGCTGCTTAGGATTCTCTCTCTCTCTGCCCCTCCCTTGCTCATGTGCTCTCTCTCTCTCTCTCAAAATAAATAAAAACTTAAAAAGTTTTAAAAACAAATGCAAATTCTTAGACCCCAGGCCAAACCTTCCGGATCAGGAACTCTGGGGGTGGAGCCCAACTGGTCCATGTTTTAGCAAGTCCTGGAGGCAATTCTGATGCCCACCATGGTTTAGCTGGGTGAAAGGTGTGTCCTGGAGCCTGAGATCCCTGCAGAGCACTGTAGGTGCAGGAGACCCGCAGGCACCCAGTGACCTCTGTTCTCCCTGCATGCGCAGCCCCAGGTCCCGGGAAGCTGAATCATCAAAAGGAAGAGTCTAGAATGACAAGGAGAAGCAACACTTGAAGGAGGCAGAGAGGTATCTATAGCACAAGCGAGGAAAAAATCAAATGGCGGTTGTGTGTGGGGAGCTCGACTACGGACAGGGTAAGTGCATCCGAAGCCACCCGCCAGTTTCCTGGCTTTGTATTCCTCTGTTTCTCCCTGACTGCCTTTTTCACGTTAGATAAATATTTTTAGTGGGCCATGCTGAGTTCCTTTGTTGATTTTAATCAGTGTTCGAAGAATTCAAATACGCACCCGAATTTATCACAGTCTACTGTGGATTCACACTAATTTAATTTCACTAAAACAGATCCAAGTTTTTTCCCCCTCTCATGTCTGCTCTAGAAGTAGGCCCTGTCACACAGCTGCAATGTTATGGAAGTAGATGAGGGGGACAGCAGCTCAGTATGCAAGCCTCGGGGACAAGACTTGTCTCTCTGATCAGTGGAAGGAGGAGAAGGACACTGAGGTCCAAAGAGTTGCGAATCCCCATCACCTTTTTCCTCTCTTTTTTATCTCTCCACTTGCTTTCTATGTGTTGGAATTGTTTAGTCATTTATCAGAAAGATATATTCCATTTCCCCCCACATATATGGGCTGCTTTGCCCTGGCTTAAGAAGTGTTGTTTGATGAACAGCGTTTCTTAATTTTAACAAAGTCCAATTTACCAATCCTTTCATCGTGGTGAATATTTTGAGTGTTCTCTTAAGTTAATCTTTCCCTACTCAAAATCATAAAGACGGTCTCCTATGTTTTCCTCTAAGAGTATTATTATTTTAACTTTCCTATCTAAATGCTATTTGGAATTTTTTTTTTTCAACAGTGTGACACAAAAGGCAAGGTACCCTCCTACCTTCTACACAATCAACCTAGCACTGTTTGTTGGAACGATTCCCCACAGTACTGCGGTATCAGCATAATCTCCTGGTCTTTATTTCTGGGTCTTTTCTGATTCTATCCTGCTCTCATTTGTCAGTCTTTTTATCTTTGGGATGTCCATTACGTTCACAGTGTACCTGTTCCAGCTTTTGTGGTTCTCCTTCAGTATTTCCCTGGCTACTCTTTAACATTTACATTCCCATGTGGATTTGAGAATCGGTTTGGTAATATCCACACACGCGCACAGACACCACTGGGCTTTTTTACCAGAATTGTGTTGAACCGATAGCTAAATTTGAGGCAGGCTGACGTTTTTACATTACTGACTCTTCCAGTTATGAACATGGTACATCCTTCCACTTACTTAGGCCTTTTTTCATTTCTCTCAATAAAGCTTTAAGGTTTTTAACTGTGGCGGGGCGCCTGGGGGGCTCAGTCGTTAAGCGTCTGACTCTTGATTTCAGCTCAGGTCACGGTTTCATGGTTCGTGAGATCAAGCCCCATGTCAGGCTCTGTGCTGTCAGCACAGAGTCAGCTGGGGATTCTCTCTCTTTGATTCTCTCCGCCTCTCCCTTGCTCTCTCTGTCTCTATCTCTCTCAAAATAAATAAAATTTTAAAAAATATTTCAAAAAAATTTTTAACGTTTATTTTTGAGAGACCCAGAGAGAGACAGAACACAAGTCGGAGAGGGGCAGAGAGAGAAGGAGACACAAAATCTGAAGCAGGCTCCCGGCTCTGACCTTTCAGCACAGAGCCTGACGCGGGGCTTGAACTCATGAACCGCAGAGCCCAAGTCAGATGCTTAACCAACTGAGCCACCCAGGCGCCCCTAAAAAAACATTTTTAACCATGGCAATCTTGCCATATTGTGTTAGATTTACCTCTAGGTATTTAATATTCATGATGTTACTTGAAAGACTACCTTTTAATTCATTTCTATTTGCTGCTGGTATATAGAAATACCACTGATTTTTACATATTTATTTTGTACAACAACTCTGTATCAAGTATTAATTCCGATATTTGTAGTTTCCTTTATATTTTTAATGGACAAAATCATTTACCTTTAAATAGTGAAACACTTTAAAAGTATTTCCGTAAGATTGGTGTTATTTTTTTGGTAAAGATTTTGGAAAGATTCAATGGTGAGGCCAAATGATAGAGGTTTTTCCTTGTAAGAAGGATCTTGGTATGAGTATCTCTCTCTCTCTCTCTCTCTCTCTCTCACACACACACACACACACACACACACACACACACATACACACACCATTCAGTTCTGTCCAACTCACTACATGTGGTTTAATCAAGATCTTTTCCTACTCTCTGAAATACATGGGAGAAAAAAAAAAACTAATTCTTAGTGCTTCTCACAACATTTTCACAAAAGTGCCTCCAATCATTTAAAGTCTCAGTATTTTTCTTAAAAATTTTATAAAAGTTTTCATTTCCTTCCCTCCCAAAAGCCGTATTTATTTTCTCGTGGAAATACGGTTGCAAAAAACTAGTCGACCCTGGAACAGTGCAGGGGTTTAGGGCACTGACCCCTGTGCAGTCACAAATCTCTGTATGACTTTTGACTCCCCCCCCAAAACTTCACCACTCACAGCCTACGGGTTGACCAGAAGTCTTACTGATAGATCACACAAGGAGTTGATTAACACATATTTTGTATGCTGTATGTATTAAATGTCATACTCCTGAAGTTAGCTGGAGAAGAGAAAATGTTAAGAAAATCACGAGGAAGCAAAAACACATTTATAGAACTGTCCTATGTTTACTGGGAAAACATCTGTATGCAAGTGGACCCACAGTTTAAACCTGTGTCAGTCAAGGGTCAACTGTATTTTCAGAAGCACGGATACTCCAGCGAGATATACCACCTTTGTACTCAGGGCTTTATGCTCCTGGAAGTACGTTGTACTACCTTGGATATGTTCTTCCCCTTCAGACAATCAGAGCTGATCCTAACAAGGCCCAGAGTCAAGGTCATGCCCCGCTTGCATGCCTGTAGGGGAGCACCCAGGTGCAGAACAGAGTCTCCCGATCTCCAATGTGGCAAGTGTCTGAGACAAAGGGGCTTTACTGGAACGAGTGCTGTGAACCTCATCTGTGAAGTGCGCCTGTTACCAGAGCACACCTGACATCTTGAAAGTCCGTATAAATAATATTCACTGTTTGTATCACTGCGAACAGTGGGGAGAAAAAAACGCAGCGCCACCCAAACCATTTTATCAAAAGAAAATCCTTGGGAGATTGATCTACACAAGTCACCAAAGTGAATATATTAAGTGCACTTGATTTGTGATCATTTATTTATACCCCATGCATTCCAGGTTTCAAACTTTTGCTCCCTTGACGCAAGTGACTTTGACAGCTTGCAACTCAACTGTAATTTTCCTTCTGTCGGGAGAAGGAGGTATTTAAGGCGATAGGTCAAAACATTAGAGTATGCAGAGTAAAGGCCTGTTTACTGAGATTAAGACTTAAAACCTTTCTTATTCCATCCAAGCTATGTCTATCCAAGCATTGAATTTTGTATAAGGCGCTGGTTTTTTAATATATTTTTTAATGTTTATTTTTGTGGGGGAGGGGCAAGCAGGGGAGGGGCAGAAAAGCAAGGGAAGAGAGGATCCTAAGTAGGCTCTGAGCTGTC
The DNA here is from genome assembly GCF_018350215.1 of Panthera leo. Classification (NCBI taxonomy): domain Eukaryota; kingdom Metazoa; phylum Chordata; class Mammalia; order Carnivora; family Felidae; genus Panthera; species Panthera leo. The sequence goes on along the minus strand of NC_056680.1, from coordinate 63,903,686 downwards.
AGCGCAGAGCCTGATGTGGGGCTCGTACTCACAAACCATCAGATCATGACCTGAGTCGAAGTCAGATGCTCAACCGACTGAGCCACCCGGGAGCCCCATGCATTGTTTTTGATGTCCTAGAATCTGGGATTCCACGTGTAATTTTTTCTTACAAAAACATTGTTTTATGTGTGTGCGTGGCAGGGATGAACTCTAAATTATTCACTAATCTCGGTCAATGATTACAGAGAACTCATGCTCACTAGAAACTCTTCATTTCTCAAGTCAATTTTTTGCTAGGAATGTCAAACGTCATTTAATCTGTGAAGGTCAGAATACCCTATGGCCATTGGCGGCTGAAAAACCACATTCTATCTGGAGAATATGGTATAGCAAAACTTACTAGCATTTATACGATTAGGCACATTTAAATTTCTTCCTACTTGTACGCCTGAAAATAAAAAAGTTGTTGATGTTCTGACATAATTGGATCAAAACGTTTTAATACAAATCCTTCTAGAACCTGTAATCCTTCTTGAATCTGGTTTTAAAAAGCATATTTCTGCTCCTTCTAAGACTCTCGAATACACCATCCCCAAATCCTGCTTTATTCCATTCCATGCTGTCTCTCAAAGGAAGAATCCTTCAAATTTTAACATACGCACACCAATAAAGAATTGGTTCAAAAACACACTGTGACTGCCACAGGGGCGGGGTGGGGAGTTGGGAGGGATAGGTGAAGGGGTTCCAGAGGTACAAACTTTCAGTTATAAATCCATGTCAAAGGGGCGCCTGGGGGGCTCAGTTGGTTAAGCATCCGACTTTGGCTCAGGTCATGATCTCACGGTTTGTGGGTTCGAGCCCTGCATCGGGGTCTGCGCTGACAGCTGGGAGACTGGAGCCTGCTTCAGATTCTGGGTCTCCCTCTCTTCTGCCCCTCCCCTGCTCATGCTCTGTCTCTCTCGGTCTCAAAGACAAAACAAACATTAAAAAAAATTAAAATCCATGTCATGGAGATGAAAAAAAAGATAATTTCTTTTGTTTAATGTGTATTTATTATTTTGAGAGAGAGAGATGCAAGCAGGGGAAGAGCAGAGAGAGAGGGACACACAGAATCCGAAACAGGCTCCAGGCTCTGAGTTGTCAGCACAGGGCCCAATGCTGGGGCTCGAACCCATGGAATCCAAGATCATGACCTGAGGCGAAGTTGGACGCTTAACTGACTGAGCCACCCAGGCGCCCCCTGAAAAAAGATAATTTCTAAAGATAGTTCTCTGACTCTATACCTAACCGGGATAAATCCTAAGAGTAAAAAGAACTGCAAAGAAAGATCTTGAACTTTACTCAGTAGGCTTCATGCTGGTGATGGTATAAATAGAAGGTCTCCAGTGTACATTATGGGAAAGAACAAAGTAGGAGATGTATGGATGGCACGGGGTTACAGACAGACATGGGGAAAAGCAGGGATAAAGACAGAGGTCAAAAGAGATACAGCAAAACGGCAAAACGTTAGCCATAGGTAAATATCGTGAAAGGTATACACCTGTTCGTTGTGCCATTATAAATGGTTTTAAACCTTTATACAGTTTCATGGATTGGATGGAGTGTCTGGGTGGCTCAGTGGGTGAATTCAGCATCCGACTCTTGATTTCAGCTCAGGTCATGATCTCACAGTTCGTGGGATCAAGCCCCAAGTCGGGCTCTGTGCTAACAGCACGGAGCCTGCTTGGGATTCTCTCTCTCTCTCTCTCTCTCTCTCTCTCTCTCTCTCTCTCTCTCTCTTTCTCTCTCTGCCCCTTACTCGCTTATGTGCCCATGTGTACTCTCTTTCCCTGTCAAAATAAACATTTTTTAATGTGTTTATTTTTGAGAGACAGAGAGAGAGAGCATGTGAGCAGGGGAGGAGTGAAGAGAGAGGGAGACAGAGGATCCAAAGCAGGCTCTGGGCTGATGGCAGTGAGCCCGACACAGGGCTCAAATTCATGAACTGAGAGATCATGACCTGAGCTGAAGCAGATGCCTAACTGACTGACCCACCCAGGCGCCTTTAAATAAACTTTTTTTTTTTTTTAAAGTTTCAGGGATTGAAAATTCCTCAGAGATTGAAATCCCATCTTCTCATCTTTCAGAAACATCCAAAGATTCCCTATCAAACTCCAAAACTTTGTTTCTGATTGTGCGTGGCAAGAGAAATAACAGTATCTTAGATACTTAAGATACCAGATCTGTGGGCAACCCATATTTAAATCAATCACTAAACAGCACTGACTCAATAAGAGGTTACTTGTGCAGTACACAGCCCTGCACCCAGCCCCTGAGCTGGTGCTGCAGCCTAGAGATGAGCCGCCCTCATCTCCGAGGGACCCCAGGCACCGACCCACGCCTCTGCAGGTTTCCTTCACTCCACACCCCAGCGAGGGCCGCCAGCCTCTCTAGCAGCCTCTCCTTCCCCACCCCGACTCCATTCCTGCCAGTTCTAACAAACCCTAGCAGAGAAAGCCACACTGATGCCCTTCCCACCCCGCAGCTGTCCGTGTGACCTGATTTTGCAAAGAGCTTAGTCTGTGCTCAAACGCCCCCCACCCTGCTCGATCGCATGGAATCTCGTGGCATCATGCCCCGTGGTTTTCGTTCTTCAGGATTAACACACGCAGAACAGCGACCCCACGGAAAGCGCGCTCTACAAGAGCTCTAACGCTGTCCGCTTACGTTCAAAAGGCCGTGCAAACCACGCCTCCACAGGGTGGCCCTTTCCACCTCCAACGCAGCGAGCTTGGTCTTCCTGGACTATCCTTCTTCCCCAGAAACTCGACTCCCCCTCCTGCACGTGTATCATGGTGGTGTAGTCCGGTACCTGCGTCTACCTCGCGAAGGGTATCGTGGCGCCCCACCACCCACGCGGCTTTGACTGGCACGACTGCAGAACCTGAGCATCGTCTCAAACACCGGCAACAGCCCCGTATAACCACCGGCCACCTGCAAAGCCCGCATCGCACAGCTTCCAGCTCGGTCCTACAACCCCAGAGCGACGCCCCTCCCCTGAAACGCTCAGGCCGGGGGAACTGCTTTCACCTCTCTGAGCCAATCTGTGGCTGTGGCCAGGAGCCCTCAGGCCACGCCCTGGGGCCCTGCAGACATCACCGGAGTCCTCTTGAAGGGGCGGGACTCGAACTCCCGAAGATGTGGTCATGAAGCCAGAGTCCGCTCACTTCCAGCTCAAAGGCTTTACCACGCTGTCCTCTTGAGCCATCTCTCTTCGGCCCACTCTCCCTGGGAACACCCTCCTGTCACATCCCCTCTTCCAGTGCGGCACCCAGAACGGCACTCAGTACTTCGGGTACAAAGTACTTCTCGTTATTCAGGATGAGGAAATGCTGTCCCTTCATAAATTATGATCAAGGACATCCTGCCGTTTCTTCTCCGTAAACCAGATGAGGCTTTTGATCTACCACGGGCTCTCACCGGAGAGGGGGTTTCTCTTCCTGCCTGATTTACTTATGAAAAATATTCAATTATGCTCCCGGTTTAATTCACTTAGTAATGAAAAGCAAATGAGCCCGGCCGGCCTGTTTGATTTGTCTTGGAAGGAGAGAAACTGCTTTGCAAGAACAAACAAAGTTAAATTAAAATGAACGACTCTCCTCACTCTGGAAATCGAAATTCTCCACAAAGCACTTCTCGATGCCCTAGAACACGGGGCCGACCCCAACTAGAGACAGCACGCCTCCTGATTGTCCCCTGGGGCCAGCGGTCACGTGCTGGGCCCGCGAGGGTGCGTGGACACACATCCCAACTCACTCATTCACGCGGCTTTGTGTTTCACGGACCACGAAGCAGGCGGTAAACACGTGTAGGACGCGGCCCCGTCGACGGGCATCTTGCTTACCATTTTTGCAGATGGGGCAGCACTGGTCAGGCTCGTACACGGGGTCCACACACTCCGTCTGTGGACACGCGGACACTGTGCACAGCACCTCTCCGTTGGCTTCGCAGCGGCACCGCTCACACGGAGAGACCTGGAACACAAGCCCACGGTCGGGTCAGACCTCCTGTCCTCCTTACCATACAGACTCATGTCCTCCTTCCCCTCAGACTTCCTTGGAAGACCCTGCCCCCCCGACATGGTTTAAGAATGTAAAAAATTATCCAGAGGCGCCTACGAGACTCAGTCGGTTAAGCGTCCAACTCTTGGTTTCGGCTCAGGTCGGGATCTCGAGGTTGGTGAGTTCAAGCCCCGTGTTGGGCTCTGTGATGACAGTGTGGAGCCTGCTTGGGATTCTCTCTCCCTCCCCACCCTCTCTCTCTCTCTTTGTTGCTGGCTCTCTGCTCCTCTCCCACTTGGATGCTTTGTCTCTCTCAAAACAAATAAATTTTTTTTTTAAGTTAAAAAAAGAAATATGCAGCCCAGTGGTTTGCAAAGTGGGAACAAAACCAGAGTGCCAGAGCAGAGACCGGCTCCTTCGGGGGCACCTGGCCTGTCCCTCTCAACCCTGTGCGGAGAGGCCGTGACTTAGGGACCCACACCTTGTGCCTTTTTACCAGCCTTCTTCTGAAGACAGGTCTTTCTTTCCACGTTGAACGGACGATTCACCATATCGAATTCTTGCCTCATTGTCATGCAGGTGAGCTGCGGTCCCCCACCCCTGCCAGGTGCCACCCGGCTAGCCTGGGACACTCCCATGTTTGCACGGAGTAGACAGGAAGGGGAAGGGGCAAGGAGAGGAGGGACCTGGCCCGGCCTGGAGCTGTGTGGATATGACCTCACTTAACCCCCACAGCAGCACTAGGTGTCGGCTCCTGCACCAAGGCCCTGCGTGCTGATCAGGAGGCTGAGGCTCAGGTGACAGGCAGTTGGCCAAGGACAGACCTTGTGTGAGAGCCCAGGTGCTCCCCCCTCCCCTCCCCTGCCCCGGGGCTCTCCATCCATCACCCAGGGCAGCTGCGGCCCTCTCTGTGCTGGGCTGGTGCTTGCTTTGCTGTACTTGTGGCCACTGGCCCAAATTCCCCCTTCTGGATCATTCCAATCAAGCACAATAGCATTCCTGGAAAGGTTGCAGGCCCCCAGCTCCCCATCCCGCCATAGCCACAGCCCACACCATGATGGATTTTTTTCCTGGAAATCCCCGACACGGGGATCTGTCACCTGGGTTGACCCAGGACAAAGCAGAAACAGCAGATGCAGACTCAGCAGTGGGATGCAGAAACAGACGCGATGTGGAAACGTGCCTTAAAGGATCGTGGAGCGGGAAGGTGACACGTGGAGCATCCCGGGGCGGGGGCCCCAGGTGACTGACCGTGCTGCACCCACCACCCAGCCGGCGCACGTGATGTGGACAATGCCAACGACGCTCACGGATTCGCCTCTGTCTACCCAATGCCAGAAATAAAAGCTCAAATCTCCACCCAATGGCCTGGTTGGTGCACAAAGCAAACGCTCAGTTCATATTTAAGGTTTTTTTAATGTTTATTTATCTTTTAAAGAAAGCACAAGCGTGCATGAACGGGGGCGGGGCAGGGAGAGAGGGAGAGAGAGAGGATCCCAAGCAGCCTCTGTGCTGTCAGCGCAGGGCTCGATCTCATGAACTGTGAGGTCGTGACCTGAGCCGAAGTCAGGAGTAGGACGCTCAACTGACTGAGCCACCCAGGTGTCCCTGTATTTCAATTTAAAGGCTTTTCTCATGCACTAGACAGACCACAGCCAACCTGGCTGGAAGTCACGGGACATCTGTGTGAGCAGGAGTGTGAATATGCATATGTGTGAGTGTGTGTGAGTGTATGAGTGAGTGTGGTGTGGGTATGCGTGTATGTGTGTGAGTGTATGAGTGTGTGTACGAGTGAGTGTGGGGGGTGTGGAGGTGTATGTGAGTGTATGAGTGAGTGTGGGTGTGTGAGTGTGAGTGTGTATACGAGTGAGTGTGGAGGTGGGGGTGGGTGAGAGTGTGTGTGTATATGAGTGAGTTAGTGTGGGGGTGGGTGAGGGTGTATATGAGTATGTATGAATGTATGAGTGTGTGTACAAATGAGTGTATGTACGAGTGTGTGTATGAGTGTATGTACGAGTGTGTGTATGTGGGGTATGTGTGTGTATGAGTGAGTGTGTGCACGAATGAGTGTGTGTGCACGAGTGAGTGTGTGTGTGTACGAGTGAGTGTGGGGTGTGTGTGTGTACGAGTGAGTGTGTGTGTATGAGTGAGTGGGGGTGGGTGTAGGTGAGAGTGTGTGTATGTGTGAATGTATGAGTGTGTGCATGAGTGAGTGTGTACAAGTGAGTGTGTATGTGGGGGGTGTATGAGTGAGTGTGGGGGGTGTGGAGGTGTGTGTGAGTGTATGAGTGAGTGTGGGTGTGAGAGTGTGTGTGTATATGAGTAAGTGAGTATGGGGGTGGGTGAGTGTGTATGAGTATGTGTGAATGTATGATGTGTGTACGAATGTGTGTGTGCACGAGTGAGTGTGTGTGTGTCCGAGTGAGTGTGGGGTGTGTGTGTGTACGAGTGAGTGTGTGTGGGATGAAACCTCAGAGCCGCCAGGACACAATCTGACCTGGGCTGCACGACAGCCCTGGAAGCCACAACCAGTCTGGCAACAACATAAGTGCACCTTTTCCAGGAGGCTGTTGGCACCACAAGGCCCTCTTGTACCAGGACGGACTTTGCTCTTTGCTACGGCTGCTGTCCTCGTGACTTTCTGTCTCCCACTAATTCCCCTTTCAGCCAGTAGCATCCTCCCGTCAAGGGTGGATTTACTCAGCCAGCGGGATGAGGGAAGGGTCTGGCGTTTTAAAAGTAGAGACCTTGAGTTGCAAGAGACAGGTCATGGTTCATCGCGTGTCGGAGCCGTCAGCGGGAGGGCTGGGACGAAAGCCATAAGAAAGCAAACAGGGTGGAGTAGACGGTGGGGAGCCAGGCTCCCTGCCCCCAGAAGCAGCCAGGACGGTCCCATCTTAAGGGCAGGATAGTCCGAGAGGAACAAGAGGATCAGGAATCACGGGAGCCTGTCCTCAAGAGACGGGCCCGACCTGAACCCCACGGCCACCCAGGCTGCACTGCGGGGATGCAGGACACAGCTCATTTGGTTCAGGAATTTGAAAGAAGGGGAGATCAAGCCTCCCATCTGTCCCCAAGGAGAGCTCCGTGAAAGACCACCGAGGTGCAAATGAGGATCACAGAGGCTGCAGGACCGGAGCCGGCCTTCCCGCACAAGGGAGCACACCCCGGGCGAGGCAGGCCTGGAAGTGAAGTATTTCTTCCTGCTCCTCATTCCACAACCTCACCGGGTCCCCAGTGTCCCCATGCCAGAGCCCATGGACGCCCACAGCCTGGGCGGCTACTTTCCTTTTGATTGATTGACTGATTGATTGATTTTTAAGTGTATTTATTTATTGTGAGAGAGAGAGAAAGCACGAGCAGGGGGAAGGGTGGAAACAGAGGGAGAGAGAGACAATCCCAAGCAGGCTCTGCATGGTCAGCACAGAGCGCACAGAGCCCGACGCGGGGCTTGACCTCACGAACCGTGAGATCATGACCTGAGCTGAAGTCAGACCCCCAACCGACTGAGCCCCCCAGGTGCCCGATTGCAACTTTATCAAAAATTTAACTGTGAGTTTTGCTATCACAGAATACTTAGAAATCCTGGCTCGACTCCTGGGAGATTCGCTCGTGTCTCAAACATATGAGTTGAGGCTCAGAGGCAGGATCACTGGAAGCGAGTGGGTCACACTCAGGCCTCACCTCCTACACTGCTTGCCCTTCCCAAGCCCCAGGCCGAGGTTTGCACAGGGGGCACAGCCCCCCCGAGCCCCACACAGAGCCAGGCTGGCCAGAGCAGATGGCCAAGCCCCACCGGCACCCCCAGGGGACCCTGTGTCCACTGCTGTCCCACCTGGGCCAAGAGCCCCTGCACGCCGTTTGAGTCAGAGCTCCCCATCCAACCCCAGTCCCTGGGACCCTGCCCGGGACTGGGGTCACCTCACAGAACTCTCCGGCGTCCCACAGATGTCCTGCTGGGCCCCTCCACCCTTCTCTGGGTGTGTGGCCCTGATCACTGACGCTCAGACTTCATGGCACCGACGGCCTGGCCCGCCTCGACCCTGCACGCTGACTTACTGACAGCTCCCGGGCCTCAACTGACCCAGTCCATTGCTTTGCATGTCGATGCCTCACTAGCACAGTCCTGCCACCCAAGAAAGGCTCCCTGTTGTACGAACTCCACCTGTTCTAGCCCCAGCTCGCACGTCCTCCTCTAGGAAGGACAGCACAGGAGGACCAGGCCTCTCTTCTCATTACACCTGTCACAGTGCTCAGGTGGCCCAGGAAAGGTTGCTAAGTTGCAAACCACAAAAACCCACCTGCCTGCGTGAACTCAGCAGCCAGGAGTGGAAGATGCAGCCACACAAGTTCAGGGTCACCGGGTCATGGAGGAAGGGTGTGACGGGACCCAGCTGGACTCAGACCAGCTGTTCTCCCTGCAGTCAGTCCCACCAGCACCCTGCACCCCCACAAAGACACGGCCCCACCTCTGCACCCCCCGCAAAGGCGGGCACCGCCCTGCCTCTGCACCCCCCCACCCACACACAGGCACCGCCCCGCCTCTGCACCCCCCCACCCAAACCAGGCACCGCCCCGCCTCTGCACCCCCCACCCACATGCAGGCACCACCAGAGGGTCCGTGGTATCCTAATGAGAGCAACCTTTGCTCAGGATCCTCTGTGCTGGAAACACGGGGACCCTCCACCGACAGAGAAGGGGACAGGCCGCCAAGAAGACGGGAAGCTACAGCCCATGATCCCAAGAACCTCGACACTGGGCTTGGCTCAGCAGTCATCGGGGCCCATCGGGCATTCTGGGTGACAGTGACCCTCTTTCTGGCTCATCTCACCGTGCCACACGCACGGTTGGCCCCTCCCCCACCCCGCCACTAGCAGGCGCGGGCGGCTGATCCCAGCATCTGGGGGAGGTTCGCCTGCCCCGTGGCGTCACTACATTCCAAGCAGCTGTTCTGACTCTAGCCGCCAGGTCTGAGCACCCCCAAAGCTGCAGTGTCCCCACCTGCCATCCCCTGTTCTCTGTCCCACTGCAGAAACCAGAAGTCAGCCCACCCAGTGCATGAATGCATCTGCGACCCGCAACACAGACTGCCAAGGCACGCTTAGGAGTCAAAGGTGGCAACCCTTTCTCCCCTTCCAAAGTTGTCCTTGCCCCGCCAGGCCCAACCTAACTTTAAAACAACAGTACCTCTACTTAGCAAATCACAACCTACATACGGTATCGCATGCCTTGTGACAGAAATACCCTTCTTTGCAACATAACGGTTACAAGAGAGACTCCCAAGCAGGCTCCATGTTCGGCTCAGAGCCTGATGCAGGGGTCAATCCCATAACCCTGTGATCATGACCTGAGCTGAAATCAAGAGCTGGATGCTTAAACGACTGAGCCACCCAGGAGCCCCATGAACACATGCAATTTAGACGCATCGCCCAGAAGAACATGTGGGCGTTTGAGGAAAAGTCTCCATCCTCAAGCAGCCAGTATGTGCCAGGAGTGGACAGAACATGGGTTGGATAAGGACAACAGGAACTGGGCGTGAGACTAAAGATAAGCTCTGTGGCATTCCTTCATTTGTCCGAGCCCTGAACCCAGATGGACCAATACCATTTCCACCATTTTCCTGGAAGGTAAGAGCACACGTGAGAGCTGGGAGTAGTTTAGAAGACTGTTAGCCAGCTACGCACCCTGGGGCCAGCCTCAGATCCAGGGTCTCCAGTCTGGGAATGCCATCCTGGCTTCCTCGGCCAACACTGCTCACGCAAATGACAGGTCTCAAAGTGGATCTAAGAAACTTACCTTGACACCTGAAGCAGAGCAAGGAGGGACAGACCTGTCTGAGCACGTTCTCAACAAAGCGACCATAAATACAACGTGCACAGCAGAGGCTCCAGAGAGAGATTAACTTGAGACTAACTGATAATTAGTTAGACCCTCGTAATGCTCAGTAATGACACACGTGTCTGCATCACACGTACACAGGCACGAAGGACGGTGAACTAAAGACTGAACCTATTTCTAAACAAGCAAGTAGGAACAGGAACCATGATTTATAGGTGGGACAATTCTTACAGGCAAAATGATGCCAACACAAGTGGATAGTGCTTCAATCAAGTGCCCTGTACACAAAGATCTCGACCAGACAGGTACAGAAGTGGAGCGGAGAACTTCTGTACGAGTTGTGCATAAGCAGCCGTGTACTTTAGCGCATGTATCTTACGTTAATGAACTCGGTGCCAATTAGGCGCTGATCTGTACGAAGCGCTGCCTTGTGTGATCTGTAACTGCGATTATAACCACTGTAACCGTGAGAAGGACCGGGATCCGAAATACTGCAGAAAGCACGTTGATTATGAATCTTGGTCCTGCCCGTGTCCCAAATCTCTTCCCACTCTGGGAGGCAGAAACTCACTTCAGACCCCTCCTCCTACTCTCTCCTGCCGGCACGGCAGATTCGTTCACCATCCACCGGCAGGCACCTGTTTTCCTCCAATCCGGCCTAAACGCATCCTCCTGTTCCGTGCTGCCAAAGAGAGCCATTGGCCGTGTGAGAGGCAGACAGTGCTGTGTGTCACCTGAATCCCGTTGCCTCGATGGCAACCACTGCTATATTCCAATCTGGAACTTTCTACCACGACTGCTTGAGAAGGTGCCATGAAACCTCACTGCCACCAAATAAATGCACTGGCTCCTGGTGGTTAGGGAGCAACTCTGGGCTAAACGCAGATGGTTCCTTAGGAGCAGACAAATGGGAGGCAGCAGCCTCCCCGAACGATTTCCCATGTTTTCCTACATGGAATTAATTTCAACACAGAGAAGACAGAGAAGCTGAGCTGAGTATAGATCCTTCTCATTGAAAGCCATTCAACATCAAATAACCTCTTCTCCCCACTTCTCTGTTTCCTCATCAGCAGAGGTCCTCCAGTAATAACCCCCAAACTTCTGGGTTCTGCAATGACGCAAAGTGAGATTAACGTGAAAACAAAGAGGGATGCTGAAATCTGGATTTCCCTCTACTCTCCTCTCTCCCGGTCTTTCCTGCCCTTCAACACCCCTTGAATTCTTCCAGGAGCGCTGGCTTGGAGCAGAGTCTCTGGTTCCAAGAACCCCAATCCCAGGCTGCTGGTGAGTAACCAACTCATCCCAGGGTGACTCAAGAGCAGGGCAGTGTCCCCATCACATCTGGGATTGTTACGGCAACGGAGCCGGTGCAAATATCCAAGCTCACTAGATACTGACTGAGTCAAGAAAGTGACGGTTAGGGGTGCCTGAGTGGCTCAGTCAGTTAAGCGTCCGACTCTTGATTTCAACTCCGGTCATGATCTCACAGATCATGAGTTCGAGCCCTAGGTCAGGCTCTGTGTTCAAGTACCAGGGATTCTCTCTCTCCTTCTCTCTGCCCCTCCTCTGCTTGCTCTTTCTTTCTCAAAATAAATAAGCTTTCAAAATTTCAAGAAAGAGCTGAAATGAACTTGGACAGCACATCATGAAAAACATAAAAAAAAAAAAAATCTACAGCGTTGCCTCAGGAAGAGTCGGTCAGCGCCTTATGAACAGGCGCTCAGGGATCAGACACCCACACCCAAGGACAAGGAAATAAAGGTGAATCTCTCTACAGAGAGGGATCAAGATTTGGATTCCACATTTAATCCACTAATGGGAGAGAAGACACAGTCACTAGAATGAGTTGAACACTAAGGCAGTGACTTTACAGAAGGGATCCCAGGGCTTGTAAACGCATGTTTGGAAACCAAAAGGCAAAGTGCACGGCTGGAGCTGAGAAAACACAGCCTCCAGATTCTGGAGCGATCGAGTCCCAGACTTAGGGCACAGATGTCACACCACACTCTTCCTTTTGCATATTTTTTTACCGTTCTCTTCTCTTTGCCTTTAAATAGCTACGATTTGTGCCAAGTAGCTGGGGATCCAGGCCCCCTTACTCACCCAAGGGACAAACTTCTTTTCAAATCCAACTATGGAAGATGTAAGATCTGGACGTGTCCAACCTGCAGATTTGGGGTGATGTACACATGGGTCCTAGGGCTGCGACACCAGGTCCCATCGCCAGCCCCCCAGGCTCCCTGCCCTCTGGACTCCTGCACTCTCAAAGGGAGGTATGAAGAAAATCCCACCACTCACCCCAGTGTTCAGTCTGGCTAGGGAGCTAGGGCATAAAGACACGGGAGAGAAGCTAACAGAATGGCAGACAGTGCCAGATGCTAAGTGAGCTGGGTGCATATTAAGAATTTTTAAGGCAGGGGCGCCAGGGGGCTCAGTCGGTTTAAGCGTCTGACTCTTGACTTTGGCTCAGGTCATGATCTCACAGTTCACGAGTTCGAGCCCTGTGTCGGGCTCTGGGCTGAAAATGCAGGGTCTGCTTGGGTTCTCTCCCTCCCTCTCTCTCTCTTTCTCTCTGCCCCTCGCTCACTTGCGCTGTCTCTCTCTCAAAATAAATGAACTTAAAAAAAAAAAAAAGAATTTTCCAGGCAAAGTTGTGGGTTTTGGCTGGAACGAGAGCGAAGAGAGAAAACTCCAATATGCAGAGGATGCCATGGGGACAAGGTGCCCTTCCCAACGTCCTAAGGCCAACGGGAGCTTTCCAGCGCGTCTTAGGAAGAATGAAAGTAGAGGAGAATGTCTTTCAAGAGGTAGAAATCCTCAGATGCTGAGTAATTACCCAGAAGAGATGAGATTCCTAAGACCTCAAAGGACAGAGATACCCCTAAGACACTTCGCAACTGAACTGATACAGAACCACGTTTTCCACCATCGGCAGGTGTGGGGAGCCCCGGAGCGGAAGGAAATCATCCTAAAACTCAGGAGCGTTACTTCTTCAGCGTTTGCGCACCTGAGTTCTGTTTGCACATCCTGACCCTGTCACGGAATTTATCTGACGACCCTGTTGAATTCAGCAACAAGTTGCCAGAGGCACCAACTAAAAACTTTGCTGGGGATGACCGGCAGCTTCCCCAAAGTCACTGTCACATTTTTGTCACCAGATGGCGAAAGCGTCCTTTCCAGCTGCCGAGCTTGCTTTCAAAGTGCCAGGCAGCCACACTTGTTAACGTGTGATGCACTCAGAGGGAAATCACAAAGTCCCCTTCTATTTAAACCACCGGGTCTTATTAGCTTCCCATTGCCGGGAGCTGTGTTATTTGGGCGCTGGAGAAAAATGCTGGAGCGCTGCCTTTCAACTCTGCTTCCCCCCCCACCTCCCCGGAGTGAAACACACCCCCGAGTCTGGTGATTTGCCAAGAACCTCCGGGGAAGCAGCCTGAACTGGGGGTCTGGTTGGACCACCGCGCCTCTCCTGTACAAGCATCATGCATGCGTCCAAGGCCTCCCCAGGTCTCCCTGCAAGAAGCCGGGAGGTGCTATGCAGGGCACGGCTTTCTTTCCACAGTCCCCTAGAAGCAGATCTCTCCCCAAGGCTACGTCAGGTCGCTTACCTGAAACCGTCTTATTAAACTAGGCAAGGCACCTGCGAAGCTCCATTTCCACATGGGAAAACAGCAGGGTCCTTCAGGGACACCGATGCACCTGCCTGCCAGCCTGCATCCTCCAGGCCTTCCATCGGTCAGGACCAGCACGGAGTGCTCGGACCTGCGTGCCCCTCTGCCCTGCCTTCTGTTCCCCAAAGTGAGATGGGCTTGATCCTTGGCCACCTTGCAGCCTCCAGCACAAGCCACTGGCCACCCAGCGACAGAACACTGCGGCTCCCCAGGCCCTGCAGGAGAGATTATTTTTGTTGTTGTTGTTCTCTTTGTCTTTCCACTCTGTCAGAGAACGGATTTGCACACAAAGGGACTTAATTAAGAACTGTCCCCAGAAGCTGTCAGCTTTTCAGTGAGGGGAAGAAAACCACCCCGCCCACCACACAACAGACTAACAGTACAACAGTCTGACACCCCAACGCCACATCAGAGAGTGGCTTTTCCTTCTTCGTGGTTTAGCTTGTGGCAAGACTGTCTAATCACGTCCTTCAAATCCCCTCGTGATGGATTCCCTCAGATTAACACAGATCATGAGGGAACTCACTTAAGAGAAGGGAGAAAAATGCTGGCCATGTTTACGTGGTGCATTCTTCTTGGTGGCAAACAGCTGAGTAGCTTGGCTAGAAGAACATTGGTGAACATTCTGGAATGTTCTGACCTGACAGATCACACGGTCAGATGAGATGCGAAAAAGACCATGTGGGCTTCCTGTCATGGAGTGCGTGTTTGGGTCCCCCCAAAATTAACGTTGGAGCCTTAACCCCCCAGTGGGATGGGAGCTGAGGTCAGGAGGGTGGGGCCCCAAGGTTTGATTCCTGTCCTTCAAATACAAGGAAGAGCCTGGTGATTGTGGTCAGCTTTCTCCCCATCGTATGAGGACCCGGGGAGAAGGTGGCCATCTTGAGCCTCAACAGAACCAGACCTTGCTGGCACCATGATGTCAGACTCCCAGCCTCCAGAACTGTGAGAAGTAAATGTCTGTAAACTTCTGCAGTGGGGGCAGACATGTGCCCACAGTGGGCCAGCCCCTGGCCCCCAGACCCTGGCCCGCTGCACACAGAGCAGGGCAGGGAGAGAGGAGAGCCCGTGATCACAGGCAGCCAGACCGGGACCCCCATGCTGGGATACTGGGTCTGCACAGAGCCCCTCTCCTCTGACCCTGGGAGCAGGATGCCATTGAGACTTGGGGGGGTTGGTTTACATTAATAGATGCTCTGCTCATTCAGATTCCTAAACTAAGCCCTGAATGGAAAGGACACATTGCCAACTGGGCACTGCCAGCCTGGGGCCAGCCTGGGGCCAGACTGGGGCGGTAAGGGCCCCGGGGAAAGATGTTGTTAAAGCCAAACTTCACTGTTTTAAAAATGGGAAAATCTACAGCCTCTTGTGTTAGAATAAAGAGTGAAACATAAGTTATCCCTGGAGAGAAAGAAACAGGGCTTGTTCCTCATTTTATACCTAAATGACTAAAATGAAAAATCTCTCAAAGATGGGGCGCCTGTGGGGGACTCAGCCGGTTGAACGTCTGACTCTTGATTTCAGCTCAGGTCATGATCTCACAGTTTGTGAGTTCAAGCCCTGCGTGGGGCTCCATGCTGACAGCATGGAGCCTGCTTGGGATTCTCTCTCTCTCTCTCTCTCTCTCTCTCTTCCCCTCTCCAGCTTGTGCTTTCTCTCTCTAAATAAATCAACATTGAAAAAAAAAAAAAAAGCCTTCCAAGGAGTAGGCTTTTAAAAGGTGGGTTTGAGGGCGGGATGTGGGATTGGTTCTCTCTGAAGGATCACAAATTCAAAATTTTTTCAGGGGCCCATCGCGTAAGAAAACAAGGTGGTGAACCAGGTGCATGATAGCGAGTGGTGGGGACTGGGGCACGCTAGGAAACTTAACACGCTGAAACCCATAGGCACATCTCATCCTAACAACACACACACACACACACACACACACACACACACACACCCCAGAAGAAAACAGAACCATGCTGCTCCGTGTTGGCATTCTTCCTTCGAGACGGCAAGAATAAGGCTTGTCCTCGGCAGGGAGGAACAAAGACGACCCAAGAAGCACGTCTGTCTCCTCTGCCCAGAGCTGGCCAGGCTCCAGGAACAGGGCCCACGCTTCCCAGCTATCAGGTGGCCATGCAGACACCCGTCTGGACGACATGTGAGGTCAGGGTCTGACTGTCCTGAAGCTCCGTTCCGTGCACAGCAGTTGCTGATTCCCGGGAAGGTGCTGGACCGCGGCCCAAGCCCAGGGCTCATGCCATTGGCCCCGCGCTCCTTTCCAAAGCTGAGCCTCTTCCAGAGCGTCCTGGAATTACAACAGGACACTGCCAGCCTGTTCTTCTCCAGATAGGGAAGTCCCCGTCCGCGGTGGAGAAGACACGACAGGGCTCACTCACAAAGACATCCTCTTGGCTCTTAGGTCCCTGAGAGCCGACCCTGGCGGTCACCAGGTGCAAGATGAGCTTTCTTCCTTGGCTTCCTGGAGGGCATGGGGACCAGAGGGGATCTCCGTCCTCAGCCAGAGGTGACGTGAGCCGAGGTGATCCCTCAGGCTGCCTGCGTCCCCGGCTCTTCACAGGCCCAGGGGAAGCCAGTGGCCTTGTCTGATTTCTTTCTCTTCCAGTCTACCCACCCCTGAAATGTCTGCATGCGTGACATGGCTAAGCCACCAGCGGGTCAAAGAACACGTGCACAGGGCATCCTGGCCACTGAGGACTCCCTGCCCCGTGGCTGTGGGGACAGAGATGCCCCCGTGACAACCTGTCCACTGGCCCAGGGCCGAGTGTCGCTCAGAATATAACCATCAATGATTCAAGAGTGGGACCAGGAGCCCAGCTATAGCTTCTGATACCTTCACGGGAATTAATAAGTAAGAGTCGTGGCTTGTTTGAAACTAAGTTTGTGTTTTCTCTGCCCTAAGCCTCCTACTGAGGGACCGCTTTCAAAAGTCACACGACATTCAAAAGTAAAATATGAGAGGTTGTTTTTAAAGCTGAACAAGGGAGATACATTTGTGTAGCATGTCAACCTTTGAGGAAAGCAAAAAGGCAAAACGGGAGGACCAATCGTTCTGGTACACTTTGGTAGAGACATTACTATTTATTTCTGAGCTGCCTCACGGACAACAGGTACCAAGAGCCAAGAAGGAGGGGCGTATCATCTTGAAGTGATCTGAAGTTTAAAAAAATATTTTTCCCAACGTTTTTATTTATTTTTAGAGACAGAGAGGCAGAGAAAGAGTGGGGGAGGCAGAGAGAGAGAGGAGACACAGAATCTGAAGCAGGCTCCAGGCTCCAAGCTGTCAGCACAAAGCCTGACGCCGGGCTCAAACTCACGAACCCGTAAGATCATGACCTGAGCTGAAGTCAGACGCTTAACCGACTGAGCCACCCAGGTGCCCCGAAACATCTGAATTTTATTACAGGAGGGGCAGGAATGATCACCCACAGGCAAAGGGAGCTTGGTGGCATCTGTGATCAGCAGTCCTGGAAAGCAGGAGGGCCTTTGCAACTGCTTACCTATGGCATGATTTGGCCTAAAGCTGAGCTAGCTGCCCCCCACCCCTTGCCCTGGTAATAACTTTTTTCCAAGAACATTTACCAGTTGTATCTGATGGCATTTCCTGTTTGTTTAAGGATAAAGTTGGAACTCAAAATCCATATCTGTAGTCCAGGTGTTCAATTCTAGCCCTCTGGACGTTGGTTATCAGGGGCCATTCTCCACCCTGTAGGATTTTGGCAGCATGTCTGGCCTCCACTCATTGGATGTCAGTAGCATCCCATCCCACCCCAGTTTTGACCACCAAAAACGTCTGCACCCATTGAACAAGTCCCCACAGGGGCAACATGACCCTCAGCTGAGAACCACTGGTCTATGCTTCAGTGAACAGTAACTTTTCTTCCATTCCTTCTTGACTCTGTGACTTGGCTTCCCAGGTCATGTTCTCCTTCCTGAGTTTCATCCTTTACACTGCATTTTGAAGTTCCTTTACTTATGGTTCGTTTGGTGGCGTGCTCTATTTTTGTTTAAAAATATCTTCATTCAGCCTCCTTCCTGAAGGATAGTTTTGCTGGATACGTAAATTGGATTAACTCTTCTTTTCTCTTTGTTCTTTAAACACATTCTTCTACTGTTTGGGGTCTTTCTACCAGTGATAAGAAGTCAGCTGTCGGCCTAGTTACTGTTATTTTGAAGGTAAAGTCTGTTTTCTCTGGATGCTCTTAAAATCTTTTGCCTTCAGTGCTCTGCAGTCTCACTATGATATGGCTACGGGTGAATGTATTTTTGTTTATCTTTCTTTTTTTTAATATTTTTTAATGTTTATTTATTTTTGAGAGAGAGACAGAATCGAGCAGGAGAGGGGGAGAGACAGAGGGAGACACAGAATCCAAAGCAGGCTCCAGGCTCTGAGCTGTCAGCACAGAGCCCGATGCTGGGCTGGAACCCAGGAACCTCGAGAACATGACCTGATCCGAAGTCAGACGCTTAACCAACTGAGCCACCCAGGTGTTCCTGTTTACCTTTCTTTAAATTCCTAGGGATTCATTAATTGGAAAATCAAGGTCTTTCAACTAGAATGTCTGGCATTCCATCCCTTCATTTTTCCTGTATTTTCTACTGCCTCTTCCAGAATTCTGATCTGATCCACATTAACTCTTCTCTGTCCTCCATGTAACAAAGCATCTCCTTCCTACGTTCCATCCGTGTGTCCATATTTCACTCTGGGTGACTTCTCCAAATCTATCTGCTAGTTCGTTGAATTAGCTTATAACCTGTACCTGATGTAAAGCTGAACCCTCCCATTGATTATCAATTCAAACTATTATATACTGCTGTATACAAGTTCTACCTGATTCTTCTTCAAAACTGATCAGTATTGGAATATACTTGTTTTGTCTATCTAGGCATTTTATTTCAACATAGAGTTTTTACATATTAAATAGTCTCATTTTTATTCCAACATCTGGGTCTCACTGGATTACTTTAGTCTCAGCAAACTCTTGCTTACGATGCCCCTTCTTGTGTGTAATTTTAATTTTGCTATCACATTCTTTGGAATGCTACTTGTGGGGATTCTTTGCGGCCCCGGGGGAGGGTGCATTCCTCCTGGGGACATTTGTTTCTATCAGACACCTGTCGTCATTGCCAGCCAGGGACGCCCCACCCCCCAACCCTGCCTTTCAGCACAAATACCCCACCTGGATTTTCTGGACCATCCAGGGAAGCAGCTTCATGCTCGTAAGACAGCACATGCACTAGATACAGAAAATGTTCAGAGAAAACCTGTCAGCTCAACTCAGCTGTGAGGCCCATCCAGGGGGGTCTGTCTGCAGTCCTCCTTTGCAGGACATGCTTTTTGGGGGAGCATGGCCTTATGAGATACACCCCGGTGTGATGTTCTCTCTCCCTGGGGCCATGGGTTTGTCAGGTACCCCAACCTCAATCCCAGGCATCAGACGATGCTCTCAGATGGTCACCACTGCAAGGTTGATTTTCCTGTCTGGATTTTACCTCTAGGGATTAATTTTTCTCAATTTTTTTTTCCCATTTCAGCTGTGCTTTTAAGAAGATGAGTGGGTTTTTTTTTTAATGTTTATTTATTTTTGACAGAGAGAGAGAGAGAGAGAGACAGAGAGCATGAGTGGGGGAGGGGCAGAGAGAGAGGGAGACACAGAATCCGAAGCAGGTGCCAGGCTCCCAGCCATCAGCACAGAGCCAGACGTGGGGCTCGAACCCACAAACTGTGAGATCATGATCTGAGCAAAGTTGGGCGCTCAACCAACTGAGCCACGCAGGCACCCCAAGATGTGTTTTCTATGATATCTGGGATTTCACGAGTTTTGTTAAGTGCTGGGTTTTTGGGCTATTAGTTTTCTCTATTCCCGGGCGAAGGGTGGTCTCACCACGTTTAAAGCAAAATCCTTTCCGCCATAACCAGAGATTATGGCACAGAGCCACACGGCTTCTTAATTTTCCATCCCTATGCTTCTCCATGGGCCTCGGGCTTCTGAGAGAACTCACAGGGCCATGGGCAGATGCCTGACATCATCCTTTTCTGCAGATTCGAAAGGCACTCCGTGTCCTGGCCGCACCCCAGTGCCCGACAGAAATAGAATGAGAAGTGAAATCCAGCTGGCAGGATCTCAGGCTTGGAACAGAAACAGCAAAAAAAGGATTTCCAGCTATGTGGTCAGAAGCATACCACAAAGGATGGCTATAGGGTACACAGGCTAGGTGGAAAAGCATCGTCTTCCACCCAAACTCACAATTGTGCTCTTTGAGACAAACTCTTCTCCTCTTCCCCCTAGAAACCTGTCCCAGGCATGCCCTGTCATTTAAAAACAAACCTTCGACAAGAGTCTAGATGGGCAGCTTCCAGCTGGGTGCCTTGCAGAGCCCCACGATGCTTCTCACAGCACATCACACACCTTGTGGTCACTGCCTGCGACGTGGGGGTCACTGCCCGTTTACTGGGGGCACTCCAAGGTTTGGCGTTATGTCTCCAGGATCGTGTCCAAAGCCTGGCAAGTATTTACCCCCCAAAATATATTTAAAAATGTTTTCTTTTGAGGTTTGTTTTTGAAAGAGAGACAGACTGTGAGTGGGGGAGGGGCAGAGAGAGAGAGGGAGACACAGAATCCTAAACAGCCTCCAGGCTCTGAGCTGTCGGCACAGAGTCTGACATGGGGCTCGAACTCACGAAGTGTGAGATCGTGGCCTGAGCCGAAGTGGGACGCTTGACCGACTGACCACCCAGGCACCCGCAAAAAAATATTTTTGAATTAAAAAATGCAAGAAGAAATTCTTGTTGGGATTGATCAGATTTGGAGATACCTTCCACCAAAGGAAATATTTATGGGAAAACCCCAGAGAGGCCCTCCCTAATGCTGAACCTCCACAGTCAGTCTTCCCAGGGACTAAAAACCCTCCAGGGGGGTAGTCACCTCCCACAAGAGGCACGCTCATCAGGGAAGCCCCCAGAAACCACATTCACCTGGCTGCAGGCTTATTCTCTCTCTCTCTCTCTCTCTCTCTTTTTTTCAGTTTGTTCAGAGCTTTGTAGGTTCAAATTGCCTTCACGTATATCTCATTTACTTCTCATAAACTGAGAGATAAGCAGGATACTCTTTACTTTGGACCACTGGAAAATAGGAGGCTCTGAGAATTGTTCAGGGGTACGAGAATGAAACAGAACAAGGGCTCACACAGACATCTTTAGAGGGTTAAGTGCTCTGTCCTAGAGGACGCTGAGACCCTCCACTCGCACTGAAGGAGGCGGACACTCAAGATGTCCTACTCGGAAGGACACAGATACTTATTTTGTTCTAGATGGCCTGAGTCAAACCCACAAAAATAACCCCTTGGCCAAGTTGGTCCAGCACTGGACACAAATGTGGGGCAGGTGTCCCAAACCTGTTCGAGCTTTCCCTTCTCCACGTACCTGGGATTCTCGTGGTCACACACAAGATGCCACTTCATGACCATATGGTCACGGGCATAAGATGGCATAGTTGGAAGGGCAACAGTCTAGGACTCAGATCCTGGTTCCATCATTTACTAGCTCCATAACTTGGATCAAATCACTTAACCATGTTGAATCTTGAAGGTCAACACCTGGCCACACTGGAAAGTTTCAGAGAAAGCATATGGACTTCCCCCTTTAAAACAATTGTTACTCTTAGTGATCCTGAGTGGCTCAGTCAGCTGAGCGTCTGACTTTGGCTCGGGTCATGATCTCGCAGTTCATGAGTTTAAGCCCCACCTCAGGCTCTGTGCTGACAGCTCAGTGCCTGGAGCCTGCTTTGGATTCTGTGTCTCCCTCTCTCTCTCTCTGCCCCTCCCCTGCTAGTGCTCTGTCTCCCTCTCTCTCAAAAATAAATAAGCATTAAAAAAATTTTAAAACAAACTGCTACTGTTTAAATGGCTTTGGGCAAGAAAGGCAGAAACTGACAGGTCCAGAATTGAGAAAATCTTACTCAGAACCCAAGCAAACTCAGGCTTAGCAACAACACAAGCATCCGGCCGACTAGAGAACATTAGCTTTACGCAGCTTGATTCATTGCACTTTGCAAAGGTAAATAATAATAGTATTGTTTTATGTTAAGTAACATCAACCTGAAGAACGGAAATAAATACCATGCAACTGAAAAATATGATGAATGTGTCTCTCTCCTGGCACCTTTTCATAATTGCAATAGAGATCTACTTGGAGCTTTTGATTCCAGATTTCATGGAGGAAGTTTTTTCATTACTAAACTTCTGGAAAGGAGATTCTGCAGCAGGGTTAATCATGGGTCAGACGCTGACGCCCTGGGAGAGCCTGGGCTCCCCGGCGGCCCCACATCCCCGTGCCTGCGGATCTCTGTCCAGCTGCCTCCGGTTCAACAGGCCTCTCGCTCTGAAAAACAGGCGAGCAAGCAGTACTTATTAATAATGCAGCGTCTCTTTTTCTTCAAAGACTTCCACAATTGCTAATCAGAGTTCCTGATCACTACGAGAGCCACCGCGGACAGACGGAACTGGCATCACACGACCCAGAAGCCAAGACGCGAGCAGTGTTCGTGTTCCTGGAGGGCCTTATCCACAGGCGGGGGTTGTATAAATTGCTTAGATGCTACAAAGCACTGGGACAAGCTTGCGGACCCCCGCTTCTAACCTCACGGTCCCCCAGGGCATCAGGAGACCCCGTGAGGGGAACAACTTAATTTTGTGGCTCAAACTGCAATTGTTTTCTGTTGGTAAACTCCAAATCTGACCTGCTGCCTGCCTTCCTGCCTGGTAGTCATCGGGGCAGATCTGAAACTGCTCCAGGGAGCCCCCACCGGAGAGCCGCTCATTAGTTGTGTCTGGCTCACAAATCTACCGCCATAAACAGTACAGTAGGTCCTAACAGCGCTCGGAATGGAATAGGCACAGAACGACAGTGGTTTAGGTGGGCTGCCTGCCTGGCTATGCTTCTCGGGCAGTGAGTTTATCACCAATCACCCCTGCACCTTCTTTGTAAATTCTTTCTTCAATCATACTTGCCAGGGAGGCTTCCCCTGGCCACAGTCCTTGTATCTCCTTGGGCTCGTCCATGTGAGGTCAACTCTGGCCTCCGACACCTGTTATGGCTATGTTACAGCCTGGACTGTGCCCTCCCTCCCAAATTCTCAGGTTCAGGTGCCAACCCCCGGTACCTCCAACTGTGACCGTATTTCAAGACAAGATCTTTACAGAGGCAATTACATTAAAATGAGGTCATCCAGGTGGGCCCCAATCTAATATGACCTGTGTGAGGAGACTGGACGCAGACGCACACAGAGCGTGAACTTGGTGAGGACACAGGGAGAAGACGGCCATCTACAACACCAAGGAGAGAGGCCTCCGAAGAAACCAACCCTGCCCCCACCTTGATCTCGGACGCCCAGCCTCCAGAACCGTGAAACAATAAATCTCTATGGTTTAAGCTGCCTGGTCTGTGGTCCTTTATGACGGTAACGCCAGCAAATGAGCATGTCCCCAAGAAGCAGAGAACACGTGAAAATGCCATTCGTTTAAAAAAAAAAAAAATACAAACCAGCAGACCAGGCTTCCTTCTCCAAAGTTGGATACCTGCTCGTGTAAGTTGAAGAACAGACCACTTGGTGGAATTTGAGAGGCAGTGGAGAAAACTCCACCAGCAACTACGTTTTTACGTGGCTACACAAATTAAGTTGCAAACATCCCTAGAGACATGAGGATGTTACTCTAGTCATTATCAGCGTAAGGGGATTTCGTGGGCGTGGCGAGTGAGGTCTTCCACTGACATCTGGCCGAGATTATCAGCCAAGCTGCGAAGAAGAGGGATTGTGATGGCGTCTGTAGGGAGCAGGGAGAGGAGGGAAAAGACGAAACTGTGAAAATTGGGCAAAGAGCCACATGCCCAAGAAAGAGCAGCCCAGGAAGACGGAGGGAAGCCGCCTCGCAGGGGCCAGATGCACAGCATCACAGGCACCAGGCAGGATCTGTTTCCCAGACAGACGCCCAGAGTGAGCCCCCAGCCTCCATCACTACCTCCCTCTCTCTGGGGAAGCACAGAACAGACGCCTCAGACACCTGTGTGCCTCCCGGGGAAGGAGGCCCAGCACTGGCCTCCCTTTCCCCTCCTTCCTTGCTGCGGTGACCAGCATTCCAAGCAAGACACACACGGACCACAACCCCTGTTTCCTTAACCTTTTCTTCGGAGAAGAGCAAAGCACTTCAGACAGAACGTGCTCTCCTTTTCCACTGCCCGCACACGGTGCTGTGCAAACTACAGACCACACTAGCGGAGCTCTCGCTGAAAGCCCAGAACCTCCAGAGCAGAGAGGTGGACAGTGGTCGTGCCCGGGCACTCGGCACCGCAGCTGGGCGTAACTGCAACCCCCCTAGTCACAGAAACGAGCATGACATACACATCGTGCAGAATGAAATCATTAGGGGGTTGTGCGTGTTAGGGGAGCAAGCGCGACACCGAACGCGTAGAAGCTTTGCGACATTCATGCACGTGTCCATCCTGGCAGCCGCTGATGACTGGATGAAAGTTGAGAATGAAGTACCACTTGGAGACGAGAGATGTACTTAACACTCAAAAGAGAGGTTCATGGGTACCTTAATTCTTCCCAAGAGTATCATCTCTCCAATCTCCCGTTTGTTGCCAACATCCCCCATCTCCAGAGCCTGCAACACGTTCTGCTTCCTGACCAACGATTTTTGAATCACATAAGAGTCCCCCCCCCACCCCCACCCCTTCCCTGGCTCGCAAAGGCAGCTCCGTGGCACCCAGCACTTAGCGATGAATTACTACAACACAAGTTTGAATTCTTCTGTCTGTCATCTCAGGCAGATGACTGGCCACCCTGTGGCGTGTCTGGGATTTTTAGATCGAAATGCAGCTGACTTCGTGAGACTCTTTTAGGAAATGACTATAAAACAAGATACAATGCAACCAACAAATGCAAACGATAAGAACTAACGACTTGCCTTTGTTCTTATAACCCTGAGAGATTTTTCTCATGAGCCTAAAACTCAAGAGAATTATTTTGTTGGGCTCATGCCTACAGCCCCGGCCCAGGCCAACATGGAAGGTACCCCTGGGTAGGGAAGATACCTCTTCCCAGGGTAGATACCTACCTCTGGGTAAGGAAGGTACCTCTGGGTAGGCACCTGGGAAGGTACCTGGGTTTTGCCAGGACCTTTGCTTCAGCACCAACGCACCTGGGGAGACGTGTGCCCGGCTTCCCACTAGCAAGGGAGCCTTGTGAGGGCAGGGCGCCTACCTAACTCCTGGTGTATGGTCAGGGTCTGGTTCATAGGAGTTTCTCGACAAAGTTGTCTTTGTTTCTTCGAAGGGCTGGAGTGAACAACTGTGCTAAACAGGCTGGCCTGGGGATGCATCCTGGGCATGAGGCCGGCCGTTAGAGCTCCAACCAGCCTTAGCTAACAGATGAGGAAAACAACCCCAGAGGAAAGATGCGATTTGTCCTTGTCGTGCTGGTTAGTGGCAAGGCCAGGATGGACACCTGTGTTTCCCGACTCTAAATCCCAGCACTCCTTCCACACTTGCTACCTTATCTACAGATCAGTCCTTCCTGGCTTTCTATTTCTACCACACCAGGGATTGATTCTTCAAATTCCTTAGGGGCCATCACATCCTGGGCATATCCTGAATGTGTGGATCTCCAAGGCTGGGCTCCGGGGGCCTCCAGCAGGATTCCTTTCCCCCTGCCTTCCCTCCCTGCTCAGTGCTGGGGGCTGCAGGCCCCAGGACGCCCCCTGTCACCCAGGAAACCCTCTCTCTGCCCAGTCAACAGGCCACGTGTCCAGACAGGCCTCCCTTGGGGGGTCTGGATGAAGATCTGTGCAGTTCTGCCCAGGCCACGGAGCGGGGGAGAGGCAGGGCTGTTAGAGTTCCCCGAGGGACCAGCACGTGCAAGGGGCCAGCATCTCCATCCAAACCTGTGCCCCAGCGGGGCTGGGCTTCTGTTTCACATAGCAGCATGTAAGGGGAAAAGCAGACAATGTGCATTAGCACAGCTCGGCCTGACTCATGAGTCTGCTTCTTAACGGCAACCTCGTCTTCACCCTGTTATTTAAATATTCTGTGCCTCAGTTTCCTCTTCCCCATCAACCGGAGATCACAGGTAAGCATCTGTTTCACAGTATGTTATGAGGTTTAACCAAGTTAACACACGGGAAAAGCGCGGCCTGCAGCCTGACGCACAGTAGGTGCTCAGGAGATGGCCAGCGCTGTAAACACTGTTACTAGTATGCCCCTAAAATAATAATAATAATGATGATAATAATAATAATAATAATAATAATAACCCTAAACCACACTTTCTGGTTTTTGCCATCCACTGTTTTGGCATCCAATGATCAAGAATTTTCTTTTCCTTTTGAGGACATTTGCGTGATACTCCAACCCATAATCTGGGGAGATGGCTTATTTATAGGAATGGTCTCCCTTAATTAGCTATTAGCAGAAGACTATACCCCAAATGGCACGCCGAATTACCCCGTGTTTGGAAACAGGTTGAGCATTTCAGCGGCCACGCTTTTTAAATTAGAAGCAGTGGATTACCAGGGACAGCACAGCCAGTAAGTGCTGGGGGTGGGGGGGCGGCCGTCCCCTCAATGCCGTGGGTCTCACCCTTTCCAAACCCTTTCACGGCGAAGACCCGAGGAATTAATGTGGATCGGCCACTTTGCCTTAAAGATTACCTCCGCTCTGAAAAGACAGATCGTGTTGAGGGGACGCGAGCACAGCGCTGTCCGCCTCTGGGAACCAGAACGCGCCTCTTCTTCAAAGTGGGGGCGCCTAGCGCGCGGGGAGGTTTCACCCCGCGGCGGGAGGTGCAAAGTGGCCCCGGCGGGCGCTCGCCTCTTACCACGAACTCCTCCAGAGTCTGGTAGGTCTTGCCCCGGAACTCGCAGTAGTTCTTCCTCTCCTTGCACTGCGGACAGCACTGGCTCGTGTCGACGTGGATGCAGCGCGGGTGCAGCCGCGGGCACTCGGGCTGCGCGCACAGCGGCCCCTCCTCGGTGCACAGGCACGGGCAGGCCGAGGGGCCCGGCGCGAACTTCTCCCCGATGGCGTACACGAAGCCGCTCTCGTCCACGCAGCCCTTTCCGCGGTAGTCCGGGTACGCGTACTCCTCCGGCGGTTCCGGCGTGGGCGCCAGGTCCGGGCCGGCCGCGTCCTGGGCGGCGGCGGCGGCAGCGGCGGCGGCAGCGGCGGCGGCCGGGGGCTCCCCCTGCGGGGTGTCCCCGCGGGCCCGGCCCTGTAGGTCCCCGGCCTTGGCGCCCCCGCCCTGGGCGGCCCAGGCCTGCTTCTGCTTGCTCCACGCCTCCCGGCCGGCGAGCCCGCGGCCGCCCTTGCTCTTCCAGTCCCGGCCGCCGCCGCCCTCGTCCCTCGCGGGGCGCCCGAGCTCGCTCACCCGCCCCGGGCCGTCCCGAGACGCGTGCTCGCGCTTCTCCTGGCCCGGCTGCTCCGGCGCCTGGGCCAGCTTCTCCAGCGGGATGCTCGGACTGCACAGAGCCACCATCAGGCAGCAGGTGACCAGGAGGGAACTGGACAGCGCGCCAACTGCCATCGCAGTGGAGCTGGGCATCCCCTACCACGTCCCGGCGGGCGGGCGGGCGGGGAGCGCGGCCGAGGGGCGAGTCGCATTCACAGCCCGGGGGCGCGCCGCCGCCAGCCGGGAGCCGCCGTCCCTGCGGAGAGAACAGCAGCACAGCTGAGCCCCGCGGCCCGCGCGCGCCCGGCCCCCACCCGGCCCCGCGCCGCCCGGCCCCGGCAGCGCTCTAGAGGAACGAGCCGTGCGGCGCGGGCGGGGGCAGCATGCCCAGCGTCGGAGCCCCGCCGGCCCCCCAGACCTCACAGATGGGGCACGCGGACGTGGCGGCGGGGTCCCCGAGAGACGCCGGCCGGCGGCGTTTCTCCCGCGGCCGCGGCTAGCGGTGGGGACGGCCCTGGGCGGGTGGCGGAGCCGCGGCTGCCGGAATGCAGCGAGCCGGTCCCGCGCCCCCCTGCGAAACTCGGATGGAGCCACATAATCCGGGAGCCCGGGGTGTGCCCCCTGGGGTGCCAGCCACGCGGTCTCAAAGGTTACTCAATGGAGAATTCCGCAGTGGAGTTGGGCACGGGAGACCGTGCGGGAGGATGTGGGGGGACCCCCCTGGCTCTCCTTAGGGCCTTTGGGGAACGGGGAGGGAGGGGGTTAACAGAGCTCCCAGGACCCCGTGATTCATTTACCAACAACTTTTTAAATGCCTGCTGGACAGGGAGCAGAAGCCACATCCCCGCCCTCCTCCCCTGGCCCAGAAGCTCGGGAGGATGTCCCTGACCGCCCCCGGCGGCGGGGTCGGGGGTCCCGGAGGCTTCGGCTCCCCCACGGGTCCCCCCGCGCCCTGCCAGCCGCTCAGCAACTCGGAGCGTTGGCGAGAGATCCCGAGATCCCCGAGCGGGCCGCAGCGCTGGGTTCGTGATCGCTTTCACCCAGGGCGGGGGGGGGGGGGGGGGAGGTCGTAGCGGTGGAGCCCGAAGTGCCCAGGCAGCACCAAGCAGTGCGTTGGGGGAGCTGGGGGTGCAGGGCGGGAGCGAGTCCCTTTCACTCTCCCCATCTCCCAAAGCCTCTCTGGATCCCAAAGTTTCTGCCGCCCAAAGGGGCCAGGAGAACCCTAGACGCGCCGCAGGGTGCGGGCAACCCAGCCTCTCCCCACCTCGCCGTCCATCCTCCACCCCTCCACCCGGCGCGCTCCAGGGGGTCTTTACCCCGCCCCCTCCCACCGCCCAAACCCCCCTCCAGGAGACCTAGAACGACCGTGCCCTGTGCTCACTCCCAGCCCCGGCTCGATGGACCGCAGCCCAGGGCGAGCCACCAGATTACAAACTTGGGGTCGGGGGTTCGGGAGGATGGGGTCCTCCCGAGCAGCCAGAGGGTGGAGCGGTGCTCCGGGCGCGTCCCGGCGCTCTGGGCGCCGACACCCC
Organism: Panthera leo; assembly: GCF_018350215.1. Taxonomy (NCBI): domain Eukaryota; kingdom Metazoa; phylum Chordata; class Mammalia; order Carnivora; family Felidae; genus Panthera; species Panthera leo. The sequence continues at coordinate 63,875,175 of NC_056680.1, read as the reverse complement.
ACATGCACCCTCGGGCCCCGGGGGCGGGCGCGCAGCCTACATACATGAGCGCAGGGCGCGGGCCGGACGCCGGGCTCGCGGCGGGCTCCGGGGCGGCAGCGGCGGGCGCGGTCCCCGGGCGCCGGCGCCCATCCTCCTGCCGGCGGGGGAGCCGCGCGGGGCGCAGCGCGGTGAGGGCAGCCCCACCTGCGCGCTCCGCCCGGCGCGTGCACCCGGCTAGGGCGGCTCCGCGGGCTTGCCCGGCGCGCTGCCCAACTCACGTCCGCGCCCGCGCCGCCCTCCGCCGCTCCGCCCCGGGTCTCGTCCCCGCGGCTCCGCCGCCGAGCGCGCCCTGGGGCCGCCGGGCTCGGCCTCGCCTTCTCCAGCCGCGGGGCGCGGGGAGGTCGCCGCGCCAGGTGACCGGAGGCCGGGCCGCCGCGGCGCGTCGGAGGGAGCCAGGAGAAGCCCGGAGCGCGGCGGGCGGGCGCCCGGGCGAGTGGCACCGGGCCGGCCAGGGAGCCCGCGCGCCCGCCTCCCGCCGCCTCCCGCCCCGCGCGCTCCCCGCTCCCTCCGCGGCGGTCCCCGCTTTCTCGCCAGGCGTCGCTGCTGCGGCCTGGCGCCGCGGGGAGTCAGGGACCTCCCGCCCCCTCGCTCCCGCGCCCGGCAGCGCGACCCACCTGTCAGTCCCTCGCGCGGCCGCCTGCCCACCCCGGCTGCCATTCTCCTGCCTCGTCACTCACTCTCCACTGCGCCTTTCATCCGCGCCTTTTTCTTTCCTTGATTCTTTTCTTCAATTTCTTCCTTCCTAATTACCCCCCCCCCCCCGCCCCGGCCTTCCTGCCTGTGGACAGCTTGGTTTGGCCCCTGTTGAAAACCCCCCAAACTCTTCGATTTGGAATTCGAAGGCCGCGTTAGCTTAGCCGACTGTCGCGAGTTATTTTCCTCTTTGCATGCGGAGACACAGAGGTGTATAGACGGGTGAGAGTAAGAAACGCATAAAAATCCGGACAGCGTCCCTTCTGAATCTCTGCCAACCTCTCTCCCGCCCCTCAGTGTCCCTTTCCCTGCTCGCTCTCTGTCCGCCACAAGTAGAAACGTCTCGGGTTAATTTTGTAAGGATGCTCAACTGCTAAGCAGAGAGCCCCGTGCGGTGCAGACTTGGACTTGCTCTTTGATCCTGGGCACCGGATAGTAATGTTACTTTTCCTGGATAAAGGGGGAAAAAAGGTACCTGTTCAAATTAACTCCAAAAATGGAATTTTTGTAAGGCTGTGCATTCCCCGGGCTACATCACCAGAGAATCCCTGAGAACACTCCTATGCAGAACACCCCTCTTCCCTGCCAAGGTCAGGCTCTGAGGGGTGGGAGAGGGGAGGAGGACACTGAGACAAATTCCTGTTCTCCCACACCAGATGAACATGGAGTGCCACAAAAGACAGGGGGCCACAGGAAGCCTGGGGGCACGCTGCTTCCCCTTAACCACAAAAACAAAAACAAAACTAAACTAAACTAACAACCAAAAAAAAAAAAAAAAAAAAGAAAAAAGAAAAGAAAACCCAACAACCCAAACCAAAAAAACACAAAAAACAAAACAAAAAATAAATAAAAATTAAAAACCACTTCCAAAATGATTTGAGCCTTTCTGCCTTAGAGTCCCTAACGTCCCTTCTTCCTGTCACCTCACCTGGAGAGGCAGGTCACATTGTCCCAGGCTAATTCTTCTGCAGTCTTTTAACTATCACATTTGTTTTGCCAACTGCTGTCATGTGGTTGCACTGGGGGTGGTCCCAGGTACAGGTGACTAATAACAAAACCCTACAAGTATGTGCCCAAGCTTCTACTTCTAGCTGAAAAATTGGTTGGGGGTCCGATTGAGGGAATCATGATGTCTCTATATCGATCCCGCCTCAATCAGTGTTCTCCTGGAATCAGAAAGCCTTTGTCCCAGCCTCCTGGGCACAGTGGAGAGCCACAATTATGAGACAGTGAGGCTTGCAGGAAGAAGCCTGACAAAATTAGGAGCTAATTGTGCGACCCAGCATCCAAACCACTTTCTGTCAGATGCTCTCAGAGGTGGTGGGATAGAATGAAGGGGGGTGGTGGGGAAGCAATTTTAGAAGGATTTCTGCCCTTAGTGAAGAAAAACAATACCCGTGCAGCCTTGATTAGCTGAGAAATTCAAGGAAGTACTGGGACTTTGCAGGCTTCAGGAGAATTTATTGCATTGGCAATAAATTGTTCAGTTCCTTCCTTTCTTCCTCCCCCCCCCCTCCCTTCCTTCCTTCTTTCCTTCCTCCCTCCTTCCCTCCCTCCCTTCCTTCCTTCCCTCCTTCCTTTCTCCTTTTCTATTCTTTCTCTCCTTCTGTATTTGTCTATTTGTCTACTGTCTCCTCAGGCTACAGATTAAGAGGCAGCAGCAGACAGATCACTTGGTGTCTCAGGAGCTTGCTTTTCCCATCTTCAAAAGGAAGAAAAGAAAATCTGCAAATGGATAGGAAGCCTGGCGTGCTCTGGGACTGTGGCATATTTCTGCCCCCAGTATGTTCCTTCTGTCTTTCCTTCTGGGTGCTGGAGTTAAACCCATCGGCAGAAGCACAGCCTTGCTTACTTAGCAGTGAGTCTGAGAATAAGTGCCCATCCATCCTGAGCAACAGACAGAGGAGACTGGTTCCAGGCTAAGGTCAAGGTTGACTCTTCAGTTGTCTTTTCTATTTTAATTTTTTTAAGTTTATTTATTTATTTTGAGAGAGAGAGAATCCCAGGCAGTTTCCTGCCAGCGCAGAGTCTGACACAGGGCTTGAACTCAGGAACCACAAGTTCATGACCTCAGCTGAAATCAAGTGTGGGACACCTAACCAACGGAGCCACCCAGGCGCCCCGTCTCTTCTGTGCTAAATAAGAACATGATACGGTTTTATATGTCTATAATGAAAATTACCTTCCTCTCCAGGCAAGACTCAGTTTGTGTCTCTGTGACAGGCCTTGTGGCAGCTGACTTTCTCACAACTCTTGGGTGGCTGTAGCCTCTTCCTAAATGAGGGGCTCATTTGAGCCATATTTGGGTCATATTTCTGTGCTTAGTCTGGGATCTATGTGGCCTACGTGGAGGAAGGAAGGAAGGAAGGAAGGAAGGAAGGAAGGAAGGAAGGACAGGAGGAAGGGAGGGAGAGAGAGAGAGAGGAAGAAAGAAAGGAGGGAGGGAGAAAGAGAAGAGGAAAGAAAGAAAGAAAGAAAGAAAGAAAGAAAGAAAGAAAGAAAGAAAAGACTCCTCCCTCATACAATGCTGGGCATGGTCATACTGCATCATTAACACCCATAGTGTTAGTACCCCCAGTCCCGGGGAAACCATTATTGTTTTCCATTTTGCCAATGGGAAGTCACAGAGGTCCTGAGTTCACTAAGGTCCTGAGTTCACTAAGGTCGCAGCCAACTCGGCTCAAGCCAAGTTAACGTGGGAACCTCAGTCTCTAATGGGTTCTCTTGTCCTGGCGAAGCACCACTGGTGGCCTCCAAGGAGGCCTCTGTGGGTCACTTAGTGCTAAGTACTTAGCACACCGCTTCTCCCCAGCCCCCTACTCAGCCACTCCTGAGATGTAATCACTGGGCCCTACAACCCCGAGGACATGGAAGGGACCAGACCAGACTGTGCGCCCTTGAGGCCAGTTCCTGGCCCTCCCGAGTGTCTCGTGCTTTAGAATTATGCCGGGAACTCAGATGACATCTGCCAAGGAATCAGGGCACAGATTGGTGAGTGCCTAACTGAAAGGGGGTAACTTGATGAAATGTCTCCAACCTGGAACAAGAGTGGTGAGGATCAGGCTCGTCTTGAGGGGACAGACAGGACAAGAAACAGGTGCGTGGGGATGGGAGGCACATCCGAGGTTCCAGTCGGATGTCAAGTCGAGGAGATGGTCCTCGAAAAGAGGGACAAAGCCACCCTCTGGAATGGGGGTGGCCAGGTGTCTGTGTCTTGAGAGTGGATAAGAGACTTCGTGAAATACGATATGGGAAGAGGTTTAGGATGACTTCACACGAGGCCAGGGCCTGTGGGGACTGGAGATCACCAGCACAGAGGGGGCAAGCGCCCTGTGCATTTTCTCTGCTGGGGATGCAGGCCCTGGAGCCGGCTCCAGATGTGGGCGGTGCACCCAGCCCTTGCCAGGGGAGGAGCTGCGGAGCAGGGTCCTGGGACTGATAGCCTTCGTCAAGCTCAAGTCTGGCCCAGGCCACAGGGCGGGCTGTGACTGCAACACTGTTTACCAAAAATGCGGAGCCCTCACTGTCTCCCACTGATTGCCGGGGGCCCCATACTCAAGCGTTTCCTTTCATTTCGCACAAATCCTGGGCACAGCTGCCTTTGACTTGAATTCTGGACTCTGGCCAGCAAAGAGGAGGAGCGATAAAACCGTCACCTTTCAAGGGTTCGAAGTAGTAAAAGCTACTTCCCCAGGCCGTCGAGGGTGAGCGGGGCCTTTTCAGTCCAGACAGAAGGGTGACCACTAGTAACTCAGCTTAATGAGTGGGGGAAGCCACCTTTGGTCCTCTGCTGGCTTTTTAAGGGTGTGCACAGAGCAAGCCTGGTGGTGAAGGGAGCCACTAATTAAAGTTCTGCTCTGGATTGGGCTACCGGTCAACTCCTGCTTACCCTTTGATGCATGCCTAGGGTTGAGAGTTACTGCTCCTGGGGCCAGCCCACGACACAGACCGCTCGATCACGCTGCACTTCGGAGACTCACCCTTCTGCTGTCGTGCCAAAAGTCAGCAGCACCTGTTCAGAGAATGGAGTGAATGACTCACAGATTTTCTTCTAAAATCAGGGGCAAAACCTGAAAGGAGGCTTCCAGGGATCCAGTATTAATACACGCTAAAGTCGTGCACTGCATTAACATTGCACACCGTAGACACCTTGACCACTGAGAAGGTTTCAGAAACAATCGTTATGAAACAGGGGCCCATCAGCGGGTATTGGTCTAAGGAGGAAGTTGATGGCAGGTGCTGGGTGCCTTATGCGGACTCTGGGAAGGATTTCCTTGGGGTTCATCCCAAGAATCTGGAATCCAGTCTGGAGCACTTCTGATACAGGGTATGTTTTCTTTCTTTCTTTTTTTTTTTTTTTTTCATGTTTATTTATTTTGAGAGAGAGAGAGAAAGAGCAGGGGAAGGGCAGAGAGAGGAGGAGACAGAATCCCAAGCTGACAGCACAGAGCCCGACATGGGGCTCGATCTCACGAACTGTGAGATCATGACCTGAGCCAAAATCAAGAGTTGGAGGCTTAACTGACTGAGCCACCCAGGTGCCCCCAGGATATGTTTTCTCATGACTGCTTCTCTGGCCCATGGTCCTCCGCAGAGTCAAGCACCAGGCCCGGACATGGCACGTCCAGAGGCCTGGCACTACTTATACTCTGTTCCCAGGACCCCCAAAGCGGGCTACGCAGACATGCCTGGCTGGGCTGATAGCCGTATGAGGGGAAGGGTGTTTCCATACGGACTAAACACAAATGGGCGGTACTTGTGTCTTTGGTGGAGAGTCAGACAATGCATCTTCCTGGGATGACTTCTCTCCCAGGCCCCAAGCTGCTTGGTTTCTGGAACCTTCCATGGTATACCAAGGGGACTTTGAAATCCTCTGGAGCATCTCAGCATTCTCCCTGAGGTGACGGCAACCCTACAGGAGTTAGTGCTGAAGATGGTCGGTCAGGACACTCCTTGGGCTCAGACATGAGCAAGTGATTGGTGACAATCCTGACCCCATTCGCATGAGCCTCCTGGTCCCCAGACGGCTTCTGCGCAGACACTGAACATGGGCCCGCCCGGGCGTCTGGGCCTTAGATGGACACAGCATGAGTGAATCATAAATCTCAGATCAAAGTGGAAGGGACAGGCTATTCAGGAAATGGCCATCGGTTGGCACTTAAACCAGGAGAAACCGAGGACCAAGGGAAATGTGGAAAGCGCGTGATAGGTGCCCGACACTGCCCTGGCACACTCCCAGGCACACCTGAACAGGTTTCCTCCCCACACGGAAACTTCGGTGGAACCCACCTGTACGGGATCCACCTGCCAGACTGGGGCAGACACCAGCAAACTGCCCAAGGAGCCTCCTCCAACAGTCTTTTCTTCCCTCCCAAATCTACCCCCCTCAGCATTCGTAAGATGATGCTACACATACCTGTTCAATCGTGTCTCTCCCCTCCCATGCTCCAGCGTCATTACCACGAGTCGCTTGTGTATTTCTAGCGCCGAGCTCCAGGGGCATTGGTGGCTCGTGGCCGAGCCGTGGCGACTGTTTATCGAGTGAATTAACAAAAAAGTGCAAAGGACAGGACACCAAGTGCTCTTTGTGATCTTTGCCTCCATCCCCTACTACTGCCCCTCCCCCACACCGGGCTGGATCCTGAGAACAGCCAGGCGCCTGCGTGCTCCCTTAGAGGCCTCCTGACTTTTCTGTGCCCTTCGCTGGGCTCTCCCAGGCACCCACTCTTCTTCCTCTCACCCAAGAGCATGCAAGTTAGGTTTTATCTCCAGCTGTGAAAAGACGCTCCTGCCTTTTAGCGCCAAGCTCCAGGAGGCCTGGGATGTCCCCACAGCCCTGGGCCAGGAGGAATTTTTTTTCCATTGCTCTGCCTATGCCTTCTGCATCCTGGTCATACCTTAACTCTCTTACAATATTCAGGAAAGAAATCTGTTGAGGGTTGGATGGAGGGTTGAGGGATTCAACACCTGGTCCCTACTGTGGGTCAGTGGAGAGTGACTGAGGTGTCCCCTGGGACTGGGCATTAGACACAGGGTCCCTGGCACACGCTTGAGGCATTGGTCTTCAGAATCAAGCCATGAGCCTTCTTTATCTTATTCTTTACATCCAGTTGTTCAGTTTGTCCCCTGAGTCTGCTGGTGCTCCTTCGGTCTCCCTGGAAATGAACTCCCCAGCTAACGTGTGTTTCATCTAGAGATTGGATGAGCACCGCTTGGAGGTTCTGTCGTCAAGCTTGGGACTTTTGGCACACCGTTGCTTGTTTGCTTCAGGTTGAAACCCATCCACTAATCGGTATTCTTGGATAAAGCTTTCTAACAATTGCAAAGCCACTGTAGGGGCCAAGGGCAGCCTGCCCCCAAACGTGCCACTTGGACAGAAGTTACGTAAGAGCCCGTCTATGGAAGGATCCTGAGACCCCCGTCTCCCCTGGGAAGCAAGAAATAAATCTCTCACGTGAAAGGCACTGCCCCCTGTACCAGGAGGTACGGGGACATCCTCATCACCACAGACAGGAAGTTTAGAGCCAAGAAGGCTGTAAAACTAACCCTTGCTACTTTTTATGAATGGATTACCCCAGCCCAATTTCTGGTTAGAATTCCTCATTCACTGAAGCTCTCAAAGGTAAGTTGTCTGTGTTCAGTGAAGTCCTCGCAGACATATGGTCTCCTTGTCTAAAAGGTATCAAAAGTGCCTGCCTCAGTCGTTTCTTTAGGTCGTGACTTAGACACGTGATAAAAATTCTGATTTCCTCTCCTGCTAATGTGTCTCATGTAAATTTCATTCTTAGTCCATCTGGATGACCTTGAAAGGTAGAGGAAGAATTTTTCCTTCCTTTCCTTCAATCTATATTTCCACGCAAATCAGAAATATGCATTTCTTCCTCGGGCCCCAGAGGTATTGTCACTGTTCATCCATTTGAAGTTTACTTATTCGTGCTGATTATTGGAGATTGTAGGCAGGTACAGATACTTCCATGCTATAGATTTATAACTATTTGCCACCCATCCAGTGTCTCCCTGCCCCCTCTTTTTTCTTTTTTTTTTTTTTACTGGCAACTAACACTAACCTGATTTTCCTGCAGAGAACCAAGCCCTACTCCCTTCTCAGCCACCTGCTTCTCAAGCAGAGCTGGGGAGCACAGTCCCTGGTCCACAGTGGGAGGCCAGGAGTGCTCGTGCGGTCCTAGTGAGGACCATGACAGTCATGCTTGAACCATCTGAAAACAAAAGCTTTTCTCTTTCCCACCGGACTTGAGTCTTATAACCATCAAGGCCGGATCTGCCAGGTGCTTCACAAGCCATAGATTCAACCTGACACTGAGACAGCACCGAAGAAAATCAAAGCAAGAAAAGAAGACAAATGAAGTCCTGAAAATGTCACGCGAGGTCCTCAGAACCTGGAGAAAGCTCCACTTGATGTCTCTAGTTGCCAAGGCCAACGTCTCCCTCTTTTGCCCCCAGGGGGATTTGAGTTGGAGTTTTCTATCACTGGCAAATTCAAAAGCCCTGATAAATCAAATGGTTCACGGACTGGATTCACTGATATCCCAATTCAGACAGCGGCCCCAAACATATCTGCAGACCCCCAAATCCCACCACAATGGTTAGACTGTACATGGCTTCAGTCCTGCCCTCAGCATCCTCAAAAGTGCCCCCTCACTTGGAAATTAAGCCCCCGCTTCCTTTAGCACAAGAATGCCTTTCATGCTGTTCCAGCAAATCGGTCTCTGTGTGCTCAGAGGCAGAATTGTTCCTGAATTGTGCAAAGAGTCCCCCTTGCCAGCTCCACTAGATTTTTTTTCTGGCAGCCCCAGCATCCAATCAAGATTTCTGGATCTCTTCCAATTATAACACCATTTAGAAATACTCAGCATTTCCCAGCCTTGAATAATGTATTGATCCCTTTAAAAGGAGAAAATATTCTCACAGACCCCCGATGTTTACTTACATTCTCTTTATTGTAATTCTACTTAAATATATGCAAACGTAAAACACTACAGACTCTTAGGCTTACAGCTTTTAAGCAAGTATAAAAATGAATTTACAGATCAGATATAAAAGAAACTACAAAACCAATGAAATGGAAATTAACCACCTTTGGTGAGGGGGACAGACAGACGAGAGGGCCCTCCTGAAGTCCCATAGCTGATCACAGTGTGGGAGGCTCGTGTCCCCGGTTAGTCCTGTTCTTCTGAGCTCAGCATCAGGACAAGACTCGGGCATGGTGGGGTCTGGATTCTCCAACATTTTTCTCTATTCAGATTGCTTCAAAGCTTCATTAGCATGACTTCTTGCAAAGTCACTGGCCTCCACTCAACACAGCTAACACATTGACGTACAAAGGCTCGTTGTTGTTCTTTATTAAGTCTGCGAGTATCAGAGTTGCGCCAAGCATGGTATCAGCCTAATCATCAACATAAGTGAACCACGCGCGGGACATGAAATCACATTACGCTCCTCCATAAGGTGGTCATCTGAGGGTCTCGAACGTACACTGTGGTTTCTAACCAACTTTATTGAGGAACTGTTTATACACAATGCGTCGCAGGGATTTTATTTACTCTGATGAATGTTGACAAGCGTATATACATGGGTGACCACCATACCAATCAAGATATATATTGTTACCATGGCTCCTGGGTGGCTCTGTCTTTTAAGCATCCCACGTCAGCTTTGGTTCAGGTCATGATCTCATGGTTTGTGAGTTCAAGCCCTGCTTTGGGGCTCTCTGCTCTCAGCGATAGCAGCGTAGAGCCCACTTGGAATTTTCTGTCTTATGTTCTCTCTCTGTGGCGTTCTCTCTCTCTCAAAAATAAACATAAAAAAAGATATACATCGTTACGCTCAGTTCCTGCTCAGGGGTCCCTTCTCTGACCGCTAACCCCTTCCTTAACATCGGCAGGCCCGGGAAAACTGCTTTCCTTCTGCTAGGTTAGGACTTCCCATACATGGCATCCTGTGGTACCATAGAGCCTTCTGGATCTGGATCTTTCACTCACTCTGATGTTTTTGAGATGTTAACGTGTGTTATGTGCACTGGGAAACCGTTCATTCTTCTTGGTGAGTAGTTTTCTGCTGTCTGCTGTCTGGCTCTACCATAGTTTGCTTTTCTTTTTCTTTTTTTAAATTTATATTCGTGTTAGTTAACATACAGTGTAGTCTTGGCTTCAGGAGTAGAACTCAGTGATTCATCTCTTACATATGGCACCCGGTGCTTATCCCGAAAAGTGCCCTCCTTAATGCCCATCACCCATTTAACCCACCCCCGAGCCTCCACTCCAACACCCTTCAGCTTGTTCTCTGTATTTAAGAGTCTCTCATGGTTTGCCTCCCTGTCTGTTTTTATCTTATTTTTCCTTCCCTTCCCCATTCATCTACTAAGGGATGTTTGGGTTGTTTCTGGCACTTAGGATAATAACTCATATGATCATTCTTGTACAAGTCTTCTTTGAATATTTGTTTCCATTTTTCTGAGAAAGAGAATTGATGAACCTGTTTTTATTTGATTACTGTTAATCGGGTTAAGTTCACTTATTCTGATGATTATGTGTTATATTCTTCGAGATTTTCTAAGCAAAACTTATATGGGCTTCAAATAAAGCCAGCTTTAATTATTCTTCAGTCCTTATTAGTTTTTATCTTTTAATGACTCACTACATTCTTTGGGGATCACCAAAAAATGTGGAAGAAAAGACTCAGAGCTTTGTCTCCAATCATACATGGGAAGCATTCAAAATAACATGATTAAATGCAGTCCTGGCTATAGGTTTTATATCTGATGTCCTTTATTGGCTTGAAGAAATTCCTTTCTATTTTTTCTTTGCTGATTGTTTTTATGATGAACAAGTGTTGAATTTTGTCCATCTGTTCTGCATCTGTTAACCTGATCATAAGATTTTCTCTTAATGTGTGAATTACATGGATGGAGTTTTGGATGTTGAACAAATGTTGCATTCCTGGGATGAACCCCATTAGGTCATGATGCCGGATCCAATCTGCTAATATTTAATGAGGACTTTTATGTTTGCGGGCACGAGAAATATTAGTCGGTAATTTTTTTTTCTTGTAAGATCTCTATTAGGTTTTGCTATTAGGCTGGCTTCACAGAAGAAACTGCGACGCAGTTTCTCATCCTCTCTGTTCTGAAAGAGCTTAACGTGATGTCTTCATTAAGTGTTTGATGTAACTCACCAAGGAAGCCATCCACGCCTGGAAGTTTTGGGAGGAGGTCGTCAGGAGGACGTGACTGCAGGCTGACCCGAGAGCCAGAACTGGGCAATCAGCAGCTCCTCACCCGCCCTGTTCTGGGAATGTGAGCCCCACTTGCCTTCCCTGCTCCCAGAATCTGCCCCAAGGACATAGCCTTAACAGTGATGTGGGTCCAGTGACTGAGCCCAGTTAACGCCTCTGTAGAAGCTTTCAGATGTGGGGGTGTGGCGGAAAGGTCCCCATCTCGCGGAACCCCATGCTAGCCTTCTGCATAAGTTCCCTGGCTTATGACACCTGCTGCTTCCCCATCCCGGGCGGCCACCCGTCTTCGTCTCTCTCTGCCCTCCGGGGACGGGGCCGGTTTCAGATGTCACCCAGGAAGCTCCCGAGGCTGTGAACCAACACTTGTGAGTAGGTTTTTAATTATAAATTACCTTTTAAAAACAAATATATAACAATTCAGATCTTCTAGTTTGTGCCACTCTGGTTAAGATATTTTCAAGGAATTTGGCCATTCTATTTAAGCTGGCAAATTATTTTGGCATGGTGTTGCTCACGATGTGCCTTTGTCATCCTTCTAATACCTGAAAAATCCAATCCGTAGTTGTCACAACAATTTCATCCTTCTCACGTGTGTTTTCTTTCTGTTCTCTTGAAATTTTATCAATCTTTTGAAAACACGAAAGTTGGGCTCCATTGATAGGCTCTATAATTTGTTTTCTATTTCCCTGCATATATGTTGCTCTCTTTTCTTCCTAGTGTTTTTATACTGGAAGCTTAGATAATTGATTTTCTATTAAAGTATAACTATTTAAAGGGGCTCTTGGGTGGCTCAGTCAGTTAAGCCTCTGACTTTGGCTCAGGTCATGATCTCCCAGTTCATGGGTTTGAGCCCCGTGTTGGGCTCTGTGCCAACAGCTCAGAGCCTGGAGCTTGCTTCAGATTCTGTGTCTCTTCTCTCTGCCCCTCCCTCGCTTGCTCTCTGTCTCTCAAATATAAATAAACATTAAAAAATATTTGTAACTATTTAAAGCTCTTAATTTTACTTTAAAAAACACTATACCTACATCCTATAAATGTCTTGTCATCATTCAGTTCAAAGTGTTTCCTAATTTTTCTGGGGATTTTGAGGACCCATTTCTTACTTAAAGTCTGCTGCAAATTTTCCAAATATTTGGATTTTTAAAACGTATTTTATAATTACTAATACAGAATTTTAATTGGATTGCAATGTCAGAGAATGTAGTATTTACTATTTGAGTCCTTTGAAATGTACCAAAGCCTTGTTTCATGGCCCAGCATGATCTCTCTTGCTCAATATCGAGGCCTGGAAAACATTTTGTGTCCTGCAGATATCAGGCGTAGTGTTTTACAAATGCCAATTATGTTGATAATATTATTCCTATCTTCTATATTCTTAGTGAGTTTTTGTTTGCAAAAATACTCTGTCATTTACGGGGCACTAAAGTCTCCAACGAGGACTGTGTTTGCTGTTAACACTTGCAGTTGTGTCCATTTTTGCTTCATCTATTTCCGAGTTGTTATATATTTTCATACACATTTATAACTTCTTGATTGTTCGCCCTTTCTGTCATCACGCAGAGATTCTCCTCCTATCGGGTGGGTCAACCCAAAAGAGGCTGTGAAGCAACCCAAACGGGTTTATTTGGGGTCTTAGGGATTGCAATCAGGGAGACACAGAGTTGACCCAAATTGAGACTGTGCTCCGAATTCCAAGTGGGGAATGCAGGCTTACAAAGACAAAAAAAAAAAAAAAAAAAAAAAAAAAAAAAACCAAACCAAAACACAAGGTTACATAACTTGTTTTGAAAGAATTATGATTGGTGCTGGCAGAATTAAACTGACAATCTAATACATGATGGGCTATTTAGCTAACAGATGCTGCATTATCTCTGTTTCAGTCCAGGGTGGAAGGATGTGTTCCCGGAGGTGGGCCAGGTGCAACTGACAAGTTGCAATTAACACAAGTCGAAAGTTCATGGTGTTTGGGTAATTGAAACAGGAGACCTGCCCGGGACCAGGCTTCCTCCATACCCTCTGAACACAAATTTGCCTGACTCTTAGCAAAGCTTGCTTCCCTTTGGAATCTTCTTTCGTGTGGACAGTACTCCTGGTCTGAAATTCTATTTTGTCTGATACAGTCACATCAATCTGCTTATGCTTACTGCTGGTCCAGTCTTTTTCTCTTCTTTCAATCTTTCTCCACACCTTTGTATTTAACGTTCATCTCTTTGGAAACAGCGTAACAGTGGGCAGGGCCAACCTGGCCATCCCCAGACGTGAGCATCTGGTCCTTCTTGAATGCCTTTTAAATGAAAATCTCTGCCTTTTATTGAAAGGGTTTAGTGCATTTTCATTTACTGTAATTGTTGATATGATCAGGTTTACAGCTACCATCTTGGTATTTGTTTTGTGTTTGTTTCTTATGTTTTTCATTCCTTTGTTCCTCCCTGTGTTTTTCTGGATTGATTTTTTTTTTTTTTATTATTATGTCATTACATGTCTTTTATGGGCTGGTTTTAGCTAAATGTCATTATTACTTGGTCACAGTTGCCCCAGGGATTATAATAGGTGCCCTTAACTTCATCACAGTCTGTCTCGATTAATGTTATAGCATTTCATATGTAGTGCAAGAACTTTATAGCATTATAATTCCATGTACACCCCACCCCATTCTTCATGCTACTGTGCTTATATAGCTTACTTCTACCTGTGTTATAAACTCCAAAAAAGTATAGTTATTATTTTTTTACTTTGACCAGTCATAAAATGTTTTTAAATGACAAAAGAAAAAACCCAAAGTAATATTTCTATTTACTTACATCCTTACTCTTTCCAGTGCTCTTAATTTCTTTCTATAGATACCACTTTCCACTTGGCATCCTGTTTGTTTCCAACCTGAAACATGTCAAGTAGCTGGTCTTCCAGCAAAGCAACAAAATCAGCCTTCATTTATTGGAGCCGTTGACTTTATTATCAAAGATTCTTATTGCTGGATGTTGAAGTGTAGGGTGATAGCTTTTCATTTTCCACAGGACTTTAAAGTTTCAATACTTTTGACATTCTGTTGTTTTGAGTGAGAAGTCCAGTGTTTTTTGAGATAATTTTTAAGTGTTTATGTATTTCTGAGAGAGAGAGAGAGAGCACAAGGAGGGGAGAGGCAGAGAGAGAGGGAGGCAGCACAGAGCCTGATGTGGGGCTCGAACTCACAAACTGTGAGATCATGACCCGAGCCAAAGTTGGAAGCTCAAATGACAGAGCCCCCTGGGTGTCCCAAGAAGTCCAACATTTAAAAAAAAAACAACATTGTTTCCCTGGATCTATTCTGGATTTTTCTTTGGCTTCATTTAAGATTTTCTATGTATCATTGGTTTTAAGCCATTTAAGTAGGCTGTTACTAGTTATCCTTTCATTTGTATTGATCCTGATTAAATTCACGGGGCTTTCTGTATATCTGGGTTGCTGTTTTTGATAAAGTTTGACAACATTTTGGCCAACATTTAAAAAAAATTATTCTTCCTTCTTGGCCTGTCTCTCCCTCCTGTTCTTCTACTGGGGCTCCAAATCGCATGCACTTCAAATGCTTGACAACCCACGTCACTGGGGCACTCTTCATTTTTCTTTAAATTATTTTTTTCCCCAGGTTTACTGAGATTTAACTGACATACAACATCGTATTCGTTTTGGGTGTACGGCATGATGCTTTGATATATGTATGTATTGGAAAATGATTACCACAATGAATTTAGTTAACATTCATCACTTTGTATAGTTGCAGATATTTTTCTTGTGGTGTGAATTTTTAAGAGCTACTCACTTAGCAACTTTAAAATATACCATATAGTGTCGTTGACTGTGGCCACCACGCTGTACATGACATGCCCAGAACTTACTTACCTTATAGGTCTGTCCCGGGAAGTCTGTACGTTTTGATCACACACCTTCACCCATGTCACTTGCCTGCAACGCTCTGCCTCTTGTGACACGAATCTCTTCTCTGTGCCTATACACTTGGCGTTTTTAGATTCTACATACGAGTGAAACACAGTGTTTGTGTTTCTCTGTATGACTTATTTCACTCAGCAGAATACCCTCAATGTGCAACTCTTTAGTCACAAACGGCAGAGTTTCCTTCTCTTTCCATGGCTGAATAATAATCCATTTGTGTGTATAAACCACATATTCTTTTCTTTTAATATAATTTATGATCAAGTTGGTTTCCATACAACACCCAGTGCTCACCCCAATAAGTGCCCTCCTCCCTGCCCATCACCCACTTTCCCCTCTCCCCCACCCCCCATCTACCCTTGTAAACCACATATTCTTTATTCACCTGCTAGTAGATAACTTAGGTTGTCTCTTTGTCTTGGCCATTGTAAATGATGCTGCAATGAACATCAGGGTGCATGTATCACTTCAACATAGTGACTGTGTCCTTCCACCGTGTGTGTAGAAGTAGAACAGCAGAGGAAGCTCCACACTGTTTTCTGTAGTGATGGTACCAATTTACGTTTCCACCAGCAGTGCACATGGTTCCTTTCTGTCCACATCTTCGCCAGCATTTCTCATCTCTGAGCTCTTTGATAATAGCCATTCTAATGGGTGTGAAGTGATATCTTGTTGGGGTTTTTACTTGAATTGCCCTGATGATTGGTAATGTTGACACCGTTTTATTTCTTGTTGACCATCTGTGTGTCTTCATTGAAAAAATTTCTATTCAGTTTCCCTGCCCATTTTTAAAAATTTTCTTTCTTTCTTTCTTTCTTTCTTTCTTTCTTTCTTTCTTTCTTTCTATTGTTGATTTATTATTTTCTTTTAAATATTTATTTTTAAGATAGAGAGATAGAGAGTGAATGGGGAAGGGGCAGAGAGAGGAGGAGACAGAGAATCCCAAGCAGGCTCCATGTTGTCAATGAGAAGCCCAACACGAGGGTCAATCTCATGAACTGTGAGACTGAGCCGAATATGCAGCTTGACCTCATGAAGTGCAAAACATGGCCTGAGCTGAAGTCAAGAGTTGGATGCTTAACTGACTGAGTCAGCCAGGAGCCTCTATTTTTTTGTTTTAGAGAGAAAGAGAGAGTGTGTGAGCAAGGGAGAGGGGCAGAGGGAGAAAGGGAGAGAATCTTAAGCAGGCTCCACACTGTCAGCATGACGCCTGACTCAGGGCTCAATCCCAGGACCCAGGAATCATGACCTGAGCTGAAATCAAGAGTTGGCCACTCAACCAACTGAGCCACCCAGGTGCTCCCCATTTTTTTAAAGTTTATTTATTTTGAGAGAGAGAGAGTAAAAAAAGAGTGAAAAAAGAGAGAGCAAGAAGAGAGGAGGGGCAGAGAGAGGGAGAGAGAGAATCCCAAGCAGTCTCTGTACTGTCAGCACAGAGCCCCAAGCAGGGCTTGAAGTCACAAACCATGAGATCATGACCTGAGCCAAAATCAACAGTTGGACGCTTAACTGAACCACCGAGGCACCCCTTATTTTATTTTATTTTATTTTTATTTCCTTAAGTAATCGCTACAACCAACACATGGCTCGAACTCATGACCTTGAGATCAAGAGTTGCATAGTCTACCAACTGAGCAGACCATGCACCCCTATGATCATACTATTTTTATGTTTAATTTTGGTAATGTGATGTATTACATTGTTTGATCTTGAACCATCTTTGCATCCCTGGAATAAACCCCACTTGATCATTGTGTGTGATCCTTTTAATGTATTGTTATATTTGGTTTGCTAATATTTTGTTGAGGGTTTTTGTACCTATGCTTATCAGGGATGTCGGCCTGTAATGTAAAATAAATTTGTTGGTGTTCCCTCCTTATATATCTTTTAGAAGAGTTTGCAAAATTCTTCTTTAAATGTTTGGTAGAATTCACCAGTGAAGCCATCTGGTCCTGGACATTTTTTTTTTTTTTTGATTACTAATTCAATATCCTTACTCATCATTGATCTGTTCAAATTTTCTATTTTTTCATGATTCAGTATTGGTAAGTTAGATGTTTCTAGGATTTATCCATTTCTTGTAGGTTGTCCAATTGATTGGTTGTCTAATTGTTCATAGTGTTACTTGTATTTCTGTTGTATCTATTGTGATGTCTCCTCTTTCATTTCTGATTTTATTTGAGTCATCTCTCTTTTCCTTGATGTGTCTAGCTAAAGTTTTTTCTGTTTTGTCTATCTTTTCAAAAAACCAGCTCTTAGTTTCATTGATCTTTTGTAGTGTCTTTTTAGTCTCTACTTCATTTATTTTCTCTATTCAATTAAAAAATATTTCCCCAGCCTATAATTCAATTTGGATGATTTATATTAACTTTTCTTCCAATTCATTTTTCATTTTTTCTCTGTGTCTAATCTGCTGTTAATACTATACAGTTAAGAGTTTATTTCTGATAGTGCATGATTTGGTTCTATGATGTCATTTATGTAGTTTTTTTAAATTCCTCCTATGAGTCTTCATCTCTACCCTTTTCTTATACTTAAAAAATATATTCATTTAATAGTTATTTTAAAGTACTTACCTGCTGGGGCACCTATGTGGCTTAGTTGGTTAAGCGTCTGACTTCGGCTCAGGTCATGATCTCTTGGCTGATGAGTCTGAGCCTCACATTGGGCTCTGTGCTGACAGCTCAGAATCTGGAGCCTGCTTCAGGTTCTGTCTCTGTCTCTGTCTGCCCTTCCCCTGCTTATGGTCTGTCTTTCTCTCTCTCTCTTTCAAAAAATAAATTAAAAAAACATAAAGTACTTACCTGCTGATTCTAAAATCTGAGCCATCTGCTGACTTTGTTTCTGTTGATTGATATTTCTCCAGAGTGTGGTTCGCGGTCATTTATTTCATTGCATATTTATTTATTATGGCATGCTGATGTGCTGAACATTTTCTAAGAGAATAATATATGCTGGAAAAAAGTATAAGTCTATGCGTAGACAGATGCAGTTTAGATATAGGCAAATATTGATACACATACAGATATAGATATATTCTCTTTATGTTAGGCAACTAGTTTGGCAACTAGAGTATTTGGACTGATCAGTGTGATCTAATCATGAGTTGAACTGGTCAGATGGAGTTTCTACCTGTAACAGCAAATCAAGCACCAAGAGCTACTTCGTTGATCAGCTTGGCCTCCAAGTTCCTGAAACACCAAGGGATGTCTACCTTCGATTTGAACACAAGTGGACTTGGGTTGATGTTTGCATCTTTGTTTAGATTCAGCTCATCTGCCACTTCAGATTTTGGAGGGGAGTCCAGGCTTCTTCCTCTTGCCGTGCTCCAGGGCTCTGGAGTCACACAAGAAGGCGACCACACCTCAAAGATGTGAGACTGCCAGACCGCAGTGTCTCACATCTGGAACACCCCGAGACTTCCAGCCATAGAAACTGAGGCCAGGAAGCTGAGGTCCAGATACTGCAGGAGTGAGACTCACAGATGGAGATCTCATGGTCTCTTTCTGCTCTCTAACCTCACCCTGACCCTCTACCACCCTCAGCAAAATTCATGGGTCACAGAATTAGGGTGGAAAGGACTGCCTTTGCCCTTGTGTCTTCCCAAGATTCCGGGGTGGTATGCCAGCCCAGCGGTGTATCGGCACATTTCATGGTTTCTTCTTACCCTAGCATGCTTTCTCCACTTGAGTTATACCCCCACCGTTCCTGCCACCAAGCTCAGTAGTGATAGGAAAGGGTGCTACAGTCCTGGATCACCAAGACAGGCTTGTCCTTCTCGACTTTCATTCTGTCAGGTTTCTTTGCATCCACAGTGCCTCTAGGAAGTTGCCTTTGCCTTTTTGTTGGTGCAATGGGCGTGATTTTCTTTTTAACATCCTTCTGAATACTAACTGGAAATGGAACCTGCTTATATGATTTTTAAAAAAATATTAGAACAGTGAAACCACAATTTTAAATCTATGAAACAGGTACAAATATGTCAAAGCTTATGTCCCAAAACACTCTGGCCCAAATTTGGCAAAAAAATATTTTAGTCAATGACAGCCTTTGGGACGTGAGCTTCCTAAGGGACATGACCTCACCCTGTAAGCCTCTACATAGAACATCAAGACAGTCAGTAGCCAGCGGTCCTATTTAATACAGAAAACTGAATTCCAGGCCCTAGGAACAGGATAAGAGTCTAACATTAAAAAGTAAGGCTTCTTGGATACTAACCCTTTATCCCATATGTTATTTGCAAATATCTTTTCCCATTCCGTAGGTTGTCTTTTAGTTTTGTTTGTTTCCTTCACTGTGAAGAAGCTTTTTATCAAACTCACACCCAAAAAACAAAACATCCAGTGAAGAAGTGGGCAAAAGACATGAATAGACACTTTCCCAAAGAAGACATCCAGATGGCCAACAGACACATGAAAAGATGCTCAACATCACTCATCATCAAGGAAATACAAATCAAAACCACAATGAGATACCACCTCACACCTGTCAGAGTGGCTAACATTAACAACACAGGAAACGACAGATGCCGGCGAGGATGCAGAGAAAGGGGAAACCTCGTGCACTATTGGTAGGAATGCAAATTTGTGTAGCCACTCTGGAAAACAGTGTAGAGGGTCCACAAGAAATTGAAAATAGAACTACCCTATGACCCAGCAGTTGCACTCTAGGTATTTATCCAAAGGATATAAAAAAGTAGATTCAAAGGAGCACATGCACCCCAATGTTTATAGCAGCACTATCAACAATAGCCAAAGTATGGAAGGAGCCCAAATGGCCATCAATGGATGAATGAATAAAGAATATGTGCTATATATGTGTTATACGTATATATGTATGTGTGTATATATATATTATAAACACACACACACACACACACACACACACACACACACACACACTAGAATACTACTTGGCGATCAAAAAGAACATCTTGCCCTTTGCAACAGTGTGGTTGGAACTAGAGTGTATTATGCTAAGCAAAATAAGTCAGGCAGAGAAAGACAAAAACCACATGATTTCACTCATATGTGGAATTTAAGAAACAAAACAGATGAACATAGGGGAAGGGAAAGAAAAATAAGATAAAAACAGAGAGGGAGGCAAACCATAAGAGACTCTGAAACACAGAGAACAAACTGAGGGCTTCTGGAGGCGGGGGTGGGGGTGATGGGCTAAATGGATGATGGGCATTTAGGAGGGTGCTTGTTGGGATGACCACCGGGTGTTGCATGTAAGTGATGAATCACCAGGTTCTACTCCTGAGACCAGTACTATACTCGATGTTAACTAACCTGAATTTAAATAAATCAATTTTTTTTAAAGTAAAGCTTCTTATCTTGGACCCTTTCCACTTGGGATTGCCAGAAAAAAGGCATAAATACCTCAGAAGACATACTTCTACTAAAAATATTATGTGTTGTTTAATCAGAAATTCAAATTTAACTGAGAATCCTGCATTTTTATTTGCCAAACCTACAACCCTATTTCTATTTCTATTGCATAATACCGACTCTTTATGTTAGCAGTTTCTACAAGAAGACGTGATCATGAAACTCTCCCCCTTTTTTTTTTCCAAATCAAAAGGTAAAAACAACCAAATGACTTTTTGACCTTCTTTCTTCTGTGTGAATAAAGTTTTGCTGATAGAGATTTTTGACATCCAGTGAAATCACTTACGATCCTGGGATTTGTAGAAAGGATCGTAGCAAATGTTTTAGGGAAGTAACATCTCTTTCATTCCACTGTAATTTCCTTGAGGGAAGGGACACACTCGTTTTACTGATATTAACAATGATACGAAGGGCATTTAATACCAAAAAAATATGTTCATTTGAGGACATTTGGAAAATTATAACCTTGCCTCAGAAAATACATTTAAAACAATTCACCACCCAAGAGAGGCTCTTTTTACATTCTGATAGATTCTTTTTACTCTTTATATAAATATAAGAAGTGTGTGTGTGTGTGTGTGTGTGTGTGTGTGTGTGTGTGTGTGCAATATTTGTAGATTCACTCTACCTCAACCTTAAGCTGCCAGCCTATACCCCTACACATAGTTACAGAAATAGCCTGAAAAGATCACTTTAAACGCTGACTACATACATGTTTAAACATACATTACATTCTGAAGCCCTAACATGCCATTCTTCTCTTTGTCCTGGTAAACCAGACTCCTGGCTTCTCTGAGTGATGCGTGCGATCATAGATCTCCCAGTTAGAATCTCCCGGTTTCCCTTTGCTGAATGCCCATCTGTTCCCGTAACAGCAGCTAATTGCTTGCTTGCTTTTTTGTTTTGTTTTGTTTTTGTAGCTTTGAGTCCAGGGAGTATTTGGCTTTCCTTCCCCTTGTCACTTGCTGGCAGATGGAAAAGCTGTTCCCACCCCACGCCAGAACGGGCAAGGGCCATCTTGAGTGGTGGCCGTTCATTGCTGAAGGAACTATAAAACTGACCCAAACGTGGAAGATATCTTGGAATTCTTAGAGGTAGGGTTAGGCCATCTCCGTGGCCTAGAAATAGCTTTTGATGCCTGTTTATTGGAAGATGAATCTTACCTGCAGCAAGTTTACTGCAGTGACAGATAAGAACTCTTGGGGACTCTGTGGTCATCTGTGCAGTTAGTATTTGTGGCCTTCCTGATGGTTGGTACATGGAGTATTTCTGTTGTACTATGTTGCGTAAAGTTAAGGGGCGACTGGGTGGCTCAGTCGGTGAAGCGTCTGACTCGTGATTTTGGCTCAGGTCATGATCTCACGGTTGGTGGGTTCCAGCCCCGCGTTGGGCCCCGCACTAGCAGCCACAGAGCCTGCTTGGGATTCTTTCCCTCCCTTCCCTGCCTGTGTTCTCTCTCTCTCTCTCTCTCTCTCTCTCTCTCTCTCAAAATACCTAAATAAACACTTAAAAATTCTTTAAAAAGTTAATACGTTTATGTGACAGGTGGCTGGGGATATCCCGACCCAGACGGGTCCGTGCTTTGTAAGCTGTGGATGTGGGCAGGCTCCACCTCTCACCCCTGCAGATCCCGGCTGGCCCCCGTCCTGGTGGTAGCTCTGTGCTGCCTGGAGTGTGGCCAGTGTAGGAGAGCAGAGGTCCTGCTGAAACTCGGGCACCTCACAGGCCTCATCTAGACAGCGGGGTCGGGAAGAAGCAGCAGTCAGCAGGCCACGCTGCTGCCCAGACGCCGTCTTCGCGCTTCCCTTCTGCCTTCCCCAGTGGTCCTCACCTCCACCCTGGACTCCTGCACCGATGGGAGCCTTGCTTTTATTTCAAAGTCCATTCCAGGTTTCTGCTTGCATTTAACCACATTCAGGGCAGCAGTGAGGTGATCGAAGGGGATGGTTTTGAAAGCTAATTAACGTCGGTTTGCACCGGCCTCCCTCACTTCCCCAGGTTGGATGTTCTGAGCCTCAGTTTCTCACTATTTACAAGACAGAGTCAGTAATGTCCACTTCAGACAGGTGGGCGTCTGGGTTCAGGGCTTCCTGAGTATGTTTTCTCCTGCAAGGAAAGCCCCCACAGGGGGATGCTTTCTATCCTCCCTTTAATTGACCCTGGAAATCTGTCTTAAGCACTGGGGATTTTTGTTCACAGAACTCCTGATTAATTTCACTGCAAGCTCTGATCCGGGCGCCCCCGTCCCCTCTCCTGTCGGGAAGTCCCCCAGTGCATTCTGCATAGACTGTTCTTTCCCAGTGGAATCAGGGAAACCCTCAAGTTGATGTTGACCCGAGGCTCTTAGGTTTGAAGCACCTAGTAGGTGCCATCTTTTTCACGAAGCCTTCTCTAGCCGCCCAGCCGTGGATAGCTGTTTCCCTGTGTCACACTTTTCCGCGCCCAGTTCTGTCACCATAAAGTGCTCCTGGCATGTGATGTTGCTTGTTGAGTGAATGTTTACCCGAGGAGCTTGTCCTTTCCCCCTTACAGAGTAAACCCTGTGAGATCAGAATCTTTATCTGCCTCATCTTTATTTCTTTCACAGACCCTGGAAAACCGCCATGTGGTGCAGAAGATTCGCAGCAAATGGTTTTTAGGAAATTGATTCATTTATTAAAACATAAAGTGCTTGCCCACACAGTCTCCCAAGATCTTTTGCCATTTTATGTCCTTAAAAGTCCATCCTTATTGATAAAGCTTCTTCTCTGGTCTCTAGCAAAAGAATTTTCAGTAAATTATGGCATACTCAAAGCATATTTAAAATGGTAATGCCATTTTACTGATTACATGGAAAGCCTTGCATTCTAAGAGAAAAGGTCGATTGGGGAAGACGGCATTATTACACATGTGTATGCATGTCAACCCAGAAGAGCATAAGCCAATAGGTTAATGGTGGTTCCTTCTAGAATATGGGACTCTATGTGACTTTTTTCATGTTTTTTAAATCCGTGTTTCCTATTCTCCTATGATGACCATATTAGAGTTTATTTATTTATTTATTTATTTAAAAAAAATTTTTTTTTAACCTTTTTATTTATTTTTTGAGACAGGGAGAGACAGAGCATGAATAGGGGAGGGTCAGAGAGAGGGAGACACAGAATCTGAAACAGGCTCCAGGCTCTGAGCTGTCAGCACAGAGCCCGACACGGGGCTCGAACTCACTGACCGTGAGATCATGACCTGAGCCGAAGTCGGCTGCTTAACCGACTGAGCCACCCAGGCGCCCCAAGAGTTTATTAAGAAAAAAAGAAACCAATGAAATGTCACAGCTAAAATAAAAAAAAAATGGAAATGCTGTAATTTTGGGACATCCATCCGTTTTTCAAGGTGTGAGGCACTGTTGCTTTGAGGGGCCTGGTAAGCCTTGGGTACAGCCACAGCTGGCTTTGCTCACAGAGGGTTGGACTCTTATTTTTAGTTTTGTTTTTTTTTTTTTTTTTTTACATTTTGAAATGTTTATTTATTTTTGAGAGAGAGAAAGTGTAAGCGGGGTAGGAGCAGAGAGAGGAGGACCGAGGATCTAAAGCAGGCTCTGCACTGACAGCAGAGAGCCCGACACGGGGTTTGAACTCATGAACTGTGAGATCATGACCTGAGCCAAAGTCAGACACTCAACCTACTGAGCCACCCAGGTACCCCTGGACTTTTGTTAGTTAGATAGATTTTTTTTTTAATGTTTATTTATTATTGAGAGAGAGAGAGAGAGAGAGAGAGAGAGCATGAGCAGGGGAGGGACAGAGAGAGAGGGAGACACAGAACCCAAAGCAGGCTCCAGGCTCTGAGCTGTCAGCACAGAGCCTGACACAGGGCTCGAACCCACAAACCAAGAGATCACGACCTGAGCTGAAGTTGGATGCTTTACCTACTGGGCCACCCAGGCGCCCCAGGACTCCTGTTTTTAAAGCTGTACCTTCTCAAGGACAGTCTCCAACCTGCAAGACTTTTCTCAGTTGAAGTAAAGCCCTGCAAAGGAGGGCTGTTGTCTACTTAAATGCTGTACCAACATACAAGGAAAATTACGAATACCAATCCATACCAAATTTAATATTGTGAGCAAGGAAAACTCTGACCTTTGAAAATCTAAAGAAGTCAACAATTTATAAGCCCTACGTGTTTTTCAGTGTAAAACACAGTTGGCGTTAGACAAACAAAAGTGTTGCATTTTCCAAGCAGAAAATATCCAGGTAACTACTGGAACGGTGCTTATTAGAATGCCATTTTCCAGAAATCTCTATCATTTTGTTGCCGCCTCTGACTGTGCCCCTGTGACGTCCCCTTCCAAGGGGGCTTGGTGCAGAGCAGAACAGCTATCGACAATCATGAGCTCCGGGTCAGAGATCAGACGCACTTTCACACAACTTTTATCCTCTATAATTTACATAACCAAGGGCAATAAGTATTTAATACTTGGTTTTAATTAAAAACTGTATTATGGGCGCGACTGGGTGGCTCAGTTGGTTAAATGTCCGACTCTTGGTTTCCGCTCAGGTCATGATGTCACGGTTTTGTGAGTTCGAGCCCCTGCGCGGGTCAGGCTCTGCGGGACACTATGGAGCCTGCTTGGGATTCTCTGTCTCCCTCTCTCCCTGCTCCTCCCCTACTCACACGCTCTCTCTCTCTCTCTCTCTTTCAGAATAAATAAATAATTTTTTTAATTAAAAAATAAAAAACTGTATTCTGGACTATTTGAGACCCTGCTCCCCTAAATATAAGTAGATGCCTTAGAATCCTCATTAACTAGACCATGTGGGGAGGTCTGTGCTTCTGTTCGTTGATTTTCCAGGAAAAGAATGTGTGTGGGAACAACCCAGAGTCTTCAGATTGGTAAAATGCCCCACGATTTGCCATCCCTTCTAAATTTTAATTTAGAAGATAGAGGCATACCTTGGAGATATTATCAGTATGGTTCCAAACCACTGCAATAAAGCAAGTATTGCAAGAAAGCAAGTCAAATGAATCTTTTGTTTTCCCAGTGCATATAGAAGCTGTGTTTACACTCTACTATAACCTATTAAGTGTGCACTAGCACTGTATCTAAAAAACGTACCCGCCTGGGGCACCTGGGTGGCTCAGTCTGTTAAGCGCCCAACATTGCTCAGGCCATTATCTCACAGTTGGTGAGTTGGAACCCCGCGTCCGGCTCTGTGCCGACAGCTCAGAGCCTGGAGCCTGCTTCAGATTCTGTGTCTCCCTCTCTCTCTGCCCCTCCCCCACTCATGCTCTGTCTCTCTCTCTCAAAAATAAACAAACATTAAAAAAATTAAAAGAAAAACAAAATAAACGTACATGCCTTAGTTCAAAATATTTTGTTTCCGAAAAATGCTAACCATCATGCGAGCTTTCAGCGATCTGTAATCACTGATCACGGATCGCCATAACAAATAGACTGATAATGAAAAAGGTTGCAGTGATGTGAGAATTACCAAAAGGTGACACAGAGACACGAGTGAGCAAATGTTGGGAAAATGGCACCAATAGACTTGCCACAAACCTGCAATGTGTAAAAGCCCACAATGTCAGTTTAGCACAATAAAGCAAAGCGCAGTAAAACAAGGTGTGCCCATAAATGCTCACCTGTCCCCTCTCCTCGTTTTAATTCCTGTAGTTATTCTTACTTGGCCATTGATGCAGGACATAAATGCAGCAGCTCTACTCTTTGCTCTAAACCTTGTTTCACAGATGAGGAAATTCACCCGGGAGATTGTGCGGTTTCTCCTTGGTCCCACAAAGGGCCACCATCACAGGAACATTCCCCTGGGATGTCCATTCCTATTCCCCAGCAACACAAACAGTAGGCCTTCCCTCAGATTTCCCAGTGACATGCTACTCTCAAACAGTCAAATGCTTTTAAGAAATTGTTTTATTTTACTACGG
The DNA here is from genome assembly GCF_018350215.1 of Panthera leo. NCBI lineage: Eukaryota > Metazoa > Chordata > Mammalia > Carnivora > Felidae > Panthera > Panthera leo. Next base: position 63,848,953 of record NC_056680.1, on the reverse strand, counting down.
AGAAAATACTTTACATGAGATCTACAATACATGATGAATTACATCGACTCTCAAATGTCGAGGCAGTTTGCATTCAAGAGGAAAACGAACTTGGTCGTGACATAAGATCCTTTGTACATATTTTCTGGATGTTATTTGCGAGAATTTATTGAGGACGTATGCATCTAGGTTCGCAAGTGATATTATTATGTGGTTTTCTTTATTGATACTGTCTTCGTTCTGGTATCAGAGTAAGGCTTGCATCTTAAAATACGTTCTCCCTTTTTGCGCTCTGGATGAATTTGATTCCTTTTGGTATTTTTTCGTCCTTAAGTGTTTGTCCGAATTGGACAATAGAGGCACGTGTACTGTCAAATTAATTAAAAAAAAATTTTTTTTTACTTTTATTTATTTTTGAGACAGAGAGAGACAGAGCATGAACGGGGGAGGGTCAGAGAGAGAGGGAGACACAGAATCTGAAACAGGCTCCAGGCTCTGAGCTGTCAGAACAGAGCCCGATGCAGGGCTCGAACTCACAGACTGCAAGATCATGACCTGAGCCGAAGTTCGTCGCCCAACCGACTGAGACACCCAGGCGCCCCAAATTAATTTCTTTAATAAGTATAAGACAATTCGGACTATTCTTTTATGCTTTTATTATTTTTTTAAAGTTTATTTATCTTTAAATTTGTTTTTAATGTTTATTTATTGTTGAAAGAGCGAGCGAGAAAGAGAGCGAGGGTGAGAGAGAATCCCAAGCAGGCTCTGCACTGACAGCAGAGAGCCCAATGCAGGGTTCAGTCTCACGAACCGTGAGATCATGACCTGAGCTGAAATCAAGACTCAGACGCTTAACCAACTGAGCCACCCAGGTGCCCCTCAGACAACTCTTTTAAAGAATTTCGATTCCTGGCTAGAGAGTTGTTTGTACTTTTCCCTTATTATCCCTTTAAGGTATATGGAGTCTGTACAGTGATGTCACCACTCTTACTCCTAATGTCTATATTTCTTTCATATTGTTTTTATTGCTCAATCTGATTAGATGTTTTATAATTTTATTGATTTTTCTCAAAGAACCAGTTTTTTGTTTCACCATTTTTTTCCCCTATTGCTTTTCTATTTAAATTTAATTGACTTTGGTTCTTATTTTCTTCCTCCTCCTTCCTTTGGATTTAATTTGTTCTTCATTTCCTGTTTTCTCAAAATGACCATTTAGATAGATAACTGAGTTGAGACTACCCTTCCCCTGTAATATAAGCATTTGATGTTATAAATTTTCCCATAAGTGCTGATTTAGCTGCATTCCACAAATTTTGATGTGTTGTGGTTTTATTTTTGTTACATTAAAAATATTTCCTATTAATTATCTTGTTATGGGTTAAGTATTTTGTTTAATTTCCAAATATTTGGGGGTTTTCCAGATACATTTGTCTGTTCGTTTCCGTTCTATTCCCACTCTGATCCAAGAACATTTTTAGTATAATTTCAATATCCTCAATTTGTTAAGAGTTGGGGTGTTTTTTGGCCAGGAATAAAGTCTATTTTGGTGATTGTACTATAGGCACTTAAATCCATGGTTGGAAGTGTTCCATAAATATCAATTAGGTCCAATTGGTAGATAGTGCTTTTCAGTTCCTCTATATCTACACACTTTCTATTATATTGATTATTGAGAAAGGAGTGTAGAAGTCTCCAATTATAATTGTGGATTTCTATATTTCTTCTTTCATTTTGTATATTTTGAGGCATAGTTGCTGTGAGGGAAATTATGCAATGACCCTCTTTATCCCTGGCCATACTACCTGTTTTAAAGTTAATATTCATATAGAAGCTCCCTTTTTAAATTTGAATAATGTATCTTTTTACGGCCTTTAACTTTTACCCATCTATGTCTGTTTATGTATGTATGTATATACATAGGTATGTTTGTATGTAATCTCTATTCCCGACATGGGGCTTAGACTCATGATCCCAAGATCAAAGAGTCATATGCTGTACTGACTGAGCCAGCCAGGTGCCCCTGTGTCTTTATGTTTAAAGTGGATCTCTCATAGATATCAAATATTTGGGTCTTCTTATTCTATCCATTCTGGTGATCTCTTCTTATAAATGCTGTGTTTAGATCATTTATATTTAATGTGGTTTTTGATATGGTTGCATTAGGATCTATTATCTTGCTAATCATTCTTTGTTCTGTCTCTTTATACTTTTTTCCTCTTTTTTCCCTTTTTGTGCATTAACTTAGTATTTTTTTCAAAGGTTTTATTTGTCAGTAATCTCTACACCCAATGTGGGGCTCAAACTTATAAACTCTAGATCAAGAGATGCATGCTGCACTGACCGAGCCAGCTAGGTGCCCTTAATTATTTTTTTAGGGTTCTCTTTTATACCCACTTTTGGATTATAATTTGGTCCTCTTTTTTAATATGTAGTTTTGGGTGTTTTGAGGGGAGATTTAGATTATACATCTTGAATTAATCACATCCAAGCTTCTAATATTATACCACCTTTTCTGAAACGTAAAGATATCTCAACTGAATTCATCCAATTTCTTCCTCCTGTTATTTGTGATGTTTTGTCATACATTTTACTTTTAACATATGCTATAAACATAGAATGTGTTGTTCCTATGTTGGTTTTTCACAATGAATCATATTTTAAAGCAATTAAAACTAAGGAAAAATAACTATGTACCTTCAAAGGTAACACGCTCATTTCTTTGTGCCACATTTCTTCCTAACATCCTGTACCCGTGTCTGAACAGCTTCTTTTACCAATTCTTACAGTGCAAGTCCACTGTTACTGGCTTCCCAAAGCTTTTGCTCACCTGAACAAGTCTTTATTTTGCCTTTTATTAAAAGCTCTTTTCAGTAGGTATAGAATTCTGTGTTCACCATTTTTGCATTTAGTACTTTAAGTGTGTCCTTTACTACCTTTTCATTGGAAAGGTTTCTGGTGAGAAGTCTGTCTTCCAGATTTTATCTTGCAATCTCGGCTCTCTGATAGGTTCAAGAACAAGTCTGATTTTGTAGATTATCCAAGTTGTTTTCCTTGGAGGCAGGTTTGGAGTAATGCTTCCCAGCTTCCTAGATCTTAATTGGAAACCAGAAACAAGGCCTTTTAATTGAACCCTTTATGTCCTTTTCTTCTTGGAGGGTTCCTTGAATTATTTCATTGGTGGTTGTCTTGGCTTTGTTTTCTTGGTTATCTTTTTCTGGAACTACTTTTACTGGGAGCTTCTGTCTTGAACCTAAAATTCTTACCTTTTATATTTCCCATTTTTTAGGCTTTCAAATAATTTTTCATAGATTTCTTTGACCTTTGTACATTCTGCTATTCAGCTTTATATTCATGCTATCATATCTTCAATGCTTATGAATTCTTTACTTGTTGCTGAATGTAATATATATGACATAAATATATGGTATATATATGTCAAATGTGTATTTACATATAATTCATATTTATTAAGAATTATATATACGATTTATATTCTTCTGTATTAAGAATTCTTGGGTTCCTGGGTGGCTCTGTTGGTTAAGTGTCGACTATGGCTTAAGTCATGATCTCACGGTTCGTGGGTTCGAGCCCCACATCAGGCTCTGTCTCTCTCTCAAAAATAAATAAACATTAAAAAAATTTAAAAAGAATTCTTACGTATTAAGAATTATGTATGTATCTATAATTCTTATTTATTAAGAATTCTTATTTACTAAGAATTATATACAATTAATAATAGATCAGTATATGTAGGAATATATAGTACATATAATATATAATGTATATATGAGATAATATCTCATATATAATAATCACATGAACTTCTTAATTGTATAAATTATTTAAATTATTTAAAGAATACTGAAGAATACTTTCTTAAGTTTATTTATTTATTTAGAGAGAGAGAGAGAGAAAGAGCATGAGCAGGGAAGGGGCAGAGAGAGAGAGAATCCCAAGCAAGCTCTGTGATGTTGAGTGGGACACTTAACCTACTGAATCACCCAGGCGCCCCAATTTTTGTTTTGTTTTACTTTTCTTCTGCCAGCATGGTCTCTATTTCCTCCGAATTGTTTTTTTTCTCTCTATTATTTCAAATAGGAAGCCTCTCTTTTCCCTGATCAGAGCTTTCTTCAGATATATGATAATACATGGCTATCTTCTCATAATTAAGAGTAGGGGATTGAAAAGCTAATTGGAAGCTCTGAAATGAGTAGGGCTCATTAGTTTTGACCTCAACTAGTTAGAGCTGTTTGTGAGGGTAATTACTGACACTATCTTTAGGCCTTTCCTATTGGGTTCGTTGAATTACCCCGGAGGAGAGTATTTCCATCTCCTGCGAGGGGGCAAGGCCTTATTTCCATTAGTTATTCTGGGAGCTCCTTGTGCGAAGTGGGGGGTGGGTTCTCTGATCCCACAGTCAGCCTGTAGGGTCACTGGGCTCTCCCCTAGTGGTGAGCACAGCCTCTGCCCTCCAGTTGAGCTAGAAATTACCCACTGCCTTTCCAGGCTCCTGGCAGGTGCCCAGCCATGTAGAGAATGGGAACGTCCATGCTGCACTGGTTTTGTTTCACATCTTGCCTTCACACAGTTGTAGAATTCCCTTCCTGTTCCCCCTCTCTCCCCTCTTCCTCCCCTTCCCTCCCTTCCTCCTCCCCTCCTCTCTTCCCTTCCTCCCCCTCCTGCCTTCCTCTCCCCCTCCTCCTTCTCCCTTCCTCCCCCTCCCTTCCTCCCCTTCCCACCTTCCTCTTCCTCCTCCTATACCCCCTTCTTCCTCCTCCTCCTTTTAATTTAAAAACGTTATTTTTTTTATTCTGAATAACACTGCCTTTGTAAGTTTAAAGACACTCTGCCACAGGAAGCTGTTTTCCTGGGGTCATCACCAAGAGGGAGGGAGGCCTGGCGGATTCAGGAGCATGCGCAGGAAGCCGTGGACACACACGGGGGTTACACTTTCACTCCCATCTGCAGCAAACACACATACAAACACCACAAGGCAGTGTGCGCGAGATCGGGGACGCACAGACGGTGACTCTTTGACTGAAGTCCCTTGGTTTCCAGAATTATTTCCCTAGGCTACTCTTCTCATATTTTCTTCCATTGGCCAGTTTATTTATGCATTTTGGGAGCATTTCTGTGACTTATTTACTGCACCCACCTTACGTCTATAACTGATATGTTGTTTGGCATATTGAATTGATGAAAATCACTGAAGTTCTATATGACATTGCAGGGGGCAGGGTGGGGGAGGCCTAAAACACTGAAAGAAACAATCCCCGTGGCAGGGCTCTGGCCAATAACCAATGACTCACGGTGCTTCTGTAAACGCCAAAAAACAAAAGACAAAAACAAACAAACAAAAAACCTTTTCAAATCTGAAATTAAATATTCATATATTTTCCGTGTTAGTAGCAGTTATAAATCCTCTGTAAGCTTACTTAACTGTGTGTTGTTGGCACCAATCTTGACCAGAATCTCATAAAATACATGAGCTCACCAGTTCCATACATATGATAATTTTTATCTGATGGATTTCTGGCAAATACTTTTCAAACGCAGGTTAACTTGATTTTCGATTCATGTTTTATAAATAAGTTAATGAGGTGGACGCATGATTTGCAAATGCTTGGAGCATTCCAAGAAACAGACTCATCCTCGTTTTTTTCCAGAGAAATACTGAAATGCATACTTAGAAAGTAGGAGAGTGATATCAAAAAACCCCACAAATTACTTAAAATGACCTCTGAATTGCATCTGGTGAATCCTTAAGAGTGCAAACATGTGATAGCTGTATGGAAAGGCACTGCACCTGCAACCCCAGCCCTCACTCCCCCTACCCCCACCCCAGGCACTGGGTCCCGTACCCCCATCTTCCCTTTTTAAAAACAAAACTGTTTTTAATGTTTATTCACTTTTTGAGAGAGACAGAGCACAAGCAGGGGAGGGGCAGAGAGAGAGAGAGAGAGAGAGAGAGAGAATCCAAAGCCGGCTCCAGGCTGTCAGCACAAAGCTGTCAGCACAGGGGCTGGAACTCATGGACCTTGAGATCCTGAACTGAGCTGAGGTTGGATGTTTAACCGACCGAGCCACCCAGGTGCCCCTCGTTCACTTTGCTGTCCCCGCAGCATGTTGGTGACTTCAGATGACTGGGCATCACGCTAGCAAACTTCCTGGGTCTTTCTGAATGCTGTCCATCGATGGCGATCTCATGGCGCTGCGTGGGGGTGCCTGTCGTAACTGCACTCCTGCACCCGTTTTTCAGGGCTCTGCAGGGCTCCACAGGGGTAGGTGTTGTGTTCGGAGCATAACTCTGCCTCTGGTGTGGGGGCTGGGGCGGGGGCGGGTACTTGCCCTCTGCAGATTCCTTGCACCTGCTGAGTCTGGGGTGTCCCGGGTCCTGGTTCAGGATGCAGAGCTGGGTCTGTACTAGGTCCTCTGTTCAGCTGCAGGACTGACTTGCCAAGTGGGACACCAGACAGAGGACTGCTCCCCTCAGGAGGACAGAGGAGGATGGCTCCCCTAAGGAGGACAGACGGTTCCCCTAAGGAGGACTGATGGCTCCCCTAAGGAGGATGGAGAAGGACGGCTCCCCTAAGGAGCATGGCTCCTCTAAGGAGGACGGAGGAGGATGGCTCCGCTAAGGAGGACTGATGGCTCCCCTAAGGAGGATGGAGAAGGACAGCTCCCCTAAGGAGGACAGACGGCTCCCCTAAGGATGGAGGACAGCTCCCCTAAGCTGGCCTTGAGGACCAGCACAGGGACTCTGCAAACCTGCCAGGCCAGCTGGCCAGCATGGAACCATCTTCTGGTCAATGTCGTACTGCACCCCATGTCGTGAACAGTCCTTGTGGTGAAGGTCTCAGATGCTGTGGTCTGGTGGTCATCCCTGAGCGTGGGTGGGGGAGGACCCCTCCGGCCCTCGGCTGCAGGAAGCAACTGGAGTCTGTCCATCCAGCACATCAGCGGGGACCCCCCTCTGGCTGGGTATCCAGAGCTACTCCATTGGGATTGGAGGTCCCTGGGGGGGGGTGACTGACCCTACCCCACGTCCGCCCACGGGGGAGATGGGTCACTGCGGAGGAGCTCGAGGCTCTCTGCCTCCCTCCTCTATGTTTAGCCCCATCACTATAGTAGGTCCAGTTAGGGACGGCGGAAGGTATCACTTTCAGGACTTTGCACATAAATCAAACCCACTTCCTACTTGCCTCCCGGCTGGAGACTCCCTTCCTTCAGGTCTGCTGGGCCTGCTCCCACCTCACCAACTCCCCCTTAGCTTAGCAGACCTCCTGTTCTTGTCCCTTCCCCTTGTCCCACTGTTCCTGTGAGTTTATGTCTCTTTTCAAATTAACCTTTATTTTTAAAGTGTATCTGGGGCGCCTGGGTGCCTCAGTCCGTGAAGCCACTAACTCTTGATTTCTGCTCAGGTCATGATCTCTGGGTTGTGAGATCAAGCCCAGTGTTTGGCTCTGTGCTGACAGTGCAGAGCCCGCTTGGGATTCTCCCTCTCTCTCTACCCCTCTCCAACTTGTGCACATGCTTGTGCTCTCTCTCTCTCTCTCAAAATAAATAAACTTAAAAAAACAACAAAAAAAGGAACCATCAAACTCCCCTCCGAAGTGGCTGCACCATTTTGCATTTGCACTGGCAACACACAAGAGTTCCCGTTGCTCTGCACTCTCGCCAGCACTGGCTGGTGTCCGTGTTCCGGATTTTGGCCGTTCCCATAGCTGTGCAGTGGGGTTTTAATTTGCATTTCCCTGATGACAGATGGAGCGTCTTCCCCTATGTCTATTTGCCACCGCGTGTCTTTGGTGAGGTGTCTGTTAAGGTTTTCCAACCCACTTTTCAATTGAATTGTTTGTTTTCTTATTATTGCGTTCTAAAAGTTTCTTTGTATATTTCGAATAACAGCCTCCTCTCAGATGTGTCTCGTGGAAATATTTTCTCCCCGTCTGTGGTTTGTCTGCCCATTCTTTTGACATTGTCTTGCACAGGGCAGAGATTTTAATGAGGTTCAACTTCACGACAGCTTCTTTCATGGATTGTGTGTTCAGAGGAAAACCCTCTAAAGGGCTGACATACAAGAGAGGACATTATAGATTTCTTTCTAAGTCAACATGACTATCCATGAACATGAAAAGAATTCTATTTGAAATATAAAATAATTACATATTAGAAAAGGTACGTGAAGGGGCGCCTGGGTGGCTCAGTCGGTTAAGCTTCTGACTTGAGCTCAGGTCATGATCTTTGGTGTGTGGGTTCGAGCTCCGTGTCAAGTTCTGTGCTGACAGCTCAGAGCCTGGAACCTGCTTCAGATTCTGTCTCCCTCTTTCTCTCTCTCTGCCCCTCTCCTGCTCGTGCTGTGTCTCTTTCTATCTCTCAAAAATAAATAAACATTAAAAAAAATTAAAACTACCCCTTCAAGCCATCAGGACTGCAAGACCCCGCTCATAATTGACCCCAAGACAATGATGGACTTGACCTTCACTGCCTACCTGCATGCTGTACCCACCGACCTCTGTTCCACATTGTCCTTATTTAAACCTGGAAGTTATTTTCAGCACTTTGGAGACAGTCTTTGAGACGTGAACCCACTGTCTTCCCCGTGTTTGCCTCCCTGAAATATCTTCCTTTCCTTTCTTCCACCACCTAATTTCTTTGCCTTTGGATTTTGTGAGCGGCGAGTGGCCGAACCTGGTCTGTCTGGGACCCTGGAGCCAACTGCTCTCACACCCCTGTGCCCTGGCTACAGTTCTGTGGTTTGAAACCTTGTTTTTCACTGAGAAATCCATACCAGGATTTTTTTTCTTCCTATAGGAGTGTTCTGGTTTCCACAGAATGTTATCTGGAAAGCCCCGTTTTATAGATGGGCTAGCATGAACTGTAAATCGTTTCCCTTCCAAAGCGGAGATGGGAAGTGTCTGCACAGCTGCCATTGTGGCAGTGCCATAAAACGTCCCTGCTCTCTTAATTGTCTTCCTGTCGAGGAAAAGATAAAAGAAAGACATCAAGCACAGATCATCCTTAAATACCTTAGGTGCTTGTGGGAGCTAACAACCTTACTCTCGTTTTTTAACTAGTAAACTCCAGAGCTTATTAGCAGTTCGGATGGGCTTTTGGAACGGTGGGGGTTCAGGGCTGGCGGCCAGGAAGAATTCTGGAGACGTCTTTGGTACAAAAAAGGTGATTTTATGAAAGCACGGGGACAGGACCGGGGGCAGAAAGAGCTGCGCTGCGCTTGTGAGGAGTGGCTGGTTCTATAGAGGCCTCCAGAAGGACTTGCATGTGCTAACAGGACTCATAACATCCCTGAGGCCTTCCTGTTGTCAGGCTAAGGCTGTTTTCCCTCCAGGAAGGCATTAACTTCAGGGTGGTAGTGAAAGAGCAGACCTAGGCCGGCCGACTAGTACCTACGTCCCCGACATGGCCTCAGAAAGAAGTTCCCGCTCAAACCTCAGACCACGCCTCCTCCCCTTGAGTAACTTATGTTTTCTAAGAAAGCGGGCTACCCATTGATGCATTCTTCCGAAGTCTAAGGGGGGAGGAGGGGGAGTGTGAGAGGCATGGAAAGTGTGAGTAGAGGAGGGAGGGCTTCTCTCAGGTAGGGGCCAGAGGCAGGAGCCCTCAACCCTGTCCAGGCTTAGAATGACCTGGGAGCATTTTACCCCTCCCCAAACCAATTAATCAGAGTCTCTGGGGATGGTGTTTGGTGCTAGGTATTTATATAGCACAGCAAGGCTAACAGCCAATGGTTAATAGGTGACCAGTGAGAAACGTTCTGTATACACTGAGGCCAAATATGTTAGAGAGCCTCAGACACAGTGGTTCTTAAACTTCAGGTGCATCAGAATCTCCTGGAAGACTTGTTCAAACACAGATTGCTGAGCCCCACCCCCAGAGTTTCTGATTCAGTGGGTCTATGACCACCAGGCCCAACATTTGCATTTTTAACAAGTTCCAGGTGACGCTGATAATTGCTGATCTGGGACCACAATTTGGCAGCCAATCGGCTGAGGCCACGACCCTTCCCCAGCCAATCGGCTAAGGCCATGATCCCTATAAAACTTTTGTGCTTTTTGAATCCCTCTCCCTCTCCCTCTCCCCTCTCCCTCTCCCTCTCCCTCTCCCTCTCCCTCTCCCTCTCCCTCTCCCTCTCTCCTCTCCCTCTCCCTCTCCCTCTCCCTCTCCCTCTCCCTCTCCCTCTCCCTCTCCCTCTCCCTCTCCCTCTCCCTCTCCCTCTCCCTCTCCCTCTCCCTCTCCCTCTCCCTCTCCCTCTCCCTCTCCCTCTCCCTCTCCCTCTCCCTCTCCCTCTCCCTCTCCCTCTCCCTCTCCCTCTCCCTCTCCCTCTCCCTCTCCCTCTCCCTCTCCCTCTCCCTCTCCCTCTCCCTCTCCCTCTCCCTCTCCCTCTCCCTCTCCCTCTCCCTCTCCCTCTCCCTCTCCCTCTCCCTCTCCCTCTCCCTCTCCCTCTCCCTCTCCCTCTCCCTCTCCCTCTCCCTCTCCCTCTCCCTCTCCCTCTCCCTCTCCCTCTCCCTCTCCCTCTCCCTCTCCCTCTCCCTCTCCCTCTCCCTCTCCCTCTCCCTCTCCCTCTCCCTCTCCCTCTCCCTCTCCCTCTCCCTCTCCCTCTCCCTCTCCCTCTCCCTCTCCCTCTCCCTCTCCCTCTCCCTCTCCCTCTCCCTCTCCGCTGCGTCGGTGCAAGTAGGCGATTGAGCTCGAGCTAGCTCAAATAAAGGCTCTTTGCTTTTGCATCGGACTCGGCTCCCTGGTGGTCTTTGGGGATCACGAATTCTGGGCATAACAGTAGGAGGTTCCTGGAGAAATGTTCTGCTCTGTACTTGCCTCGAATATTTGTCAATGGGCTGCAGGTTTTCAGGAAATATAATGTCACCTGCCATTTCCTTCTGGCCTGTGTTCCCCACATCACTACGGTGGGGAGGGTGATGCTGGGGCTCCAGGAAACTGAGTCTATAGGTTTCTGGAGATGAGGCTATGGGTAAGATTGCCATTTTTTGTAATTTCCTAAGATATTTGTAAACTGATGGAGACCCACGTCCCATAGGACCTTGATCTCTATCAGTTAATCTTTTGTTTTCTTTCCTCTCCTTTGTTCTTGCGCAGCGGGGAGTGTCTGAGTAATATCACACATTTCCCACCTGGGAGGGAGCAGGTGCTCCCTTGTCCCTCAGTTGGCCCTATGCTCCCTCATCAGTTCACATTTATCCTGGGAATTATGGTTGGTACAGGAACAAGGAGGAAAACGAGAGTCAGCCACTGTCCTCAGATGGTGTATATCAGCAGGAGTGTGGGACTACTAGATAAAGAAATAGATTTTCACCCAGTGGGTGCGGTGATAAGGTTTGGATTTGTTGTCAGAGGTCTGGTCTCATACGGATAGAGGGGCCTAAGGTGGGGACTGTTGGGGTCAAGGCTTGGGAATTCCCAGATCTGTAGATGCCTTTGAACATGGGAGATCCTCCAAGGCCGTGGCGACAAGTGGAAACAGCACAGTGGCTCACATATCTGAGGGTTGGGTTGGGTGCATTTCCGAGCAAGCGATTTGCTGGCACTTAGCGCAGCTGAGCAAAGCGTTCATGATCGGGCCTCAGCAAAATCCACAGATGTTTGCAGGACACACAGTTTTGATGACACCTACAAAGAACAAACTTAGATGCAAGCCTATTACCATGTCAGTATTTTGCCTTCTGTCTGTCTCTCTCTCTCTCTCTTTTTTTTTTTTTATATAATTTATTGTCCTATTGGTTTCCATACGACACCCAGTGCTCATCCCAACAGTATTTTGCCTTCTCGACTACACCTGCTTCGCACCAGGGCTGAGATGCAGTTCGTTCAGTGGGCTTGGCTAGGACAGTTGTTTGTGTTGTGGACAGCGTCTGGTCTGACTGATCTCGGTGTCCATTCTAAATGGTCACTGTCTGCTCCACAGCAGGGTTGAAGCCTGTGAATGTTGCCTTTGTGATGCATTTGAATACCTAGGAGAGGGCTTGGAAATGAGTTTGCCCTTGGGAATTCTGGAAAGCTCTTAACGACTTTGCATGATAAAGTAAAGGGAGGAAAAGCTATTAAATGTAAAGAGCAAGCAGTGGGAGCCAGAGATGTGGCCTGAATGAGGACATTTAGGGGACCCGGTGCCCATCCCCTTGAGTGGGGAGATGACCAAATGACTGGAGAGGTTAACTTGTTGCACTGAGATTATTATTTTTTAAACACTATCCAGTGTGTTCATAGGAGATCTAAATGATGAAAAGGGTGCAATAATCCAAACACCCCTATTTTCATCACCTGCCTTAAGAGCAGGAGCAGAACCAGGTCCCTGCGAAGTCTGTTTCCTCTTGAACTCCCATCTCCTTCTTGGTCTGCAACCCCAGGAATGAGTCCTCTATCCCGGACACCGTGTATCTTAGTCTTTCTGTATGGTTTTATGTCAGTCCCTCTACATTTACTTAGGTTAGCATGTTTTGAAATTTTATAGGACAGTGTTACTCTGTGGATATTTTTCAAAGATTGTTTGTTTGTTTATTTATTTATTTATTTATTTACTTAGGAGGGGGTGAGGGGTAGAGAGAGAGAATCCCAAGCAGGCTCCACGCTGTCAGCACAGAGCCTGACGGCGGGCTCAAACTCACAAACGCTGATATCATGGCCTGAGCTGAAACCGAGAGTCGGTCACTTAACCGAATGAGCCACCCAGGCACCCCAGTCTGTGTGTTTTTGTTTTTTTCTTTCGCTATTTTTTTTTTCCTCCCAGGAAGCATCCGCTGTCATAAAATGTAATCATTCAGTTTTAGTCCTTCCCCACAATTTTGTTGTATGAAAATACCAAACATCGTTCCTCCAGATTCTCCTGTGGTGGGACATTTTGTTTATTTCCACTTTTTTGTTTTTCTTTCCTATGACCATCAACTATGAATGGTAATGTGCTATCCCCTGTTGCACACACGCAAGAGGTTCTCTAAGGTGTACAATTGGGAAGGAAAACGCTAGATCATGGGATAGGCAAGAAACGGTCCCATTTCTGTATGACCGACCGTGGCTGTCAACTTGCTTTGTTCTGTGTCTCCCTCCATCACTAGGGGTTATAAATGGCTTCATCATGGCTTAATTAATTCGTACCGAATTCTAATAAAGTTGAGTTTATCTTCACATGTATATCTTTTTGTCATTTATGTTTTCTCCCCACTGAAATAAATACCTATCTAAGTAGTTTGCTCAGTTTCTTTTAGGTTGTTGTTCTGATTATTACTGAGTTTCAAGCTTTTCTAATATGTGTTTCCTATGGTCCTTTGTTGATTACAGATGTGGCAATATCTTTACCAAATTCTGGGTTCAACTTGTCACTCTTTGGGGGTTTTTTTTTTAAACTTTTTAGTAAAAGATCTTAATTTTAATGTAGTCCATGCATCAAACTCTTTTTCTAACCTTTTGAAGCAATTATGGATTCATTGGAAGTTACAGATACAGTACAGTTAGGTCCCCATGTACCTTTCCCACAGTTGTTTCAATGGTTACATTTTATGTAACTAGAAAAATATCAAACCCTGGGAGCTAACATTGACGTAGTGTGTGGTTCTCTGCCATTTTATCACATTGTAGATTTATGTAACAACCACAGTGAAGACAGACGCTCCTGCTGTTCCTTTACAGTCAGAGAAACACCCCCGCTTCCTGCAACTAACCCTCACCTTGACAACTACTAATTCTTTTCTTAAAAATTTTTTTTTTCTAAAAATGTTTATTTATTTTTGAGAGATAGAGACAGAGCACGAGTGGGAGAAGGGCAGAGAGAGAGAGGGAGACACAGGATCTGAAACAAGCTCCAGGTTCTGAGCTGTCAGCATGGAGACTGACACAGGGCTCAAACCCACAAACCCCGAGATCATGACCTGAGCCCAAGTCAGACGCTTAACTGACTGAGCCACCCAAGCGCTCTTAATCTTAAACCATTTTTAAGGGTGCAGTTCTCTGGTATTAAGCATGGGCGTTTACTGTAACTGTGACTATATTATTAATATATTTAAACAAATAGCTTTTTGTGTCAGTGAGTCTGTTTGTTTCTATTTCTCTAATTTCTGCTCTGACCTACTTCTGTTCATTTCCTTTTACTTTCCTTAGGCTGTTCTCCTGTTCTTTTTCGTGTTCCTAAGTTAGATGCTTCACCTTTTTTGGCAGGCTTTCTTTTACGTGTAATGCAAGCATTAATGACTCTGAGTGTTCCTTCACAGTTCATTGGGTAGGGATTAATGTTCGTTATTTTTCAAATATAAACATTTTCAAATTGCTTTTTGATTTCTTCTTTGACTTTTGAATCGGTGAATACAGTATTCAAAATGTTCCAATGTGTACGTAGTTTTTATCTGTTTGTTATTGATTTCTAACTTAATAGTAGTTTCTTTTCTTTTTAATTTTATTGTTTTTTAATTTACATCCAAATTAGTTAGCATATAGTGCAACAATGATTTCAGGAGTAGATTCATTAATGCCCCTTACCCATTTAGCACCCCCTCCCTCCCCCATCCCAGTAACCCTCTGTTTGTTCTCCATATTTATGAGTCTCTTATGTTTTGTCCCCCTCCCTGTTTTATATTATTTTTGTTTCCCATCCCTTATGTTCATCTGTTTTGTCTTTTAAAGTCATCATATGAGTGAAGTCATACAATATTTGTCTTTCTCTGACTGACTAATTTCACTTAGCATAATACCCTCCAGTTCCATCCACGTAGTTGCAAATGGCAAGATTTCATTCTTTTTGATCACAAAGTAATACTCCACTGTGTATATATGCCACATCTTCTTTATCCATTCATCCATTGATGGACATTTGGGCTTTTTCCAGACTTTGGCTATTGTTGATAGTGCTGCTATAAACATGGGGGTGCATGTGCCCCTTCAAAACAGCACCCCTGTATCCCGTGGGTAAATGCCTAGTAGTGCAATTGCTGGGTTGTAGGGTAGTTCTATTTTTAGTTTTTTGAGGAACCTCCATTCTGTTTTCCAGAGTGGCTGCACCAGCTTGCCTTCCCACCAACAATGCAAAAGAGATCCTCTTTCTCCGCATCCTCGCCAACATCTGTTGTTGCCTGAGTTGTTAATGTTAGCCATTCTGACAGGTGTAAGGTGATATCTCATTGTGGTTTTGATTTGTATTTCCCTGATGATGAGTAATGTGGAGCATTTTTTCATGTGTAGGTTGGCCATCTGGATGTCTTCTTTGGAGAAGTGTCTATTCAAGTCTTTTGCCCATTTCTTCGCTGGATTATTTGTTTTTTGGGCATTGAGTTTGATAAGTTTTTTTTATAGATTTTGGATACTGACCCTTTATCTGGTATGTCATTTGCAAATATCTTCTCCCATTCTATCGGTTGCCTTTTAGTTTTGCTGATTGTTTCCTTCGCTGTGCAGCAGATTTTTATTTTGATGAGGTCCTGGTAGTTCATTTTTGCTTTTGTTTCCCTTTCCTCTGGAGATGTGTTGAGTAAGAAGTTGCTATGGCCAAGGTCAAAGAGGTTTTTGCCTGCTTTCTCCTCAAAGATTTTGATGGCTTTCTGTCTTACGTTTAGGTCTTTCATCCATTTTGAGTTTATTTTTGTGTATGGTGTAAGAAAATGGTCCAGGTTCATTCGTCTGCATTGTCGCTGTCCAGTTTTCCCAGCACCACTTGCTGAGGAGACGGTCTTTCTTCCATTGGATATTCTTTCCTGCTTTGTCAAAGATTAGTTGGCCATACATTTGTGGGTCCATTTCTGGGTTCTCTATTCTGTTCCATTGATCCGAGTGTCTGTTCTTGTGCCAGTACCATACTGTCTTGATGATTACAGCTTTGTAGTACAGCTTGAAGTCTGGGATTGTGATGCCTCCTCCTGCTTTGGTTTTCTTGTTCAAGATTGCTTTGGCTATTTGGGGTCTTTTCTGGTTCCATACAAATTTTAGGATTCTTTGTTCTAGCTCTGTGAAAAATGCTGGCGTTATTTTCATAGGGATTGTAATGAATATGTGGATTGCTTTGGGTAGTATTGACATTTTAACAATATTTGTTCTTCCCATCCAGGAGCATGGAATCTTTTTCCATTTTTTTGTGTCTTCTTCAATTTCTTTCATAAGTTTTCTATAGTTTTCAGTGTATAGATTTTTCACCTCTTTGGTTAGATTTATTCCTAAGTACTTTATGGTTTTTGGTGCAACTGTAAATGGGATCGATTCCTTGATTTCTCTTTCTGTGACTTCATCGTTGGTGTATAGGAATGCAACCGATTTCTGTGCATTGATTTTATATCCTGAAACTTTGCTGAATTCATGAACCAAATCTAGCAGTTTTCTGGTGGGATCTTTTGGGTTTTCCATATTGAGTATCATGTCATCTGTGAAGAGTGAAAGTTTGACCTCCTGACTGATTTGGATGCCTTTTATTTCTTTGTGTTGTCTGATTGCAGAGGCTAAGACTTCCAATACTATGTTGAATAACAGTGGCGAGAGTGGACATCCCTGTCTTGTTCCTGACCTTAGGGGAAAGCTCTCTGTTTTTCCCCATTGAGGATGATATTAGCGTTGGGTCATTCATATATGGCTTTTATGATCTCGAGGTATGATCCTTCTGTCCCTACTTTCTTGAAGGTTTCTATCAAGAAAGGATGCTGTATTTTGTCAGATGCTTTTTCTGCATCTAGTGAGAGGATCATATGGTTCTTGTCCTTTCTTTTATTGATGTGATGAATTATGTTAATTGTTTTGCAGATCTTGAACCAGCCCTGCCTCCCAGGTCTAAATCCCACTTGGTCGTGGTGAATATATTTTTCATGTATTGTTGGGTCTGGTTGGCTAATATGTTGTGGAAGTTTTTTGCATCTATGTTCATCAGGGAAATTTGTGTATAGTTCTCCTTGTTAGTGGGGTCTCTGTCTGGTTTTGGAATCAAGGTAATGCTGGCTTCATGGAAGGAATTTGGAAGTTTTTCTTCCAGTTCTATTTTGGAAGAGCTTCAAGAGAATAGGTGTTAACTTTTCCTTAAATGTTTGGCAGAATTCCCCTGGAAAGCCATCGGGCCCTGGACTCTTGTTTTTTTGGGAGATTTTTAATTACTAACTCAATTTCCTTACTGGTTATGGGTCTGTTCAAATTTTCTATTTCTTCCTGTTTCAGTTTTGGTAGTATATATATTTCTAGGAATTTGTCCATTTCTTCTAGAATGCCCATTTTATTGGCATATAATTGCTCATAATATTCTCTTACTATTGTTTTTATTTCTGCGGTGTTGGTTGTTATGTCTCCTCTTTCATTCTTGATTTCATTTATTTGGGTCCTTTCCTTTTTCTTTTTGATCAAACTTGCTAGTGGTTTATCAACTTTGTTAATTCTTCCAAGGAACCAGCTTCTGGTTTCATTGATCTGTTCTACTGTTTGTTTTTTTTTTTTTTTTGTTTTTTTTGTTTTTTGTTTTCGATAGCATTAATTTCTGCTCTAATCTTTATTATTTCCTGTCTTCTGCTGGTTTTGGGTTTTATTTGCTGTTCTTTTTCCAGCTCCTTAAGGTGTAAGGTTAGGTTGTGTATCTGAGATCTTTTTTCCTTCTTTAGGAAGGCCTTCATTGCTATCTACTTTCTTCTTATGACTGCCTTTGCTGTGTCCCAGAGGTTTTGGGTTGTGGTGTTATCATTTTCATTGACTTCCATATACGTTTTAATTTCCTTTTTAACTTCTTGGTTAGCCCATTCATCCTTTAGTAAGATGTTCTTCAGTCTCCAAGTACTTGTTACCTTTCCAAATTTTTTTCTTGTGGTTGATTTCGAGTTTCATAGAGTTGTGGTCTGAAAATATGCGCAGTATGATCTCAATCTTTTTGTACTTACTTAGGACTGATTTATGTCTCAGTATATGGTCTATTCTGGAGAACGTTCCATGTGCACTGGAGAAGAATGTATATTTTGCTGCTTTGAATGAAATGTTCTGAATATATCTGTTAAGCTCATCTGGTCCAGTGTGTCATTCAAAGCCATTGTTTCCTTGTTGATTTTTTGTTTACGTAATCTGTCCATTGTGAGTGGGGTGTTGAAGTCTCCTATTATTATGGTATTACTATTGATGAGTTTATGTTTGTGATTAATTGATTTATCTATTTGGGTGCTCTCACATTTGGTGCATAAATGTTTACAATTGTTAGGTCTTCTTGGTGAATGGACCCCTTAATTATCATATAATGCCCTTTTTCGTCTCTTGATACAGTCTTTATTTTAAAGTCTAGATTGTCTGATATAAGTGTGGCTGCTCCGGCTTTCTTTGGTTGACCATTAGCATGATAGATGGTTCTCCATCCCCTTACTTTCAGTTTGAAGGTGTCTTTAGGTCTACAGCGGGTCTCTTGTAAATAGCATATAGATGGATCTTGTTTTCTTATCCACTCTGTTACCCTATGTCTTTTGATTGGAGCATTGAGTCCACTGATGTTTAGAGTGAGTACTGAAAGATATGAATTTATTGCCATTATGTTGCTTGTAGAGTTGGGAGTTTCTGGTGGTGTTCTCTGGTCCTTTCTAATCTTTGTTGCTTTTGGTATTTATTTATTTATTTATTTATTTATTTATTTATTTATATTTTCATCTTTTCTCCCCTCAGAGAGCCCCACTTAAAATTTCTTGCAGGGCTGGTTTAGTGGTCACAAACTCCTTTAATTTTTGTTTGTCTGGGAAACATTTTATCTCTTCTATTTTGAATGACAGCCTTGCTGGATAAAGAATTCTTGGCTGCATATTTTTCTGATTCAGCACACTGAATATATCCTGCCACTCCTTTCTGGCCTACTAAGTTTCTGTGGATAGGTCTGCTGCAAACCTGATCTGTCTTCCCTTGTAGGTTAGGGACTTTTTTTCCCTTGCTGCTTTCATGATTCTCTCCTTGAGTGTTTTGTGAATTTGACTATGGTATGCCTTGTGGATAGTCGGTTTTTGTTGAATCTAATGGGGGTCCTCTGTGTTTCCTGGATTTTGATGTCTGTGTCTTTCCCGAGGTTAAGAAAGTTTTCTGCTATGATTTGGTCACATAACCTTTCTGCCTCTATTTGTCTCTCTTCCTCTCCTGGGACCCCTATGATTCTGATGTTGTTCCCTTTTAATGAGTCACTGATTTCTCTAATTCTTAAATCGTCCTCTTTTGCCTTAATCTCCCTCTTTTTTTCTGCTTCATTATTCTCCATAAGTTTGTCCTGTATATCACTGATTCTCTGTTCTGTCTCATGCATCCTTGTCGCTGCAGCATCCATCTGTGATTGCAGCTCGGTTATAGCAATTTTTATTTCATCCTGACTAGTTTTTACTTCTTTTATCTCCACAGAAAGGGATTCTAATCTATTTTCACTCAAGCTAGTATTCTTATTATCGTGATTCTAAATTTTGGTTCAGACATCTTGCTTGTATCTGTGTTAGTTAAATCCCTGGATGTTGTTCTTCCTGCTCTTTCTTCTGGATGAATTCCTTTGTTTTGTCATTTTTTTAAACGTTTTTATTTATTTTTGAGACAGAGAGAGACAGAGCATGAACGGGGGAGGGTCAGAGAGAGAGGGAGACACAGAATCTGAAATAGGCTCCAGGCTCTGAGCTGTCAGCACAGAGCCTGATGCGGGGCTTGGACTCATGGACTGCGAGATCATGGCCTGAGCCGAAGTCGGACGCCCAATCGACTGAGCCACCCAGGAGTCCCTGTTTTGTCATTTTGAAAAGAGAAAAGGAATTAATGAGGAAAAAAAATTATAATTAAAATATTAAAATTAAAAAAAAATATTAAAACTAAAAAATTAAAAGCACAAGCACACACATACACACACACACACACACACACGCAAAATCGAATAAATGATGCAGATCCTAGGTGTGTTCTGGTCTGGCTGTTGAAAGTGGCTTGATAGATTAGAGAAAAAAGGGGAGGCAAAAAGGAAATCATTTGAAAATTTGAAAAAATGATTACACTGAAGTAGACTAAAATGAAATGATGGAAGTAAAATAGAATATTTTTTTATTTATTTTTTTAAAATAGAATTTTAAAAATTTACACAAAAGTAAAGAATATAGAATATAGAAAAAATTAAAGAAAAATATTTTTAATAAAAGTTAAAAATAAAAATTATTTTTTTCTCTTTCTGTATTCAAGAAAAACAAAAGAAACAAAAAAGAAAAAAAATGGTTTGAAAATTTGAAAACATGAATACACTGTAGTAGACTAAAATAAAATGATGGAAGTGAAATAGAATTTGAAAAAAATTACACAAAAATAAAAAAATATAGTAAAAAAATTAAAGAAAAATATTTTTAACAAAAATTGAAAATAAAAATGAATTTTTTCTCTTTCTGTATTCAAGAAAAAGAAAAACAAAAAAGAGAAAAAAGAAAAAGGAAAAAGAAGAAAGAAAAAAAGGAAATCATTTGAAAATTTGTAGAAGTGAATATACTGTAGTAGAATAAAATAAAATGATGGAAGTAAAATAGAATTTGAAAAAATTTACACAAAAGTAAAGAATATAGTAAAAAATTTTAATGAAAAATATTTTTAATAAAAATTAAAAATAAAAATGAATTTTTTCTCTTCCTGTAGTCAAGAAAAAAGAGGTGAGAAAGAGGGAAAAAAAGAAAGAAAATTGAATAGGTGGACCTGCTAACAGACTGAAATACTACTGAAATTACTTTTTTTTCCCCTGAAAGTCAGACTATGTAATGCTTTATAGTCCATAAACTAAGTAGGCGGTGAGACAAGCTCTTGAAGAGTGAGGTTGGCCCAGTGGGTGGGTCTCGGTGTAACAGCTCCGCTCTCCACTAGATGGCGCTCCCAGCCTTCTGGGGTGGATTGCTGCGGTGCTCCTAGTTGCATATGCGCATGCGCGGTAGCGGCGAAAATGGCGCCACCCAGCTACCCAGTCTGTTTTCCGGGATCGGCAATCGTGCACCCGTCCTCTGTCTTCAGCTTTCATCCACTCCTTGCTTCTTCACTGTCCGTGACCAAGCCTCAGGCAGTACCTCTGCCCCGAGTTCTGTCTCAGATGCGGCTGTTTTCCCTGACCCCCTAATTCCAAAGGACTGCGTCTTTGACCCAATCCTCCCCTCTGCGGGAGGGTCTCGCTGAGCAATGGCCGGGTGCGGCTGTACCCAGGAACATTTGCGGGTCCACGCTGCTGCTGCTGCTGCTGCTGCTGACCAGAGACTACGGCCAGGTGCCAGCCCGCCCCAGAAAAAGTTCACGGGATTGTGTAGCAGCAGCATTTCAGGGATTTTGGAAAATCACAACACACATCTGGCACCAGGCTTCACCTTTAATGAGCTTGTTGCATCACCAGCGAGTGTGGCCGCCCTCTGGGGTCTGCTGGGACCGGGTGGCCGCAACAGTCTCCACCAAATGGCCTTCCAGCAGTGGAACCGCTTTTCCCCATGTGGCCCGAGAACCTCCCGGACCCCACTCTGTTCCTGGGGATTCGCCCTTCCCACCAGAGCACCGCCAGGTATGGAGCTGCGGGGTTGCAGCCTTTGCGCTCCCCTTGTTTATTACAGTCTTAATGGAATTTAAACCCTCTCCTTTCTCCTTTCTCCTTTCTCTCTCTCCCTTTGTAGTTCAGTCCCTGCGGCCATTTCCAATTTTCCACTTTCTCTCCAGCTGCTTTTGGGGAGGGGTGCTTTTCCCCTCCTCCCCCCTACCCCTGGCTCCATCCTCTCTGCACCCACAAAAGCGGCTCCCTGCCCTCCGTGGCTTCTCTCTCCCCAAGTTCACCTCTCCGCACCATGTCCTTGCTGAATTCTGTGGTTCAGGTTGTGCAAATTGTTGTGTTAATCCTCAGATCAGTTTTCTAGGTGTGCAGGATGGTTTAGTGTTGGTCTGGCTGTATTTCATGGATGCGAGACACACACAAAACTTCCATGCTGTTCCGCCATCTTGGCGCCCTACTCCCTAATTGTAGCTTCTTATGTATCTATGATTTGTATTTTGTATCTATGATAAATTTGTACCTATGATTCAAAGCTTTGAAATGTGTTGTAGGGGCGGTATGCCTGGATGGCTCAGTTGGTTACATGTCTGACTTCGGCTCAGGTCATGATCTCGCAGTCTGTGAGTTCAAGCCCCACGTCGGGCTCTGTGCTGACAGCTCAGAGCCTGGAGCCTGCTTCGGGTTCTGTGTCTCCCTCTCTCTCTCTGCCCCTCCCCTGTTCACACTCTGTTTCTCTCTCCCTCTCAAAAATAAATAAACATTTCTTAAAAATTAAAAAGAAATGTGTCAAAGTGGCAGATAAGGAATGAGGGTTCTTCCATGGTTCGATGTGTTCATTGGGTCAAGTTGGTTCTCCTTTAGATCTTCTGTGGCCTTAAATGTTTCCTTTTTTGTGCTTGGTCTGTTATGACTAGATAAGGTATGCCAAAACCTCCAATTACAGCAGCCCTGGTTGGGGCACCTGGGGGGCTCAGTCAGTTAAGCCTCTCACTCTTTGTTTGGGCTCAGGTCATGATCTCACGGTTCATGAGTTTGAGCCCCGCATCAGGCTCTGCGCTGACAGTGTGGAGCCTGCTTGGGATTCTCTCTCATCCTCTCTCTGCCCTTCCCCTACTCAAAATAAATAAATAAACTTAAAAAAACGATCAAAGAAAAGATCGTCCCTTTTTTTGCATTAAGGTTCAGCCTACCTCTCACCTCACTGTTTTCGTGTAAATATTTATAAATATTTTTAAAAGTTGAAAGCATTTTATGGGGGATCCCTGTAAAACCACCACCTAAACATTCAGGTGACAGTTTGCTCTCCCTTTCTCCATATGTTAATCCAGCTTATTCTTTTGACATATTTCAAAGTAAACGGTGGTATCCTTCCCTTTCCCTTTAATATTTCATCATGCATAACTTTAACAAAAATTGCTTATGCTTTAACGTTTTTTTGGCGGTAAAAGTTACTTACAATAAACACACATTTAAAAACAATTTTTTTAATGTTTATTTAGTTTTGAGAGAGAGAGAGAGAGAACAGAGTGCGAGCAGGGGAGGGGCACAGAGAGAGGGAGACAGAATCTGAAGCAGGCTCCAAGCTCTGAGCTGTCAGCACAGAGCCTGACATGGGGCTCGAACTCACGAACAGTGAGATCATGACTGGAGCCGAAGTCGAATGCTTAATCGACTGAGCCAGGTGCCCCTAAACTGCATACATTTTAAATATATCTTCTGGTGTGTTTCACAGAATGCACATACCTATGCAACCAAAATCCCTACAAACATACAGGCCATCACCCCTACTTAATGTCTCTCCCTGGTAGATCCCTGCCTACCCCAAGACAGCTATCTCTCTAATTTTTTTTTTCTAGCATAGATTAGTTTTTCCTACTTTTAACTCTTTTAGATGTAATCATACAGCATCCTTTATTTTAAGGCTTCCTTCATACAGTGTAGTGATTTCGATATTTATCCATGTTGTTGTGTGTTTCTTTCTTTTTATTGCTTTTATGTACAAATGAAATAGGTTTCCCTTGTACATATGGATGCACCATAGTTATTTTATTTATTTCCCTGTGGATGGAATCATGGGCTGTTTACACATCTTGGATTATTGTGTGAATAAAGCTACTAAGAACATTCTAGTACAATCTTTTTTTTTTTTTTTTTTTTTTTTTTTTTTTGGCGGACATACCTGGGAGCAGAATTATTGGAATACACACACACACACACACACACACACACACACACACAGCAGCCAGTCGTTTGTTTTTTTTTTTTTTAAGAGTAGTTGCACCATTTTGTATTTTAGTCAGCAACGGATGACAATCCTAGCATTCCATGCCCTTGCCAACATTAGATATTTTCTTGTCTTTTTAAATCTTAGTATTGTGGTGGGTATGTTGTGATGAATAATATTAGTTTTTATCATTGTTTCCTGGATGATTAATGATGGAGAACAATGTTTTATATGCATATGGGACATATGGGCATATATTTTCCTCTTTGAAATGGCGACTCAAAGCTTTCGTTCATTTTTTTATTGGCTATCTTCTTTCATTATTGTGTTGTTAGCTTTATAAAGGGTGCATATAATCCTCTGTCAGATATATTTTTTGCTAAAATATCCTCCCAGGATCTGGCTGAACCTATTCTTTTTCTTAAATTATATCTTTTGATGAGCATTTAAAAAATTTTCATGAAGTCTGTTTTGTCGATTTTTCTCTCTTATTGGTCAGGCTTACTTTTGATTTATATAACTTGAGGCTATAATATTTGGTGAATTCACAATCAACTATTTGATTATTTTTGGTGAAGTGTATTTTTTAATAAGTATATAGTAACCTTATTTGTCTCTTGAAATGTTCTCTGCCACATCTCTTTCCCTATGTAATAATGATTTTTCCATGTAATAATGATAATCGTAGTTTTGGTCAATATAGCTAGCAATCTTTTTCTACCATTGCATTTTGATCTCTCTGGATTTTTAAATCTTGCATGAAAATCTGTCACTTAATAAGAATCATTAATTCTTTTACACTAATTTTAATTCTGATATATTTGAATTTCTTTCTATGATTTTGTGCTTAACTCTTTGTCCTTTAGACTGGATATTAGTCTTTTTTATGGACTAATATTTAATATTAATCAGCATTTTTATGGTTTTCATGAACAAAATATGATTTTCACATGGATGACTTAACTTGGGTCATTTTCTTTCTAATTTCTGTGCTATTTTTGTTCAGTATTTTGGTTTTACCTTGTTTTGTTTGACTCCACGAATTGAACAGAAGTATTACTGGTCTAGTTAGTAGATTATGGTACTAATGTGTTATTAAAATAGTTACTCATGCTGTTTTCTTATTTATCTGACTTTTCGGTTCGGGTTATTGGTCCCTATTGGGAATGTTGTTAGAAGTTACTTAAGTATTTCTTGGTAGGAAACTCTTTTTTTTTTTTTTTTATTCCTGTAGCTGATTTTAAGAATCATTGTGCTTCTGGGGCGCCTGGGTGACTCAGTCAGTTAAGTGTTCCACTTTGGCTCAGGTCATGATCTCACAGTTCGTGGGTTCGAGCCCCACGTTGGGCTCTGTGCTGAAGGCTTGGAGCCTGGAGCCTGGTTCTGATTCTGTGTCTCCCTCTCTCTCTGCCCCTTCCCCACTTGTGCTCTGTCTCCTGTCTCAAAAATAAATAATAAAAAAACATTAAGAAAAAGATTCATTGTGTTTCTGATTCTGAGGATTGGTGTTTTTCAGCCATTCTTAAAAATTCTCAACCATTACCATAACCAATATTACCTCTTGCCCAACCCTTTTATAGTCTCTTTCTTGGATTCTTATTAATAACCTTCTGTATGTATCAAGCTCTTCTTTATGTTTTTTATGTTGCCTATGTTTCTAAATATTTTATACTCTTCTCTCTATGCTGCATTCTAAATAATTTTTCATACTTTATATTCTTATTTACTAATTTCATCTTTAGCTGTATCTAATCAGATCTAACTATGTCACTGAGTCTCCAGTTTTAATAGTTATTTCCTAGGGGCGCCTGGGTGGCCCAGTCGGTTAAGCGTCTGACTTTGGCTCAGGTCACGATCCCACAATTCATGGGTTTGAGCCCCGTGTTGGGCTCCAAGCTGACAGCTCAGAGCCTGGAGCCTGCTTCGGATTCTGTGTCTCACACTCTCTCTGCCCCTCCCCTGCTCACACTCTGCCCTCCCCTCCCCCGTCTCTCTCTCAAAAATAAACATTAAAACAATCAAAAATTTTATTTCCTCAATTTTGAAAAGTTCTATTATTTCTTTATTTTCCTCTGAATCTATCTGTTCCCTTGCTCCTTGCTTATATTTCAGAATACTCCTTCTCTTTTGCGACACTTGCTAAGCATAACCTATGTTCTGTCTCTATTCATTCTGATAACTTCATTGTGAGACTCTTCTTGGTTGGTCTTGTTCATACTGCTTGTTTCTTTAAATGTTTTTTTTATCATTTATATTATTATTTATTTTTATTTTGTTATTTAATTTTTTATTATTTTCATTATGTATTTATTGTTTCTCTGAATGATTATCTTTGAGAGAAACCATTTGTGGAAATTTATCGCTGGTGGGGGCTGAAATGATTTTCCTTCAGAGATTTCCTTTTGTTGTTGATATATGATACCATCGACCAAAGACTATATTAAGTTAAATTTTTCCTTTGAGGTTTCTCAGGCAACGGTGGTAGCACAGATTTAGTCTACAAACTCTAGTTAGGTTTGATGAGGGAGATTTAAAAAAAAAAAATCTTCACCCAGATTTTAGCTACAAACAAACATGTTTCCTAGTGTTTTGTTGATTTTTCAGCATTTTTTCCCCCATCGACCCTCAATCTGAGGGTGTGATACTCAACCTGAGGTATGAACCTCCAAACAGGGGTCATGTTTAGACTCCCAGCTGTGAGCCTGTCCTCACTTTGAACACCTGGTCCTTACAGAGATACTTTTCAGAACAAGCCTGTTTAAATGAAAATTCTTCATGTTGCTAAGACATAAACTCCTCCGCCCTTCTTAAAACATCTTTAGGACAGTCGGTTTTCTAGCTATTTTAATTCCTTTGTTTTGTGCCTATGCGTAACCTGAGATTCTTTCTATCAGAGTAGCAGACAAGAGAGGACATTTGTAGAATTTGTAGACAATTGATACATTACATTCATCGTTTCAGTGGAAATAGTAGTTTAGACCGAGAGATAACCTCAACAATGTAAGAACACGTGAAAAGATGCTCAACATCACTCATCATCAAAATGCAAATGAAAACCACAATGCGGTACCACCTCACACCTGTCAGAATGGCTAAAACCAACTACACAAGAAACGACAGGGGTTGGCGAGGATGTGGAGAAAAAGGAACCCTCGAGCACTGGTGGTGGGAGTGCAAACTGGTGCAGCCACTCTGGAAAAGAGTATGGAGGGTCCTGGAACAGTTTAACTATCCTAGGATCCAGTAACTGCCCCACTGCGTATTGCCCAAAGAATAGGAAAACACTGATTTAAAGGGATATATGCACCCCAATTTTTATGGCAACATTAGCTGCAATAGTCAAATCATGGAGGCAGCCCAAGTGTCCATTGATAGATGAACGGATACACAGATGTGGTGTATATATATATCGATATCGATATATATCTATATATCGATATCGATATATATATCGATATATATCTATATATATATGTAATGGAATATTAGTCAGTCTTAGGAAAGAATGAAATCTCGCCTTTTGCGACAGCATGGGTGTATCTGGAGAGTATAATGCTAAGCACAATAAGCCAGTCAGAGAAAGACAAATGCTGTATGATTTCACTCATACGTGGAATTAAAAAAAAAAAAAAAAACAAAGCAAATGAGCAAGGAAAGAGAGAGAGAGAGAGAGAGAAACCAAGAAATAGACTCAACTATAGAGAACACATAGATGGTCGTTAGAAAAGAGGTGGGTAGGGGGATGGGTAAAACAGGTGATAGAGATTGAGGAGTGCACTTGCCATGATGAGCACCGGGTGTTGTAAGGAATTGTTGAATCACTATACCGTATACGTGAAACTAATACAACACTGGGGGTTATCTACACTGGAATTAAAAAAAAAAAAAAGTGTGATCTCTGAGAAATTGTCAAAAATGTTGTGAAGAGTTTTGATTGTTATAGGCTATGAATTATGTACAATAAAACTTCTCTTTTGGGGCGCCTGGGTGCCTCAGTTGGTTAAGCATCCAACTCTTCATTTCGGCTAAGGTCATGATCTCGTGGTTCGTGAGTTTGAGCCCCACGTCGGGCTCTGCCCTGACAGCACGAAGCCTGCTTGGGATTCTCTCTCTCCCCTGCTCTCTCTCTGCCCCTCCCCACCTCGCGCTCTCTCTCTCTCTCTCTCTGTCAAAATAAATAAACTTAAAAAAATACTTTTTCATGAAGTAAGGACCCCATCAGACTTTTGACAAAAATTAAAAAAAAATCATTTCTTCAATGTCAAGTTTAACTTTCTCTCTTTTCTTTGGATTTATGTCCCCATGGAATATCTCCTGCAAGTGTTATGTTTTCTTCTATACTACTTCTTTATTGAAACCAACTGTGACACTTTAGAAGACATTGTTTTTCTTTAACTCCTTGTTTTCCTTGATCTCATGGGTACCACATTTCATGACAATGATCATCAGATGAAAAGCCCAGCAGGGATTGTTGGATGGGTTGAGATTGAGTTTGTCATTGAGCCGTCTTTCTGTCATCTGTGGATTTGAAAAAGGGCGGCCCCTTTATACAACTCAGCATAATCATATTTCAAAATAATTTTCTGAACATGAGCATATCATGGACAGTAATTCCTGGGGTAAAGAACAAACTAAAGGAAATAATTACTTTCAAGAATGAAAACATAATTTAGTGTTAAATAGTTCACGTCCGAACATTTGTTTGGATCTTTATTATAAATTGCAGTGTGTTCCATAAATGCTCGATTCGATTTAATTCAGATACTCATTTGGCCTTTTTACCAAGCCTGCTGTTAATTGCTTTAGGAGAACCAAATGCCTGCCATCAAAAAGAAAATATAAGCAATCAGGCACTGTGTGAGCATAGCAGGTGCAGGAAACAAAAAATAATAGATGATTCCCACCCCTGAGCTCCTTCCTGCAAAGACAGACTTGGTGATGGTGCAGTTATCTGTGTGGCTCAGCTTTGTCGCTGCTGTGCCCAGCTCAGGAGCAGATTTGCTTAATTGGGATCATGTATTGATTGTCTTAAACCCCGCCTCTGGAGAAAGCACTAATGCTACAGGCAAATAAAATAACATATGTGAAAGTGATTTTAAAAACTAGTCGCTCATTATGCAAATGTAAATTATTATTGTAATTATTACTTTCAAAACCGTTTTTGTTCCCGAACTCTGTCTCCAGACTCTTCTTTGTAGCATCCACATTTAAAACCCAACGGTTGAAATTGAGTAATTGAACTGTGTTACGGTTTCTGGTCACTGACCACACCACAGTTTTTTGGTTCACATTTTCATGGTAATAGAATCGCCACTTAAAGCAATAATAGTTGTTTTTAACTGCAGAAAAATTCTGTAATTATTCTCTGCTCTGTCGTAAAAGCAGCCAGTAGATAATATTGCGGTGGGGCTCCTGCTTTGGTTTCTTCTTGTCCTCCAAAGGTCACAGCCTGGGTTGCGTACTTAGATTCTACTTCAAGTAATAGATTTTGAGGAAATTATAGGACACGTGGAGAGAGGTTTATGGGTCAGATTTGTGGGAAAACAGTTTTGTCATACACAAAACTGTTCATAATAGCAAAATATCAGAAGCAACCTCTTTATCTGGTTTATATAGACTGAATAAAACTTGATGTATCCATATGGTAGAATATTATATGGTGATCCAAATATTTATGGGGAATTTTTATGAGATTATATACATGGTATGATTTTCAGTGAAATAGTGGCAGTTGGGATTATTCATATGTTAGGATTTCAATTTCGTATAAAAGTTTGGCAAAAATATTGGGTGGAATGCATATAAAGATATTTCAGTGGTTCCCTGGCGATATGTAGGTGATTTAAGATATTTTTTTACACTTTTTGATTTTTCCTAAATTGTAAACAATGATGGCTTTTTTTTTTAATCATGAGGACAAAAGATTAATGTTTTATTAAACATGCAAAGACTGTCCTTTAAGACAGGCATCAAACAACTACCCCCAAATCTAGCTGGCAAGCCGAATTTATAAAACTGTGGTTGGGACACAGCCACACTCACTAGCTGATATATCTTCCGATAATGCTTCGCGCACAACTGCAGGGCTGAGTGGGTGCAGCTGAGACCACGTGGTCCGCAAAGCCCAAAGTATTTACCACCTGGACCTTTGCCGGGGAAGTGTGTTGTTCCCAGTTCTATGTTGTCATCTTGCTATTAATCTCTCCCAGCCACTCTCATGGCCACGTCTGAGAAACCGTCAGCCAGAACCACTGCCCAAACTCTTACTTATTCAAAGCAGGGGCTCTTCTCCATGCATGTCTCACTGTCAACTTGTCAGGAGCCCAGATCACACTGCTGCTCTGTCACCTCTCAGGGTTTTCTGAAAGCTTGGACACCAGGAGCGCACGGCTGGTAGCCATGACTGTTTCTTGTGGTCTTACATTTGCCACTGTGTGGTTGACATTGTGTCTGGAATTGCCGTCAATGCTTCTGCTGGTACCGAAGCTGATGTGGACCCATTTACCTCCCCCCCACCCCCAGGCTATCATTTCCCCATGGCAGCCACTACGTTGACTTCCCCACATCCTGATGAGTTGTATGAGCTTCTTCAGTTCTCTTGAAGCCCTTATGCACACTTTTGGGGGCCCAGTCTATCTTGAGACAACCCCACTTGTGTGTCCTTGACTGTACTCCCTACTCATGGGCAGTGGGAAAGAAAATTGATTTTCCCATTCACAAGGAATGCACGCAGATAGTCCCTGTCCTTTAGTTTAAAAAAATTTTTTTAAAAATTAAAACAACAAAGCCACAAACCAAAAAGTAAAGTTCGTGCCATCACCCACCTACATAGTTCAAGCATGTTTCAAGAACTTTCTATACATTATTTGTTTTAACTGTTCTGAAGAATCTGGTAAGTTTGAGGCTATATTACGGATTTCCTGACTTGCTGGTGATAAATCAAATCTCTGAATGTTAACGTCGTTAAGTCAAGAGCTTACCTTGTCTGCTGACACAGAGATTCACGTCTCACATGAATGAGCTCAGGGCTGCAGCCTGAGAGGGGCCTTTCCCAGCCCGCCTTCCTGCTTCACAAGCTCGTCTTTCTGGAGCAAAGATTTCTGTGTTCTGTGTGACTCTAGCTCAGTCCTTAACAACCAGGAACCCTGACCTTTCCCATTTGACTTATGCAAGCTTGTGTTTAATGTGTGTCCAGAAGTTCCCATTTCATTCCGCGTGGACCTTCTTGGGTCTCTCATGGCCACGGGTCCCTACTGTTCAGTTGTTCTTACATCAGATTTTGATAACTGCCATCCGGTTGAATACTTTGGATATTGACTCATTGATTAGGATGTGATGAGGCTGTCACTCTATTTCAGACTGAATTTTGAATGTTGTGTCTTTCTGACTCAAGCCCATCCATACAGCCTGGGAAGGGAGGTGTTGCTGGGGCCTTTGTCTGCTCTTGCAGGCATCAGTTCTGAAGGGTTCTTGTCTTATCAGAGCCCCTCCCACCAGTACATAGTTCCATTAGAATTTTGCTTACACACTCAAGATCCTCCAAGATGTTGCATTATAATTATTATTCATCAGGTAAAATGGAGCTGAGCACATATATTTTTTAAAGTGTTTATTTATTGTTAAGAGAGAGACAGAGAGACAGAGAAAAAGAGGGAGACACAGAATCCAGAGCAAGCTCCAGGCTCCCAGCTGTCAGCACAGAGCCCGACCCGGGGCTCGAACTCATGAACCATGAGATCATGACCTGAGTCGAAGCTGGACATTCAACCGACTGAGCCACCCAGGGGCCCCAAATATATTTTGAGCTTTGTCAATGTTATCCAAAGAAGATTCAGAGGAATATATCAGAAGAAAGTGGGAAAGGCTCAGAAGAGCTCAGTAACACCCCACCAGGCAGCCTGAGCTAACGCCAATGCCCGAGGAAGACGTGTGACAAGTTGTAGCTGCTGAGTCTCGGGTCCTCTTATGGTGGCTGTTCCTTTCACACAGCCCTTCAGATACCAAGAAAGTTTCCTTCCCCAAGGACAGCAGACTTTTTAAGCACCCTAACCACAGCCAACACTATCACAGATCTCCCTTGGGAAGAGAATAGAAACACCACTGAATATGTATTTTATTTCCAGATTGAATGCAATTCACTCACCTACACTCCTAAGCCATTAATCACATTTATGTGAATTTTTTTCTTCGTCTTCTTCTTTTTTTTTTTTTTTCCTGCAAGAAGGGATATGGCTGCATCCATCTTTTAAAGTCAGCCTTCATAAATCTGAACATGGACATCATGTTCAGAGACAAACGTCCCGACTACCATGCAGAGTGGAGGCATCATTTATCCGGAGTCAGGGGAACACCAGATCGCCTGCTGTTTGCCGTGCCTGCAGTGGGCGAGATCGCATATACCTCCTTCTCGAGCACTGAGCTGAAGTCATGTTTTTGTCACATTAGTCACTCACTCTTTTAGGCTATTTTCTGCCTACCTGCCCCCACCATAGGCATGGCCCTCTTTAAGAAGGCACATCGGGGTCTGTGGACTGCACCATGCAAGGGCCTTCTCTGTGTGCACTTCCATTGCAATATGTAACTAACCAAGGGTTCCTTTCTGAGGTTCGCGTCAGGAGAGGGCTGGGTGGTCTGTTCAGCCTCAGATGGAACAGATGGAGGGGCATGGCCCCTG
The DNA here is from genome assembly GCF_018350215.1 of Panthera leo. NCBI lineage: Eukaryota > Metazoa > Chordata > Mammalia > Carnivora > Felidae > Panthera > Panthera leo. The sequence continues at coordinate 63,816,613 of NC_056680.1, read as the reverse complement.
GGGGAAAACAAAAACTAGTTATTCCTTGAGGGGAAGGCTCCTTCCCTGGAAGGAACCCGTCTAGGATGTCATTTTATTATCCCTGACTTAACCATTTTAAACTTTGTGGAATAAAAATATTGTCGGTGGGGTTATTGACATTTTTAGGAAGGTGGTGTGGCTGGACTCGACACAGAAGGCTGGCTGAGATGGGCCTTTGATGGCAATATGAGCTGTGACTCGAGTACTCACTGAGCGCAGGGCCTGGCCCTTGAACATCGCCCATGAGTCACTCAGTATTGTCAGAACCCTAAAACTGACTGAGCTTAAGGGAGGTTGAGTTAACTCAACTCTTGACAAGAAGAATTTTATATGGCGGACACCAGTTTGTGTGCAATGAGGAATAAACTGGTCAAGGGATCCCATTTTCTTATGAAATGCAATGTTGGTGCCTTCACTCTTTGAAGACAGTGGGCCACTTGGAGAAGCTTGTGAAACCAGAAAGCTGCTTCTGGAGTTCAGAACTGAGCTGGTTTTATTGGCTGAGCTCACTTGATGCTTCCACATTCACCGTATGTTTTTGTCCAGCCCCAGGGCACCCTCAGCTACACAGCCAAGCACCTCCTCCCATAGAAGGAGAGAGGCGTGATATCTACAAAGTCTGCTTTCCTGGCCCTGCATTTCCCATGCTTTTGTTGCTAACCCACCTGGCTTAAAAAAAATATTTATTTTGAGAGCAAGAGAAAACATGAGAGGGGAAGGGCAGAGGAAGAGGGAGAGAGCTCATGCTAAGCACAGAGCCCAATGCGGGGCTTGATCTCACAACTGCAATGTCATGCCCTGAGCCAGTATCAAGAGTAGGACGCTTAACCAACTGAGCCACCCAGGCGTCCCTCACCCACCTGCCTTTTAATGGATCCCTATTCCTAACTAAATTCAGTAACATCTCAGTCAGGTATTGTTGTTTTCTTTGGACTCAGTTTCATTATATGACTGTGTTGTTGCCCTGATCTCCCATAATTTCACTTACAGTAATTCTCAAATGATAGTCTTAGGACATGTTAAAGATCACCAAGTGGGGGGATAGGCAGGGGAAAGGTTTATGGCTGCCTCAAATTAGAAGCTTCTTCCACAGCAGAGAGGGAAAAATGCACACCTGGGTTCTTCACTCCTCCAACCCAAGCAAAGTTTAAAATGTGTGCATATTATCTTCTCTGTTATTTAATTTTTCTTTCTATACTGCCTCTTGTTTCTTAGTTCCTAAGTTCCTCCCACTCAAATCTTTTCTCTTATATCCTGATTATTCCAGCTGTCCCTCAGATGCTTAGCTTCTAAAATTATTTCTTCCTCTTTCTTTAGGAATTTTTAGGAAGGTGGTGTGGCTGGACTTGACAAGGAAGGCTGGCTGAGATGGGCATATGATGGCAATGTGAGCTGTGACTCGAGTACTCACTGAGCTCAGAGCTTGGCCCTTGGAGTTGTTCCTTCCCTTAATAGAATATTAGAAAAAAAGGTCAGTTTGATAGTGATGACATAGGGTAAGCATAGGGTAAGTTCAAGTTGATCAGCTATATTCAACCTAAGATTTAACGGGAAAGATACAGACAGTGGGCCAGTGGAAGGGCTGATGAGGTAGATTTAGAAAGCGTGATTTTTTTGATTACTTGGTAAATTGTTATTAATACACTTCTCGCTGTGTACTAACATGAGGTGATGCAATGGATCTTGTAAAAACTAAAAAAAACTGTTCATGTTCAACATCATAGGGGGGTCCCACCTAGTACAGTAAGACAAGAATAGGAAATAAAAGGCTTGCAATTGGAAAGGAAGAAACAAAAGTGTCTTTATTCTTAGCTTATCGGATTGTCTACATAGAATTGATCAAAAAGTTCTTAGAACTGTAAGTGTTTATAGCAAGGTGGGAGGATACGAGGATAATGCATCCAAATAAATTAATTTTCTATATACTGGCAATGAACAATTGGGATTTGAAATACAAAATACAATGGTACCCACAATGGAAATATTTGGGATTAGGTCTTACAAAATATGTACAGGATATATATGCAGAAATCTTCAAAACTCTGATGAAAGAAATCAAATAAAATCTAAGTAAGTGGATAAATATCTAATGTTCACAGATTGGAAGACTCAGGATTAACATGCCAGTTGTTCCAGACTTGATCTATAGAGTCAATGCTATCATAATTAAAATTCCATGAAACTATTTTGCAGATATTGACAAACAAAAATGAAGGTTTATTAGAAGATACAAAAAGCCTGTAATAGTCAACGCATGACCGGATAAGAACAGAGTCAGGGGATTGACACTACTCGACTTAAACACTTACTATAAAGCTACAATAATTAATACGGAGTAGACAGATCAATGAGCAGAATAGAGGGCCTCAAAACAAACATAAATAAATACAGTCAACATATCTTTTACAAGGGAGGAAAAGCAATACAATGGAGTAAAGGCAGTGTTTTCAACAAATGGTGCTGGAACAACGGGACCTCCATGAATCTGCACATAGACCTTACACTTCTCACAAAAGCTAGCTGAGAATGGGATCATATATCTATATGGAAAATGCAAAACCGTAATATATCAAGAACACACAGGAGAAAATCTATGTGGTCTTGGGGTTGGTGATGAGCATTTGTTTTGTGTGTGTGTGTGTGTGTGTGTGTGTGTGTGTGTGTTAGAGTTTATTTATTTTGAAAGAGAAAGAGTGTGAGCAGGGGAGTGGCATAGAGAGAGGGAGAGAGAGAATCCCAAGCAGGCTCCAGTGTGGAGCCCCATGTGGGACTTGATCCCATGAGATTGTGAGATCGTGACCTGAGCTGAGACCAAGAGTCAGACACTTAACTGACTGAGCCACCCAGGTGCCCCTGTGTGTGTGGTATTTTTTTCATAAATAAGATGAAAAGCACAATCCACAAAGACAGTATGGTTGGTTGGATGCTATTATCATTGAGAACTTCAGTTCTATGAAAAAACACTTTCTAAAAGAATGAAAAGGCAAGCCACTGTTGGGGTGAAAATATTTGCAAAACACATATATGGTAATGTCTTACAGCCAAAATATATAAAAAGTTCTTAAAAACTCAGCAACAGGAAATCAAACAACCTATTTAAATAATGGACAAAAAACTTGAGCAGACATCTAACCAAAGACAACATATAGATGACAAGTAACTGTAAGAAGAGATGCTCAAAATCAATTGTCCTTGGAGAATTGCAAGTTAAAATGCCACTGTGATACCACCCCCACTCAGTAGAATAGCTAAAACCCAAAAAACTGACAACACCAAATGTTATTTAGGATGTGGAGCAACAGGAACTCTCATTCATTTCTGGCGGAAAAGCACATGGTGTGGCTACTTGGCAAGACAGTTTTGCAGTTTCTTACCCAGCTAAACATAGCTTTCCCGTACAAGCCAGCAGTCACACCCAGATGTTTATCCAAGTGACCTGAACACTTATGTTCATGCAAAAACTTAAATGAGAATGTTTATAGCAACTTTATTTATAATCACCTAAAACTGGAGACAATCAAGATGTCTTCCAGTAGGAGAATGGGTAAAAATCAGTTGTCCCTCCATACAGTAGAATAAATGCAGAAAAAAAGAGAATTAGCTGTCAGGCAATTAAAAGACATGGATGAATCCTAAATGCACATTGCTCAGTAAAAAGAAAAGCCAATCTGGAAAGCTTCATGCTACATGACTGAAATATACAACATTAAGGAATCAAAAGTATAGAGGCAGTAAACAGATCAGTGGTTGTTTGAGATATTCGAGCAAGTGAAAGTGGGGGAAAGTGGGGGGAAGTGAGAAGGAAAATGTTGACTAGATGGAACACTGGGGATGGTGGCACTATTCTGTCTGGTACTGTAATGGTGGGTACATGACGTTATGCCTTGTGCAACTTACAGGTATGTACAGCACGATGAGTGACCCGTAATATATGAAAAAAATCAAACAATCACTTAGAAGGTCAGGGAACACAGGACTGATGCAGAATCCCACAAAGCAATCTAATTGTATTACAAATGTATGAAACCATCTGACTGAAGGAGGAAGGAGAACAAGGGGCTGACCTGTCATTTTGGAAATGAATGGAGTCCGTAAGACTAAAGGCAAGAGTAATTTTATATAAGCATCATACTCTAGTGGCTAAGGTTGTTGCTCACAGGGGTATGCTTTAATAATCCTGATCCTGTTACATATGTATGCTGGAATTAAATAAGTAAGTAATGGGACGGTAGATGGTTGGAGCCAGCTGTCTCTCTGTTGGAGTTGGTGCTACAGGGAAGCAAGGAGAAGGGGCCAGAATGATCCATGGATTAGATGTTGTAATGTATCAGAGGTGAAGACATCAGTAGGAGCTCAAAGTTTAGATTATAGATACAATAGTTCTATGGAGAGATAGTTATAGATATCTGTGTGTAGATCTATGTGTATATGTGGGTTTGTACAGACACAGCTCTGTCAGCTGAGTGGGGCTAGAAGCAGCAACAGCCCAGTTGAAGTGAACACACCTAACACCTGAATCTTGGCTTCTAAATACCATTCTCCAATAAAAGGAAGCAAGGATCCTGGGAGAAACGGCTAATTCCGGGATTGGAGAAGGAAATACATAAAATGAGTCAGAATTGTCTTGTTGGCTCAAAAAGTTGGGAAGTGCTCAGAACAAAATAAAGCAACAACAACACACACAAAGCAAAAGCAAACCAATTAAACCCCAACACAATGAAAACATTTCAAAGGGACACAAGAGACAACCGAAAATCTCCAATAGTGAAAGCTGGAAAATTTGAGCAAACAAAGACATAAAATAGTATTGGATTATAATCAAAAGCGTGAAATAAACATCCAGCAACCCACACTTACATAAATGATTGAATAAAGAAATAAGTGAGGGTGAGCAGTCAAATCTTCTGTATAGAAGGATTTCTACAACTTTATGTTGGTTCTCTGCTCTCAAACAGGTGCAATGTAACTCCTCACTTCTTAAATGTAAGTTGTACATAGTGACTTCCTCCTTCCAAAGAGCACACTGGGAAAAGGGGTGAAAATTGTAAATCCTAAGTGGAGAAACCTGAGAAACAGTTATCTAGAGCTCCAGTGGTAACTCGTGTTGCTAATGTGCACCCTTGATATCATGGGATGGAGATAGCAACTTACCTCTGTGGTCTTCCTCCCCAAAGCCCACATCTCCAGTATAATCATGATCACACAGCTGAGGAGCCCAAGGAGACAGGACAACCAACCATGGTACCGTGATTAGGGCACTAGAACATAAAAAAAAGGCATTAAATAAAAATCAAAGAAATCAGCTCATTGCAAGAAGTGTACCAGAGTTATGCACAAAATATTAGACTATTAGTTATTATTAATAATAGTATTATACTATTGACTATTATACTATTAATAATATCCTCTATTATTATAAAGAAATAGAATATATATACTCTACTGTTATTATAATATTATACTGTAAATTATACAATTTTTAGTTTTTCTGTAAATCTAAAACTGTTCTAAAATGAAAAGATTTTTTTTTTAAACAACTAAGAGTCGTTTCGCGAAAGTTTCAGCTAAACCGCCTTGGATCTTCAGCCTTTTTAGAAAATGATTTGTACCGTCCACACTGAGGTGACTTGGAATGTGAGCAGGGACCTGGCCAACCTGTCATCTTGTAGGGAAGGTAGAAAAGAAGCCATCGTGGATCCCTTTATCACAGGCATTAGTAGCATCGGCATATTTAATGCAAACCTTTTGGGAGGGTCTGCCCTCCCAAATCCTAAATGTCTTTAGGCTTCTTCTTTTTCTCTTTCGTGTTAATACAGGTGTATCTGCAGTGAGTGGTGGCTAAAATAAAGGAACTTTGCAGATACTGGAAACCCTGCCAAAGTCTAGAGAGATATTTCATGAGACTTACACACTCCCATCAGGTATTAGCCCTGGGCTCTTTGGGAATGTTCTTCTCCAACCCAGTAATGGAACAATCCACAGACTGCTAGTTTTGGGTGGGCCCAGAAGGACAGACAGCTTTGGGGGCAGGTCCAGGCTATGCTATGAATATTCCTGCCCTATAGTCCAGTGGATTTAATGGGGCTCAACTAGAAAAATCTATAGTAATTAAGACTGCCTTCAGGGCCCCTGGCCATCCCTAAAAGGAGAATCACAGGGAAGATCCTGAGGGGTAGAGCAGAGCCATGCTTTCCTCTGTGGACAGTTGTACCCCTTTTAACAGTTCGCTTCTTGCTTGCTAGTGAGTCCTGGGAGAGATTACCACTTGCTATGAGGTAGACTATAAGACTTGAGGTTTCCATGATGAATGGGTCAATATCCAATCACAAAACTGTAGGCTGAAGAGTACAGCAGCAATATATTTTAAAATGGAGTGGTATATACATACAATCAGGCAGACCTAGAAGGCATTGACAGTCTGAATGAGAAGGCGACTAAGACTTTTTATTCTTTCTTAACCTTCTCTCAGCCCAAATCTATGGCCTCAAGGGAAATTCTCTTTGGCCAGTTACCAAGGAGGAACAACATCTCAGTCCTGGTTTTCAAAAGATGCTGTGGAAATATACTGGCATCAGCCTGAAGTGAATTGCTGTCCCCAGTAAAACCCCACTCAGGAATGTCCCTGAAAATTAGTGGTGATGGGCAATCCTTCCAAAGTATAGGACTTCCAGAAGTAATGTCAGGCTCTTCATTTGGAAAGGAAGAAGAAATGGCCAGAGATGTAGATATAACTTAATCATGGAAAGTGACCTCTGGTTTGGACAGTTAATCAAGGATTTGGAATTCATTGGGGTGGTGATTTCCAGCACCAACAACAAATTCTCCAGATACCAATTGGGTGTCCAACAGTTCAGTTCAACTCTGACGATACCTGGAGTTAGCGTCAGGTTTCACGGATTTAAGAGACTGGTCCCATAAGACTGTCTTCCCTTCAGACACCAGCTGCGAGTCCTGGGCCCACATACTTATAAACTGACTGGCTAGAAATTGAGGGTTGCCACGAGCCTCTCCTCAGGAATGAGAATTTTAGAACGGTTCATAGAACTCGGAGAAACACTTTACTTACATTTACTGGTTATTATAAAGGATATGTTCAGGAGCGACCAGATGGAAGAGACGCATAGGGTATGGGGGAGGTGTGGAGCTTCCCTGCCCTCGCTGTTCCTGTTCGAGCCACCCTCCTAGACACCCTCCCAGCCTGTCCATATGTTCGCCAACCCAGAGGCTCTCCAAATCTCATTGTTCGAGACTGTTTATAGAGTCCAATCTTAACTCCCCCACCTCCTTTCCTGAGGTAAGAGGTGGGGCTGAGAGTTCCAGCCTTCTGATCACTTTGCCCTCTGGTGACCAGCCCCATCCAGAGGCTGTCCAGAGACTCTGCCCTAAAGCAATTCATTGGCATAAAGTGGTATGATCTCCAAGGCCTCAGGATAAATCGGACACTCCTCTGCTCAGAAAACTCCTGGAGTTTTAGGAGCTCTGTGCCAGGAAGCAAGGACAAGAACAAATACATTATTACACCGCAATTAGCGAGAAGGAATTTTAGGGAGACAGGAGTTTGGGACTGTTGCAATGGAGGGAGAGGTGAGGATGTTTGTGTCTCATACAAATGTTCAAGAAGGTCATATGCTGCAGGAAAAGTTCTTGGCAATGGAAGTGATCAAGAAAATCCATCCTGTGGATATGAGCCAGCTGCTGTCTGCAGCCACATGGCACTTGCTCACTGGCCCATGTGTAGTAGCCATCATGCCGGAAGTGGGGGCTCTGCTTGGGGTCAACGTACGGACCGAGGCTGATCTCACGAATGCCATGCTGGGCCAACATTGGGCTCCTTTGGATTCTTCCAGAAGGATGCCAGTTCCCTCGGAACAGAGATTATGCTCACATCGTAAGCTTCCTAGAATGGATTGGGAGACACAGCGATCTCACTTCCCTGGTGTAGATTCGTTTTGTGTGCTCAGAATGCTTCTATCAGCTGCACTGGTCTTGATACTTGCTCTATCATCTAGGAACAACTAGCCTGATAAATTCATGTTACATGTCCATTGATGGTTTAGGTACTGTTGGAGATAGCCACCCATCAGATTGGATTGCTATTCTATAGGATGGGGTATATGATGGGTCAGGGCCAGCATGCGGATAACTTTGACAGGGTCTTTGCCTCCTCTCCCTCCAATCCTGACATCTGTTGATCTAGAGATCTCGGTTTCCAAGGAAGGAATGCTTGCATCTGGGGACGCCACATCAGTTCCTTTCAGTTGGAAACCGAGAGGGCCACTTGGCTAGTTGTGGTTCCTTGGGATTTTGAACCAATTGGCACATGGGATTTCTGAACTCTTTGGGATGATTGATCCTGATTATCAAGGGGATACTGGGTTGCTACTCACAATGAGAGTAGGGATTATCCAGCTAGAAACTAGGGGATTCTCTTACTTAGAGTGCCTTTTAGTAATTCCAGGTTCAATGGTAGGAGTCATATGCCAAGGTAATGACTCTGTAAAGTGAGGACCATTAAGCACTCTGCCAGGGGAAGAATGCGAATCAGTCAAAGTGCTAATTGAGGGCAAGAGGGCCCAGTAATGGGTGTGAGTGAGAGAAGTGATAAAGATTAATGACTGCCTCTTGACCAGTTAGAGAAAAGGGGAGTGAACCAGTTGTAGATTCTTGCTGTGTGCACAACAGCCTGACCCCTGTTCCACACGAGCCGTATTGGTGGTGGTTCAGAGGCTATCAGACCCAGTAGAGTCACAGCCACACGTCAGCAGGAGAACTGCAGATCCATGGGCTTCTGGATTTGGAATGGATGTGATAAGCAAGGGGAGAGGGTGAGACCCTTGTCCTTGGACGGTTGTTGGTTCTAGACGCATGGAAGCATGCTGTAGTTCCTCATTGGTAAGTGGGTGAGAACAGATGCTGAGTAGCAGAGTCAAAGGGCTGTGCTGGTCCTGAGCTTGGCTCTGCGACAGAGTGAAGGAAACTTCATTAAAAATGGAGTCAAGAAGCCCTGGAGGGGGCGCTCTCACACAGGTTCCACCCCTTGCCACCTGCATTGCCAGCAGGAGGAAGGAAAGTCATTCCCAGCTTGACAAGGGAGGACTGTTCACATAGGAATTTTATCTCCTGCATTCAAGAAAGAGAAGAAAGAACCTCTCCCTGCTCCAGCAACACCACACTAACAGCCCCTTCCAGCCAACAAGAAACTGTCACAACCTCAAACTCTTGTTCTTCCCCGGTGCACTTTTGTTCAAAACAGCCCTCCCCAGTTTCCTCCTGAAACCTAATAAAAGCTGACCTTCCCTTTGACTCTTTGGACTTGCCTGTGTCTTGCCAAAGTTTGCCTGTCGCGAATTGCAATTCCTCTGCTCTTCTCAAACTACTTTTTCTAGTAAAATAACTGGCTACTGGGGCACCTGGCTGGTTCGGTCGGTGAAGCCTGTGACTCCTGATCTCGAGGTCATGAGTTTGAGCCCCTCACTGGGCATGGAGCTTACTTTTAAAAAAAAAAATGTCATGAATCAAAGATGCCCTTGGGTTAAAAATAAATAAATGGCTATTTTATTTTTAAGGTTGATGCCTCTTTGAGATTGTCATCTCATCTTTCTTCTTCTTTGCTCTGTCTCACAGGGGGTGCTCCTCTATGCAGGCTGAACAATCGGGCTCTTGTGTCAGCTGCCTCCCAGCAGGGTTGGGTCAGTAGGAGGCACTGAAGGGAGCAAAGGGGAAAAGAAGGGAGAGCAGACAGACCCACTGGGATGCCTCTAGCTGCTGGGCTCTGGAAACCCTCTTCCTTTTTCCCCTCTGTCTAGGGCTCATTGATGATGGCTTCCTGATACGGCCAATCTCTGGCTTCATTGTCTGCCTTTGTCTTCTCAGGTCTCCCATGTTTGAGGAACCCACTCTCTGAATTCAGTTGTCTCCCTTTCAGATACCACAGAGGGCTCTGGGTTCCCGGTTGGACCTCCTTCATGGGTGTGCACCCCATGCAGGTGCACAGGGTCCCGCTCTTTGAAGGGCCCTCTGCTCGTTTTGGTGCTATCACCAGATTGAGACATTTCGCTTTGTCCTGGGCCACACAGATAACGTGGCCAGGCTTGCTGACTAACACACACAGCAACTCAGAACTACTGGCGGTCCAAGCCCAGAGCGGGGTCTTGTCCTTGACAGGACTGCCTGTCTAGGGCTCTAGACATGGGGTGGGATGTTCACTCAGACACGTAGACTGAAGGGCAACCTCTAGCTCCATCAAGGAGAGAAGCAATGCTGTTGGGAGAAAGTGCCATAAAGCATAATGATGGAGGCAGTGAGGTAAGATTATAAACAAGATCGTGAATGACAAAGTCAGAAGCCAGGAGAGGCTTCTGTCTTCCCTTCCCTTCCCTTCCCAATGGACTGGCTGTCCATTGTCGAGGACTCAGTGGTCTGCTGTGACACCATGAGCAGGGTTGGGGTCTCAGTGTCAGGGGGGCCTGAAAGCCCCAAATGGACCATCCAGGTTCACACATTTTGTGCCCAGACGGTTTTCCTTTCTCAAGACCCGGTTTCCCTTCATAATACATTAATGCTGTTATTGGGTCATCTTGGAGACCCAGACAGTTTCTTCATTTTGTAGCCCCCGTGTCCTAGATATCCTGAAAGAAGGTACCCATGCCAAGAAAATGTTGTTAACAAATTCAGTCTTTTGCAAGTAGAAGTACAGCATGGCTGCCGTCCCCAAGAGACTGCATTCTGAGCCAAAAGCCATCTTGCGCCATTGAGTCTTTGAAGGAGGTTCCTATCCAGAAGATTACGAGGTTTATAAACCCCTAATGGAGGGAACGGATGCAAGCCTTTGCATCTTGTTTATAAGGACAATCACTGCCAACGTTTATATAAGGCACGCTATGTTTTGGGTAGCGTGTTAAGCACGTGTATCTCTGGCGATGTCCATGAAAAACACCATGAGATAACGATTATTGGTGTACTCATTTCACTGCTGAGAAAACTGGGGCTTGGAATATTTAAATACTGGTTCAAAGTCGCATAGGTAAGGACTGTTAAAGTTGGGGTTCATGTGTAGCCAGTCTGCCTGCAGGGACTTGGCCTCCTTGTGCAACGGGAAACTAAATTCTGGCTCCATTAACGCACCTAATTATATTGACGATGCTTAAGAAGGCTATTCATGCTGTCATTGCTTGGCTGGAACCAGTCCTTCCATGTAACCACGGGACGGCACCCTCTTCTCTGCAATCATGTTGCCCTGGGAAATGACCCACCATTCCAGTGTTTAGAACATTGGGTCTGGTCACTGACTTGCTGGCCTGCCCCCTCTATCAGTCCTGTGTCTCTTGAAAAAAAAAAAAAAGTAATGCTGTATTTCTGATGTCAGCATTTAGAGTTATGCCTCACACTTAAAGTGCCTAACACACATCAGGGGCTAGGTGTGGATGAAGGGGTGGATGAAGGAGTATGGATAATTCTAGAATCGGATTTGGGAGATTGGGCAGGGGGGAGGTGCAAACTTGGCCACTCCATCTCGCTGTTCTTCTGATGCTTAACTTCTGCCCACCTCACCTTCTGTGGCCTCTCTGCTGTCATGGTAACTGCTGATACTCTCTTGTTATCCTCCCTTTGCCAAGTGCTTGGCAATTTGCAGTTTTTATGAACATGGCTAAAGGGAAATTCTTGTCTTCCCGTAGACCTTTCTTCTTCTTCTTTTTTGCTAGTCTTGACAACTCCTCCAGAAATCAAGAAGTCCATCGGGGGGATTTAGGGAACGTCCAAAGCCTCTCCAGCCAGCACAGCCCATATCATACTTCTCAAGGAAATTTTAATTTCTGCCTTCAAGGAAGCCCTTGGATTTGTAGAGTTCGGCAGAGAGAGTCTTTGTTGATGCTGGAAGAACATAGATATTTGGTAATTCTTCTGTGTTCCTGCCCCTGCTTCAGGATAAAACTTTTTATTTTGCACATTTCTCCTCCCAACTCCTGCCAAGTTAGCATCTTTTTTTTTTTTTTTTTTTTTTTTTTTTTTTTTTTTTGACTTAGGAAGAGCTGGGAGCCAGGAAAAGGTACCAGTTTTATTTAGGTAGTGCAATATTTTATTTCTATCTTCAAAGCTGTTTTTACAGCTTCTGCTTTTCTCATTCTCCTCCAGCCAAGCCATGGTGAAGAGACGGTTCTATAGAAGCAACTGTCTTTTGCTTTCCTTTCTGACTCATAGGGTAATGTGATTAGTCACAAAAGAAAAAGACGAGACTCCATCAAATTCACATTGTGATCAAGCACAAATGTTGCGCGTACAGGTCAATATGGTAGTGTTGTGAGGTGAAGCAACACGAAACCTCTCCTATGAAATAAAATGAAAAGCCCAACAAGCTCTGGTTAGGTCCCAGCTCTGACATTCTCTAGATACAGAATCTTGGAAAAGTTCCTTTTGTTCTCTGAGTCATATTTCCTTTTTCTATGAAATGGAGGTGATAGGGAGTTGTGCTATCATTTAATGAAAAAAACCAAAAGTCCTACGTAAAGCATCTATAATAGTGTCTGACAAATAGTAGGTGTTCAACTCTTTTCCAATTTTCTCCATTGGAAACTGGATATCAAGTGTTTGTATAGTGGAACCCATATGTCATCCTTTCCCGGGATCCTAACCAACCAGCTGTTCTACCACTGCTTGGAACCCCCAGTGGTCACCCACCCCCTTCCTTGGAGCCTGGTCTAAGCCCTCGTCTGAGTCACTGCCCTCCACGGATCCTGTTCTAAGTCCTTAGAAAGGGTGGAAGAGAGAGTGACATAGAATAGAGGCGGCCTGAGGTTTTGGGTTTTCTTTGTCTATTGCATCGTTTCCTTGCCCCATGCCCCCCTGGTCAGAAAGGCCAACATGGCTGACAGGCTATGTCATAGCTCCTAAAGATCCCCACCTCTGGGTCTCACTCCTGTTGTCTTCCCACCTCGAAGGTGGGCAGGGTCCGCGACTTGCTTTTCTCCAATACGGCAACGGTGACGTCCTTTCATGATTACGTGCGGTGAGATCGTGTGTCTTTCTAGAAGACTCTATGGTACCCTCACATAGCGGCATTCAAACTAATTGTTTGTTCACAACCACTCAGCAGAACAGAGCCCCTTTGGAGCCTGACCTCAGTTTGGTGTGAGCCTTTCACACGTGGGATACTGCGAGACGGAGACCATGCGCACAGGCTTGGCCCGAACCAAGGTGTGCCTCCTCGCCCTTAGCTCTGGCTTCATTCCTTCGCCTGCTCATTCCTTGTCTCCAGCTTTGGACCCCAGTTAACTGATGCTTTCAAAGCTGACTTACAGCTTTACCTGAAGACTCCTGACCCGCTTTCTGACTTTTCATTGAGCACTTCTTGGACAGACTGTCTGGAATTCAGAATTCCTTGGCTTGACCATCTACTGCCCTCTTAGTGATCTGTTGCATGGGCTGCCTCAGTGGACCTGACCTGGCATTGCCCACCTGCGTTCCTGTACTGCAAGAATAGAAATATCGTAGTTGTTTCTTTCTTTTTTTGTTTTTGAATAACAAGGTACAAGAAAAAACTCTGGTTCTTCCCCCCTTTCCTAAACCAGTAGAGGGAACTTTATCCTCATTAATCATCATGTTGGCTTTGCCACTGCCTATTAAGGTCATTTGGATGCCGGCATCCAGTAAATTTGCTAATTATCCTGGCTTTTGTCCACTTCAAAAAATGATGAATGCGTTGCCGAAATAGTCATCCATATCAATGATACGTTTGTAGGACAAATCTGGACAAAAGGTAGAGTCTTAACTCTCTGATGTAGTTGGAGAAAAAACAACCCACATATTTTCTTCACAGAAGGTAAAGTAAATACAAGGAGAGTATTTGTTGTAACATTTCAGAAGAGATCTTAAGAGAAATTTAAGACTCTTGTGCTTATGAGGTTGAACCCAACTACACTGATTCATTTCCTTCATGGTTCCTTTTACGTTATAGCATACACAACATGCAAGTGTATATTAACACTCTTAATTAACATGCTTAATTACCATGGGCTCTCCTTTAGCATTGTATGATTCTAAAGCCCAGAATTCACCTCAAATGTTGATGTTCCGGAGGGAGATGCCCAGTTTGCTCTCCGAAAACAAGGGAGTGAGGCAGAAAAGTCCGGCGTCTCCTTGCTGCCTCCTGCTGTGTCTCGAAGCCCCAGCAGAAGATGCCATGACCACACATCACTGTGCCTCGGGTTCTTCGTCTGTCTCAGGATCTTTGTGGAGTGCTGGCAATTAAAGGCACGCATTTTACTGTGCCAGAAACGTGTGCCCGCAGCCCCCGATGGAGACTCCCACCTTCTCCACGGCAGCCCACCAGGCGGTAATAACTCTCAGTCTTAGTCCAGGGCTACATTCAAACTGACCACGAAGGAGAAAATGCTATAGCTTTTTCTGTTTGTTTGAAACCTATTCCTTGAGTCATGGATTTTTAAGAAACACTTTTCCCCTCGACTGTTGTGTTTTCAAAAGGATTGGCCGTGGTCTTTGATGTGTTGTGACCGTGTGTCCGCTTTGAACCGAGTGGTGGTAATTGTGGTTCCCTTTTAAAGGAGGCATTTCACCAGGCACCCTGCTGGCTACACATTTTCATTATCACCCACCATGTCTTTATAGTGCAGGTAGTAGTATTTTTCTTTGAAACATGAGGAAACTGAGGCTCAGAAAAGTTAAGTGCTCAGAAACGTGACTTCCCAGTCCCGCCCCCCTCCTCCTCCCCCCAAAAAAAACAAGAAAAAGAAAAAGAGAAGAGAAGAACATCGGTTTTCAAACAGGGAGGCTCACACATATTTTGGTGAGCAGAGCAAGCTCAAATGGTAGGTGAGGTTTGGCACAGCCTATAAAAATGCTCACATCAATTTAAAAACACGACACCAGGATTGCATACTTACTGAATAGAAAGGTATATATACTCAATACGAATTAGTCAGGTGGTAACTTAAACTGCTGTCTAGTGAATAAGAGTATAAAAACTGAACTTATATGGGTGCCTGCGTGGCTCAGTTGGTTAAGTGCCCGACTCTTGATTTCAGCTCAGGTCATGATGCCAGGGTCGTGGGATCGAGCCCCATGTCGGGCTCTGTGCTTAGTGTGGAGGCTGCTTGGGATTCTGTCTCTCCCTCTCTCTCTGCCCCTCCCTTGCCTGTGCATGCTCCCTCTCTCTCTCTCTCTCTCTCAAAATAAATAAATGAACTAAAAAAAAAAACTACACTTATAAAGATGTAAGTATGTTGCTTAATTCTGAGCAGGCTTGAAATCTGATCCCTGCTCCCTTCTGGTACCTTTTTTCTTTGAACAAGTGTATATGAAACCTGTAGGAAAATGCACACATTCATGTATATGCAGGAGGCAGATCTGACAAGTGTTCAGATTCCAGAAGTCTTCTGCTTGATTCAGGCATGTAGATAGATCCCACCCACCCTTCTCAGCCAAGGTGGAACCTGTCCTGTTTTGTACATTCTTCAGGAAAGAGGAAGAGTTATTCCCTCACCAGGCGTCCCAAGATTTCTTCTGCCAGAGATTTTTTTCTCCCTAAAACAAATCTATTTCACAGTCGCAAGTAAAAGCTGGCTGTGCTTCCCCAGAAGCTTCTTGTTGAAGTCAAATTCCTTTCAATGCTGGGGCTGGTTGATTTATTGGCCCCTATTCTTCACGCCTCGCTGTATCCACATGTTTTGCCTTTGTTGCTTTGGTAATCCTACCACAAAGGCAAAATGGACTTCCTCATCCGTCAGCCATGGGCTGTGTCTTGTTGCCTTGTTTTGGCCACTGGGGTAGGAGCTGATGGTACCTAGGGCTTCCATTGGGTGAATTCCCTTGAGCTTCTGTCATTGATCTGGAAGTAACAGAGTCCTGTAGCCTGTTGGTGCTGTGTGGAGGAGGAAGGACATGTGGAAGGGAGTTGCCCCTGCGATACCCTAACATGCAAACAAGAGATAGACGCTTCGACTTACAGGCCACTGAGATTCTGAGGTTGTCTGTTACGCAACCAGAGGTGACTGTTACAGATCCCTCCTAGCACTTCCTGGGATCCAGACCCTCCTGATTCTTTTGTTTCACCCCCCACCACTTGTCCCCCAGTGACTTCCCCAATGACTTCCATAGGCTGGCATCTGCTTGAGTGCGACATGTCAGCTCCTGTTGTTTTTCTGTTGGCCCGAGTGCCTGTGATGATTGGTCTCAGCCTTTGGTCTGCCTACAACTCCAAGAGAAGGTAATGCCCACAAGGATAGGGAGGCTGGCTTTGGGAGCTGGAGGGCTCTGCATGGTGGGTACAGACCAGGTAAGCCTGAGTGCATATAACCACTCTAACCTCAGTTTTCTCATCTGGAAAATCTGGACAATGGTATCTTGCAGGGTTCTTACGAATATTACGCTTGTATAGATCGCTTGTTACACTAGGTCAACCTCAGTAAGATGAGCTAATGTGAAGCATTTTTCCTTTTTATGTGAGGTCCATATAAGAATACTTTACCGAGGGCGCCGGGTGGCTTTGTCGGTTGA
Source organism: Panthera leo (assembly GCF_018350215.1). Lineage (NCBI taxonomy): Eukaryota > Metazoa > Chordata > Mammalia > Carnivora > Felidae > Panthera > Panthera leo. The sequence continues at coordinate 63,800,083 of NC_056680.1, read as the reverse complement.
GCGTCCGACTTCAGCTCAGGTTATGATGTCACAGTTTGTGGGTTTGAGCCCTGCATCGGTCTCTGTGCTGATGGCTCAGAGCCTGGAGTCCGTTTCAGATTCTGTGTCTCCCTCTCTCTCTGCCCCTCCCCTGCTCATGCTCTGTCTCTGTCTCTCTCAAAAATAAACTTAAAAAAAAAAATCTTTTAAAAAATGTTGATTTCACTTACTCCGTCTCTTTCTGCCCCTCCCCCGCTCATACTCTGTCTCTCTCAAAAATAAACAAACATAAAAAAAAATTGTTTAAGTTACCTTATCTTAGGAATTACTTATTCCCATCTCCCAGGCTTCTGTCTCCCTGTTGCCCAAAAAGGAAGCTCACTTTACTGAACCGAGATTAGGAAGACCTTACACTCTCTGAGGGGGAAAATATTTCTCGTTCAATGCCGGTTGGTGCATAACAGGGATCACATCTCTCTTCTACTGACTTGAGCTCCCCTCCTGGATTACCACCGCTTGCTGCCTTCATCTGCTGACCCAAACTTTCTGAATCACCCTCCACTATCCGTGTCCCGTTTCAACACCCCACCCGCGTCCCTCCGATGGTGCATTCTGTTTACTTCTTATAACCAGGAACACTCAATATTCTTGCATGTTTCTTTCAACAGAACATGATGGACATGATTTTTCATATGGAGGAGTAAACAAAGTCAGCTTGTTTCCTTCTGGGGACCAGTAACCCTAGAAGCTATTAATTTAGACTGGCAAATAGGAGTTTGAAAAGCATTTCCCTTTTTAATGATGCATTCCTTGTAATTCTATTGTGTTACATTTGGGATATAACGAGAGAGTCCTCTTGTGGCTAATTGAACACCTGTTGTAGGATGGAAAGATCTTTTTTTGTTGTTGTGCTCTAACCACGAGTGCATTAATTACGTTGCTTTTTTAAAGAGGAAAAAAAAATCAGGCTAAACACGTTTCACAAGAATTAAAGAAAAACAAGTGAAATGTAGGTTGCATGTAGTGCTGTGCTGTCTACACATTTTCAGGAGCACCAGATTAAAATTGGAATGAAGGTCATCATTCACACACACTGCATTTACTTCTGACAATTTTTGTCGTCCTTTGGTGCCTATTTCTTTGTGCAAGTTAAGGAAATAACTTTGTTTTCCGTAACTTTTTGATAACTTTGAAGCAAGTAATTAACTATTAGGGATTTGTACTTCTAAAGAAGCATAATGTACAAAGAAGGAAAGAGTTCCCATTTGGAAGTCAAGGAAATGTGCGTTTGGGAAACTTACGACGCGTGTGAAATTTAGAAATGTCTTCTCTGTGTCTCTGTTTCCTCAACTGTAAAACAGAAATCATAACAGAGACAGCAAAAAGAAGTGGTGAGATTAAATGCTGTCTCCCAAACATATTGGGTCCTGACAGTGGAATAATATTTCTTTGTTTAAAAACATGATGGAGCTCTTTTCCTCATCACGGGGGGTACAGACCCAGTTGAGGTTGCTGCTGTTGACCTGGATCTGGTGTAGACACCATCTACTAGTTCACTGTGTGGCTCTGAAAGTCACCTGCTCTCTGCAGTCTCAGGCTGGTCAACTGTGGACGGGAGTTATTATTACACAAAATTTTAGAGTTATAGAGTAGGAGAGCATATCAGAGGGCATAATTATCAATTGGCTTCACAGCATTCCTTTTCTCGTGGACAGCTTTATTGAGATAAAAATTATACACCACAAAGTTCACCTACCTAGAACAAATAATGGAATATTTACTGAGAACTCATCTCTGTAATCTATTTTAAAATTGGGTTGTCTTTATTATTGAGTTGTAAGAGCTCTAAGTATTCTGGATATACATTCTTTATCAGATATCATTTGTGAATATTTTATCCCATTTCCTTTCTTCCTTCCTTCCTCCCTTCCTTCCTTCCTTTCTTTCTTTCCTTCTTTCTTCTTTCATTCTTTCTTCTTTCTTTCATCTTTCTTTCTTTCTTTCTTTCTTTCTTCTTTCTTTCAACACTGGACAGATAAAAGTAACACAGGTTCTATCGCTGTAGGATATTAGGAGTCACTTGCTACTAATACAGTAAAACCCTAAAAGAAGCTTCCATTTTCTTAATTTGCTCTGCCATGCTACCTCTCTTTCTGCACAAGCTGTTAGCTGACATTTATCACAGATAATCAAACTCACTGTCTCTGGTGTAACTGTAGTTTGGAGAAACTACCGGAAGGAAGGGTGTGTGGCTTGGGAGTCAGGCAAACATGGATTGTTTCTGTGTAATTTGCAAATCACCTGTCTTTCCTGGGCCTTGGTTCCTGTTTCTGGAAACCGGGAAAATAACGCTATCCTTACATGGATACTAAGCTTAGAGGAGATGGTATATATAAAAAGGTGTGTATAAAAGCACAAGACAGGGGCGCCTGGGGGGGTCAGTCGGCTAAGCATCCGATTCTTGATGTCAGCTCAGATCATGGTCTCCTGGTTTGTGGGATCAAGCCCTGCCTTGGGCTCTGCAAGGACAGTGTGGAGCCTGCTGGGGATTCTCTCTCTCTCTCTCTCTCTCTCTCTGCTCCTCCCCCCTTGCGTGTGCACTCTCTCTCTCTCTCTCTCAGAATAAATAAACATTAAGAAAATTAAAAGCACAAGACAAAGACACAGTGGATATAAATAGATGGCTGCTTTTTTTCCTTTCTTACTTGGTTCAAGGGCTGTGAATATAAACAAAATAGAAGAGTTTCAGTTCCCAGGAAACACACATTGACAAATATGCACCATATAAGCCTAGGTTTCAGGGGGAGGTCAGGTGTGTCCAGTGGGTGGGTGAAGAAATGAGTGAAATGGTTATACTCTCATAAAAATCATTACAGAAATAAATATTCATTACATAAAGGCAATTAAGCCATTTGGCTTCCTTAGAGTTGTACGTTCAATGGCATGAAGCTGACATTTTTGTCTCTTCCTACATTGTCATGGCTTTAGTTTCTCGGGGCTCACTGAAAAGGGAACTTTCAGTGACTGAGGGAAGAGATCCTTCTGTGGACTTTAAATTCTGTCTTTGGCACAGGATTCGGGTTTCTAGGTGATATTGTGAGATGGCCTCGCGTGCTCCCCATGGCCACGCGTCTGCCTCTCCCGTCATCTGCTCTTGTAATCAGCACCTACCTGGCTTGTCTGTCCCTGGCCCTATCCTGTCCACACTCAACACAATGGTCAGAATGGCCTGCTCACAAGACACAGCTACACACCCTTCCCCAGGACCCCTTTTCCCATCTCTTCCTGGTTAATTCCTACTTCTTTCTCCAGGACCCACCTGCTCCGATCAAATGAAGCCTCTCTTGATGTCTCTTATCCATGTGTCCATTATAGCTTTTCAATCACTTGTGTGTGTAGATTCTTCTCCCTTAAATTATCAGTTCCCCAGAGGCTGAAAATCACCCGTTACTCCCCGTGTCTCTGGTGGGCACACCCCAACGGAGTGTGTGGCTCCTAACACACATTTGGTTCGGATGTATTGAATCCAGTAATTTACTCCCACCAAGGACAGCGTGAGTAGCTGTCAGGCCAACCGCTCAGAATGCTGCTGTCCAGGGAGGGACTCTCGCCAGCCCGCTCGGTCCCTTGGTCTATTTTAGACGCCGCAAACAACAGAGTAATTTGGCAGTCCAAGGATAATTTTCCACCAAAGAGTCTTCTAATTCTTCTTTTCTGCTTTCCTGTAAACATTTGCACTTGCTGACACAACTTCTACTTAGCATTTATTTCTCTTTTTAGCGAATTAGGCTCGTTATTGCCTCATTTGCATACAAGGCTCCCTACTTAAGAAGGGTTCACAAATCACAATAATTAATACTTCCTCGCACTCAATATCACCTATCTCCAAAGCAATTTAAATTTATTAACTAAGGCAGCTAATTGGTAAACAAGTATAAACCACCGCCACCGTGACAGAGAGTGGGGAATGGAGATATGGAGGTTCGAAGTGATTTGTCTAAGCCATTCAGCAAATGAATTGCAGAGAGAGTTTGCACTAGCCAGTGATTGGCTCCCAGCCCTGCATCTAGACTGCTGGCAATGTCCGTGGGCACGAGCAATGGAGGGCAATTAGCTATGCAAATCAGGTAATTACATACATAAATACTCCTCGCCTCACGCCACGTCTCTTGGCCGGGGACAGCCCGGTTAAAGCCAGGTCTTGAAGGACCGTATTCACAAACTCAGCAGGACTTTGAGCTCAACCTCGGTGGGAGAAGAAACTATTATCCAGTGAATCTTGTCTGCCATTTGGGTTGTGTAAGGAAACGTCTAAATTCTCCAGTTCAGTACGGTCTGCAATGAACCTCTCCTGCCATGTGGATAGGGCATGTGCTGTCTCCTTGAGAAAAAGGTAAGTTAATCACATCATCATTAATTCAAGGAAGACATTCGTCAAGATGTTCCGCGATGGGCGTTTGGGAGACAAGGTGGTGAAAAAGACACCGTCTCTTCCCTTGTGAGAATTATCCAGGGGAGCATCTGTGTTCTGGATGTTTCTATGTGTGTGGAACTCTTATATTCTCCCAGGAACACTCTGTGTGTGTGTGTGGTGGTGGTGGTGGGGGGGGGGTTGATTGGTTTTGTTTATAAATGGAAGCCGGGAAAGGTGAGGAGACTTGCCCAGCATTGAAGAAGGTGGGAGTGAGTGCCTGCAGATTTACACTCAGTCTGTGTGACTTCAGATCTCATGTATCGTAGCGCGTTTATTCGGGGACAGAGCAAAGTGCCCAAATCAAAAGTGATAAACTTTCGCAAAGTGAAATCACCTAAGCAACCGACATTGGATTAAACCTCACCCATTAATAATCAGAAGGACCGTTTTGAGCACTTGCTGTGAGGTAGTTGCTGCTCTAGAGACTGTATCCTCTTCCTTTCTTTTTTTTTTTTTAATGTTTATCTTTGAGAGAGAGAGAGAGAGGGTGTGTGTGTGCAAGAGAAGCAGAGAGAGAGGGAGACAGAGGATCCCAAGCAGGCTCCGCACTAACAACAGATAACCTGATGCGGGGCTCGAACTCAAGAACCAGGAGATCATGACCCGAGCCGAAGTTGGATGCTTAACCGACTGAGCCAC